>NW_015150593.1:319511-328756 GCF_000732505.1 Cyprinodon variegatus
ATCAGTACTTCCACTTTTACCAGAGTATTTTTTAACACAAGTATCTGTACTTTTACTCAAGTACGGAAAGTGAGTACTTTTGCCATCTCTGTCCGTGGTCGACTATTAGTCCACTGACACATGAACAAATCACCCCCCCGATGCTCATGCAGGACGCCATGGCTGGAAGCTAGCCATTGTTATGCTACATTCACACCTAAAGCAGCAGGAGCAGCAAAAACATGCGTGCTGCTTCATTTTTTATGCTTGTTCAGTTCTGAGGCCCGGTTGAAGCATCTTTGCTTTGTAGCTGCATGGTCGAAAAGTGGGTCTGATGCGCGTTGGGTAGTGCTACCCTTTCCTTTCTTTGCCTGTAACAATGGCAGCTATATTTGCTGTGATCAGTGGGTAAAGGTCCAGGTGAGAAAATCTACCTGAAAACATCATCAGTGCAGTCAGTTCATCCAGATTACCATGCTGCCTTCAAATGCAGTATTATTTCTGTTGGAGCCGTTAAGACCTCCATACGCTGGCGGTGTGCTGTCACTCGGAATCCCATTAAACGGCATCCCTTTGACCTGGTCGCCTCTTCGCGGTTTGCTGCGGTGGCTGGAAGTCGTTTTTCATGTACAAAATCCAAACTGTAGGCACCAAAATGATAAAAGCGAACATGTTTTGCTGGCAGATTTTGGCATTTTAAGTTAATTTAGGCGTGAAACTGTTTCAGGGGAGTGATTATAGTGCTCTGCATTATCAGTGCTGTCTGTCTCCCTGCCAGCTCCCAGATAAGCGACGTGCTGCGGGACCTTTTACTGCGCTGTGATGCACGTCAACTATTGACTTTGTATGTAAACTAGCTGCTTTTGCTGCCTCTGCTGCTTTAGGTGTGAACGTAGCATTATGCTGTTGTTAGCTCGTGTCGAGAGCATTCGGTCTCGGCTTGTTTCGTTCTCGATCTGAACCGAACATCTCGACAGACAGCATGCGCGTTCATGTGTTTTGAATGGGTGGTTTCGAGGGGTGGTCTAAAGGGAGAGGCATGGTTGTGTATGTTTAAAAATATAGCTTGCTGGAACCGTTTTTCCAAGATCTCCTTTAATACTAAGCCATAATAACTAGTTTTAAGAAATTTATATTTTCAATGTCATGAAGATAAAAATATATATATATATATATATATATATGCAAAAGAGATGTTTTAATGTTCACACCTCCTAAAACCCACCATGATCACAGTGCATGTCCCTGCGTGTGTCTTACATATTCTGCATAAATTACTTTCATGCTCAGCCTGAGCAGAGATTTATCAATTATTAACATACTAAATTAATTCTCCCATCATGTCTGCATCTGCTTGGTGTTCTGTGGGCTTTTTTTATCTGCTGAAATGGTAGGATGAGACAGGCTGCATGGACACAAGTGAAAATGGGTCACACTTTTTCATTCCAAATAATGAGTGGTCATAGGAAGCTGGATGCTATTCAGAAATCTACTTCAGGGTAAAACTGCACTAAAGACTAACAGGTCTTACTGACAACAACCCTTTTTAGGGCAGAGGTTTGCACTGGGTGAAAAGAACTAACAGATAGCTTTTTTGAATTATTTGTGAGATTAAGCTCAACCTTAGAGGAAAGGAAATTTGATATAATTTCTATAAGTTGTCAAAATATGTGAATCTAAATCGGGAAACCTTTGGAAATCTGGGAAAGATAAAACATCTATCTAATCCATCTTAGAAATGCTAAAAAATAAGTTTATAATGTCATATCTGTGATCCCTTTGGTTTGTTTGAAAATGGCAAACCTTGGTTGTACATCAGCTGCCTTTCTCAAATATGCTTCGTTGCCTCTTCTATTTTATATTTATAAGATGGACCAGCTCTATACCCTTCATTGGATGCTCGAGGGTTCGTGGGAGTTCACCCAACTAGTCCACATGCGTTTTGTGGATCTGAAGAAGGCGTTCGACCGTGTCCCTCATGGTCAGAGATGGCAAAAGTACTCAATTTTCTGTACTTGAGTAAAAGTACAGATACTTGTGTTAAAAAATACTCTGGTAAAAGTGGAAGTACTGATTAAACTTCTTTACTCAAGTAAAAGTAACAAAGTACAGGCTTGTAAATTTACTTAAAGTATAAAAGTAAAAGTAGAAACCACTTTTTTCATGCCGTTGCCTACATTTTAAATGGATGTCTGCCAATAGGACTAGATCTCCGTTGTGTTCATTTTCAATCATCTCGTCGTCCATGCTACTATGCTAACGCCACCGCCACCAAGCTGCAATGATTCTCCGCCAATGAATACCGCCGAATCTGTCGATTCATCTTGTAGTGGTGCGTCAAATGCAACGTAGATTCCCATCCAATTAGATTGAATTTGTTATTGATGACGTGAAAAATAATAACGGTAACTCCATTGAAATGATTCAAAACTAAAGTAATGAGACAATTTTTTAAAATGTAAGGAGTAGAAGTAAAAAGTCGCCATAAAAATAAGTAGTAAATTAAAAATATCAGAAAAATCTACTTGAGTACAGTAACGAAGTATTTGTACTTTGTTTCTTCCCATCTCTGCTCATGGTTCCCTCTAGGGGGTGCTCCTTGAGTAAGGGGCCCGGGGTCCTCTGCTAAGGGCTGTCTGTTCTCTGTATGACCGCAGCAGGAGCTTGGTTACCATTGCCGGTAGTAAGTCGGATCTGTTCCCGGTGCATGTTGGTCTCCCTTTGTCACTGCTTCTGTTCATTACATTTATGCACAGAGTTTCTAGGTGCAGCCAGGGACCTGAGGGTGTCCGGTTTGGGAACCTCAGGATATCATCTCTGCTGTTTGCAAATTATGTTGTCCTGTTGGCCTCATTAAACCGGGACCTTGAGCGTGCACTATGGCGATTTTCAGCCGAGTGTGAAGCGGCCGGAGTGAGGATCAGCACCTTCATATCTGAGGCCGTGGTTCTCCACCGGAGAAAGGTGGACTCCCCTTCTCAGGTCGGTGGAGCATCCTTGTCTGAATTCGAGGAGTTCAAGTATCTCTGGTCTTGTTCACGAGTGAGGGACGGATGGAGCGTGAGATGGATGGATGGATCGGTGCCGCGTCGGCAGTGATGTGGTTAGACTGTCGTGGTGAACAGGGAGATCAGTCGGGGGGGCAAAACTCTTGATTTACCAATCGATCTACATTCCCACCCTCACCTATGGTCATGAGATCTGGGTAATGACCGAAAGGACAAGATTGCGAATACAGGCGGCCAAAATGAGATCCTTCTCAGGGTAGCTGGGCGCACCCTTCGAGATCAGGTGAGGAGCTCATTTACCCGGGAGGAGCTCAGAGTAGAGTCATTGCTCCTCCACGTCCAAAAAGAGCCAGCTGAGGTGGCTCGGGCATCTATTCCGGACGTCTCCTGGTCGCATCCCTCGGGAGGTGTTCCAGGCATGTCCCATTGGGAGGAGGCCTCCTGAAAGGCCCAGGAAACCCTGGAGGGACTAAGTTTCTGAGCTGGCCCGGTGTCGCCTCGGGGTCCCCCCAGAGCAGCTGGAGGAGGTGTGTGTGGATCGGGAAGTCTGGGCATCTTGGACTGCTGCCTCCGCAACCCGGCCCAAAAAAAAGCGGAGGAAAATGGATGGATGGAAGATAATTATAATAAAAAGCTTATGATAACTAACAGCAGAAAAATTAGTGGAAAAACAAGACTCACCTGTGTGAATGTTTTATCTAATTTTGTGTCTGATATATTTGTTAGTATTGGTTGAGAAATGTCTATCCATATCATTCAAAACAGTAAATGAAAAGACATACATATATATATATATATATATATATATAAATATAAATAAGCTGTAGTGATCTTTTTCAATTCTTGTTTAAAAAGAACATAAGTACTGAATCAGTTAATAAAGCACTTTTGCCATTTTCATTTGATTTTCACCTCTCCCAGTTTATATTATTTCTAAATATGTTGCACAAAGCAATGACTTGCTAGACCAAATGTAGCACCCAGTAATTTCTTGTATAGAACAGATAATGGAGAAATATCTCGGCTATCAAACCATTATTCATTTTAATGTGAATATAGTGAGCTCTGCTGCTGCTCCATCTACAGTGATGAAAGCAGATATGCAGTGTTGTGTTTATGTAAGCCCAGAAAATGAGAGATGAATGAAAGGTGCCCACCCCTCGTTGCACTTAAGTCTAATCTTTTTCAAATCAGCACTCCACTCCCCAAACATTTCGGCAAAAAAAAAAAAAAAAAAAAAAAATGGTATTTGCATTTTTTAAGCTAAAAAAAGCAAAAACAAAAAACAACCCAAACCAACTTGAATCTATGTAATAACAATTACCCCCAGAAAGCCTCTACAGCACATCATAGACATTAAAAGAGATCTTAAAACAGCCTTTAAAGCAGCAGGAAATCAATGGGAGTCTTTTCAGGTTATAGCTCATGTTACAAATTGCAATGAACAAAAAGTGTTTCAGAAAAATAAAATGATACCACCAGTAAAATAAGATTGCTGAGGATGGCCTTGGGCTGCATTGCTGCTTCATGACGCGGACAATTGTCCTTGATGGAACTATGAATTTTACTCTATCAGAATATCCCAAATGAGAGTGTTTTGGTTATCAGAGCTTGAGGTCAATCCAAAAAATGGAAAAAAAAAAACACTGGACTGTTTTCCAAGTTTGAAGACGTTTTGCCGCCCATCCAGGAAGCTTTCTCAATTCAAAATGACTGGAGGAGCATTTGAGTTCCAGGCTTATAGAGTGACCCTAACAAGCGAAAGAAAACATGCAAGTAATAGTAATAGAGAGTCGTTGAGGTTGTTATTGGTTTGCAAAACCTGATACTGGCCCATGCCTCTGAAGAGGGAATTGTTAGGGTCATTGTTAACCTGGCTGACCAGGCGAGATGTTTTGGTTCCCTGCATGAGCTTAAACCTGAGTCCACTCCCTCTGTTTAAGGTTGTTTTTTCTCTCTTGATATAAGTGCTTCCTTCACACCCCTTTCAAACCACCTGTGTTCTTTGTCCAAACTGTGAACATTCTGGTCTTCAAACAAGTTTCCTTTGTCAGCAGAGTCTTGTCCGGAGGAGGTAGCCTGCCTGTGTTGAGCCATGCGTCTGTTGGACAGGTTTAAGTAGAATAGAGTTGATTCCTTCCCGCTATCCTCACCATCCTCTTAACTTAACTCTACTCCAGACATTCTGAATTGAGAAAGCTTGCTGTATGGGAAGCTAAACGTCTTCAAACTTGGAAAACAAAGTAGAGTGGATTGTTTTTTTAAAACTTTATTGGAATGACTCTGACCTGTATGGCTGAGAATCTTCACCGACAGCTTGAGGTAAACTCCATTAGGTTTCACAGCAGAGCACTGATCCAACAATTCCTCCCATTATTGGCTAAAGCCGGGCATACACTGTGCGATTTTTATTTTTTCAATTGTTGCACGCAGCTACTGTTCACACTGTACGAAGAAAACGCAGGGCCTATGTTAGGCCGAACGCACTGATAACCATGTCGGACTAAGCTCCGCAGTGAGATGGAGCTGCTCTGACTCGTCTATCCGGGAGCCAAACAAATAGAAGGGGAATATGAAGCTCACTAGAGTGAAACGCGCTGCCTTGTCAATTTGTGCAATTTTGTACTGAAAGCACTAAAGAGAAAAGGCAACGACATTTTTGGACAAAGACATGGCTGAGCAAACATGGCTACTACGGTCTGTCAGTTTTAAAGAAAGAATTCCATTTCACTCATTGCATCCCTGCCATGCTTCTGTGTTTACATCTGAGAGGAAGAAGAAGAAAAAGAAGAAACCTTGTTTGCGCACTGAGCGATATGCCCACAACGGTCCTAACCTCACAATTCCTGATGGGGAGGTGGTTGTAAGAGGCTGATTGCCCCTCGTCCCCCCTGTACAATACACGACTCACTACGATCCGGTTGAAAGTCGGCCCGATCGAGTGATTCTCGCACGACTGGAAAATTGCCTTGAAAATCGCACAGTGTACGCCCCGCTTAACAAAATGTTTTTTTTGTTTTGTTTTTTTAGCATCTTAAGTGTTCTTAAGTCATTTCCGATGCTGCGGTATGACCTTAAAAAGGTGTCCATGACCTGATCCAATGAAGATGTAATGATCCGATTTGGGTTAATTAAAATAAATCTGCAAAGAACAGCTGGCAGAAATCTTATATTCTGATTTAAAGGACTCATTGTCAGAAATGTCTCGTGGCAGATGTTGCTACCAAACTGTAACCTTTTACGCTAATGTGACAACTTCAAAAGGGCTCTGCACAGCATTTCCCCTTTATCCTCCCATTATCCTTTGAGAAGGTGTTTTTTTTTTTGTTAGTTTAGTTTTTACGGCACTATTAGCAAATTTTTCTGACTGTAGGCTGACAGGAAAGGGGATATGAGAGAGAGACATGCGGCAAAGGACCACAGGCCGAGTTCAAACCCGGGTCGGCCGCGTCGAGGAACCACCAGCACGCCCAAGAAATGTTTTTTGTTTTTATTTACCAATGTTCAGCAGGCGATCTAAAACATACTTGTGTGTAAAAAAAAAAAAAGAAAAATACAAACAGAAAAAAAAAACTGTACTGAGTAAATAATTTTTTATTACACTAAATATTTCAGATATTTATTTACATTCAATCGCAAAAGTTGAGCCATAATATCAGTGTTGCTTTTAACTCTAACTAAACACAATGGCTGATAGTCCTCAGAAAAGTTTGGCAGCGTTCCCGCTCTTCTTACATTTTGTTAGTTCACTTGAGACATGACCATGTTCCAGATGTTTAACAGGATTTGATTTCCATTCTTCTGGAATAAATGGCCCCACTGAAAAGCCTCTGATTTTAATAGAGGTTGATAAAGTAGTCTCTGAATGTGTTTAGATCAACCAGATAAGATCATATTCCTTGTTTCGCTGCTTTCCATGAGGAACAAAGGAGATCCAATATAGTCCAGACATATAATTTAGCCAGAACAGGCCAGATGTTTGGATCAGTATGTGAGGAGTATCATGGACAACATCAGAGGAGAGCAGACACAGCAGCACAGCCTCCACACAGTAACAATGGCGTGTTAAAGAAGGGGGTACTGGACTGAATGTAACTTCTGTGATTTCCTTTGGGTTCGCCAGTTTATATCAGCTAATCCATGATGCAACACCACAAATAAGGAGAGAGTCACAACAGATATTACAATATTGCAGAAAAGATCTTTGAACATGAACTTTGTGTGAACACAATGTGACATTTGCATGTTGCCAGGAGAGTTTTTAGTCTTTTAGATTTACAGGCCAGAGCCCAACACTCCCTGGTCATTTGATTACATTTTCATCGCAAGCTTGCATTTCTTTTGGATCGCTCTGTAAAGGAAATAAAGTTTTATAAGTATTACAATCAGAACAGATATTTAAAACGGTCTTTATAATCAAAATAATTTTTTTATTTATTTTGCAAGAAAAAACTTTATACAGACTCAAATGTTTTATTTTAACAGCTTTAGTCCAGAGGGGTTTTCAAAGGACTTTTACCTGAACAGAACTGAAATTAATTAAGAACAGGCCCTCAATTAACAGGTCTAAATGCAACTGTTGGTATAAAGGTAGAACATAAAAGAACTGCTACATCAATTAAAATGATGTAGGATTTACTTGTGATTAGGCAAAAAATAAAGTCTTTTGTAAAGTACAGTTTAAAAAAAAGTTAATTTGAAAACCTTAATGAAATCAGAGGTTGGATTTTTTTAACATCTTTATTAGAGCTGCAGCAAATCTAGACTGAATCAGTTATATATTTGATCCACAGTGGATTTAGTTGGTCATTGTGGCGGACAGAGCCGTCAAATTGGTAGAATTTAGCCCAAAATGAGTCAAACATTTATTTTTCTCATAAATGACATCTGATCAAATAGAAGTGCTGATTTATGATCCTTCTATGACAGAAAGCCTTTTCTCCTTTGTGCTTTAACTATGTATTCATTGCAATAAACTGTATACCGAGCAGTTTGTAAAGCTAATTCTGTGCAATTACGGTGCATGACAGAGGTTATAAAAGTAACTAACACTTTTATCACCTCAGTCATGCACCTGAATGCGTCACCTGAATAATAGATGTTGGAAAAGTATGACCCTTTAGCTTCCAAGGACATCACCAATGAAAGCCAGAGCAAGAATACCTCCATGTCTTAAAACAAATTTGCAGAATGATCCACTATGTTTGATAGTGATATAAGTTGATGTTGTCTCTTGGGGACTGACATACAAAAAAATGTAATATGCCAGATCAACAATCTGATAAAAGGTTGAATGAAAGGAAGTAGCAACTTTTCCTTGGAGGAAAAGGAAATCTGAATTCTCCAAAATGTTTTGTGTACTTCTTCTCGACAACTATGAGATATGTGTGACTGAATACTGAGCAATAAGATTTGCTCATTTTGTTTGATTTAGTCTCCTTTCATATTTCAGTAAAGATCTCAACAAGCTCAAAATAAAATTTAAACCTGGAGAGACTCGCACAGAGAAAAGTTGCAGTTGGATATTCAATTTATTAATACAGATAAAACAATAATATTCTTCAAAACATTTCTAAGGAAAAACAGCTGAGGACTCAGAGGAGGACTTTGTTCACTCTATGCAATCCCTTGCTCTGAGCATGCATGTAGCGACAGTGGAGAGGAAAAGTCCCTTTTAACAGAAAGAAACCTCCAGCAGAACCAGGCCATCTGCCGAGGCCGACTGGACATAAACTTAGACTTTAAGGGCTGGTTATACTCCCCGCAGCAGTGTGTCGCAGTGAGCTTGACGCAGACATTTTTGATTTATGCTCAATTTTGAAGCATGGTCTGCACTATGTGCTGTGGGTCTAGATACGGCCGAGGTGGTGAGCAAGTGGGGGCGAGTTTGTCCGACAACAGAGGGACATGAGGACGAAAAAGAGCGAGGATCCAGGTGGGAAAAAGGGTCCCAGCGTTCTCGCGCACCTCGCTCTTCTAGCGGGTCCAAATTCATGAGCTGTTTTCCGCAATTACGATCATAAAGACAAAACAAGCCGACCTCCTGTCTGCGGTCACCTACAATTTGGGAGAGGTGCAGCAGAGTGTTTGCGGAGGGGGGAGGGGGGCATTTTTTTGTTCACTGCGACACCTACGCAGACGACCTAAATATTGAAAAAGGTTAATTAATGCCAACTAAGAAACAAGAATTCTACATTATTACCCAAACCAGGAAAAAAAGAAAACAACAATCCATGGCCAATAACTATTGAATGTAGA
>NW_015150593.1:330146-332291 GCF_000732505.1 Cyprinodon variegatus
AAGTGCTCTGTTAGGAACACAACCTTAGCAACATAAACTTCTCAAACCTAAAATCTGTGCCAACCTTTCAGATCATTGCAACATTTTGTTGATTATGTTTTTCAATTATTTTAATTTCTTTTCATATGTTTAAACATTAATTAGTTCAGTCAAGAGTTTTTAACCGAAATATGTTTTGTTTTGAAGTTGAATATGATTATTGTTAATAAATTCTTCAAGCCAGGCTTATCATTGCAGGAAAAGCATGTGAAAGGTTGACTAAATAATATAAAGTTACAACAGTATTAAACTGCATAATACAACAATCTACCAGAATAGATTGGAGCACTTCATACTTTTTTTTATAGCAAGCTGGCACCTGTCCACACTGCCAAAACAGGCATCCATTTTAGAAATTCAAATGAAAACAAATATTAACATTTATTATCTTAAAAGGGCTACAAAGGAATTTCTATGGCTGGTTAGAACTCAGAATAAACACAATGCAGGAATTTCATCCACATATAATTAAAATACAGAACAGTAGGGATTCTCTCAGGAAATCGAAATGTTGTGCAGTTCAGGAGGAACTACATGTCTCATTGAATATCCGTGTTCATGATTCCACAGTTTGAAAGCGATCACAAAAATCACAACAACCTCAATAAGTTGTTTCATTCATGATAATTTTGCACAGTTTCTATCTTAGTCAGTTAAATAACATGCTACTGTCATTTTGCACGTCTCTAAAGTTGCTGCTAATTTCAAATATCCATTACTTTAAAAATGTCCATAGCTGGATATTGGTTATTTATTCTCCTGGTGCAGAGCTCTATATTGTTAAAACATTTTACAGTACAGCATTTTCTTGTTTATCTTTTAACTCTTCACTATTATGTTATTCTTTTAAATTTTTCTGAGGCCCACAGTTGTGTGACCATTTTTTCTCTAATCTTTTTGCTGCTGTAAACACCAGAATTTCCCCATTGTGGGACAATAAAGGGATTTTTCTATTTGATTTTCTATTCTATCTGCAGGTGGGATTAAAGGTAGAAATGGGTAATGAGCATAAAAAGATGCCTGTCTCATATTTACAAAACATCCAGATGATTCCGAAAAGTTGTAGTTTATTCTGCTTCTATACTCTCTATGCTGTATTTTATTTTGCTTAAAACTACTAGGATTTGATTTAACTTCGAAGATGTTAAGATCAAAATAACCGGTGATTAAAACATAAATTCCTTTCTTTATCATAAAAAAACAATCTGGACATCAGTCTGAGATCTTAAACTCAAAGAAGATTGATGGTTTAGACTTCTTTTTCCTCTAACTGAATTAAATCATGATATGAAAATAGCCATCTGTATTAACTCTGTTATCTTTAAGATTAGAAACAAAGTGTAAACATGAGTTCTTGCTTTGCTTAGATTCTGAATATATATTAGTATTTTGCTTTTTGTTGCTTTTGTTGCTAACGGGCACGATTGTGTGAGAATCAGCCTTGTCTGCTTTTAGTCCATGCAAGGAGAGAGCAAGGACAAGCCCACAGACCACAATTCCTCTGTGGACTTCAATATGACATTGCATCTTGATTTTCCTCCTCTATGGTGAGAGGAGAGAAATGAGGGATTTGGATTTTTCTCCTGGGTTTAAGGCTATTAACCTAGTAATGGGGAGGAAAAAAAAAAAAATACAGATTTTTTTCACAGTGATCAGATACATCCAGGTAAATCCAGAGTTGATTCCGTTGGCCGACATAAAACATTCTTGTCTGCAAATGTTCCTCCTGTAAAAAGAACATGAGACTTTAAAGGCAGAGAGTGATATATGATGTTCCCAGTTTTCTTTGGAAAAATCCTGTGAATGTCCAAATAAATGTTATAAGCAGCATAAAGATCATTTATATCTGACACGCTTAACTAAGTGAATACTACGGAGCCCCTAAAGGGACATGGAGGGAAAAAATTAACTTTTGCGAGATACCGCAAAACTTTTGTGAGATCTCGCAAAACATAAACTTTTGCGAGATCCCGCAATACTTTTGCGAAATCTCGCAAAACTATACTATACTTTTGCAAGATCTTGCAAAACTATTGCGGGATCTCATAAAAGTATTGCGAGATCCTGCAAAAGTATTGCGGGATCTTGCAAAGGTATTGCGGGATC
>NW_015150593.1:333779-335060 GCF_000732505.1 Cyprinodon variegatus
GTGAGGAGGTTTTCAATCAGTATGGTAAAAACATGCTCCAGAAAACATCACATACCCCACCTTTAAGTTTTCTTTATCTCTACAACTTCACACTTTAGCAGGATTCAAACATTCAGAGTTAAGAGCAACAGCTCTAAAAGGCCAGCTGTATTAGCCAACCTGAAGGCCTAAATGATTTTTCTATCACAAAATATTCAATAAAATGGTGACATTTGGATATATGTCTAAAAGAAACTTCTAATCCATTGGGCTTAGTTTCCAAGTGTGAAGACGTTTTACTTTCCATCCAGGGAGCTTTTTCTCAATTCAAAAAATCCATATTGTCTCAAAAAAGCTTCCTGGATGGGAAGCGAAACATCTTTAAACTTGGAAACAAAGTCCAGTGGATTGTTTTTTTTTTTTAACTGTTTTGGAATAACTATGAACTAGATGACTGAGAATCTTCACCAGCATGTTCTGCAACGCTTTGGCTGCAAAGGTTTTGAACAATCTCTTTGTTTTTACATACGTTGGTTCTGCAAATATGATTTGACAAGATTTAATTCATGCCAAAGTTTGGCAGTTGATTGTATGTTTGTGACACCTACTCGCACCTCTTTAAAAACAGGCGGAAAAGTCAGGGTGCATCTGTAACTACTTTGCCGAGCTACAGACCAAGTGCCGATGTAGGTTGGACACCAACCCTTGGGAAGATTCAACACTTTTTATATATTTTTTTTCCAGTTTCACTTCTTTAATTTCTATAACTAATAGCATTATGCCTTATTTTAGGCTGCGATGTGTTGTCAGATATGTCCTGTTAAAATTATTTATTAAGTTTACCATTCAAGATGTAACCAGGTGTGGCTAATAAAAATGTAAATAAAAAAATCTGTAATTTGAAGTCCGTATTGGTTAAACTTTCTAGTTCACTATAGACTTCAATTCATCAATTGATTGATTTATTGTTTGACAATGGAAACTGTGAAGCACTTATATGTTTCAGATAACAGACTTTCACAAAATTACAATGAGGCTCTTTTATTTTTGCAACCAGCATCTATGAAGCACATACTGGCTAAAAACAAAAGCTAAAGAATTACAGTAAAGCCACATAAAAAAAAAAGTATTGCCTTCAGCTAAGATACAGTATGAGTCCGTCCTCCATATATGTGGTTGCTGGGATCCCAGCATAATGTGGGCTGATCTGCAACATCAATCCAGTGTTAAAGGAATAGTACACCCAAAACATGATTAGCCTTCATTTTCTACTCACCCCCATGCTGAACAACACTCTGGAGT
>NW_015150593.1:336740-339081 GCF_000732505.1 Cyprinodon variegatus
AACACTTATCATTTATTGAACAGTATGTAATAATTTCAGAAGTACTTTCAGAAGTTTGTATTCTGAATGTGACCAGACTTTTCCTTTAAGTGACACTCATAGATAACAGAACCTGGAAAAAAGGGGCCTGTTTTCTCAGTGAGGTAGAAGTAGGCCACAAGCCAAGAAGTGAAGAAGACAACAAAGACAGACAGATTATGATAACCTCAAGTCCTCCTCTGATGACACAAAGTCTCTCTGTCTGGGCTGATTGTGGTGACAACATCATTTTCTCATCTGAGTTCTCCCTCTGCCTCTCATTATCATGATGGTGATTTGGGGCATGAGATGTGAGGTAAGATGTCAGTTTCTTCTTCTTTAATCAAGCTTTAAAGTTGATGTATTTTAGGGAAAGACAATGAAAACAGGCTCAGAACCCAGTTTGGGAAATTATCCTGTGCTGGGATTGCCTTTAGACGCACCAAAATGGACTGAACAGCAATGTCTTTGTTTCCCTACTGGACCTGTCAAGCCTTACAAACCAATTTTGACTTGGCAGAAGAACACTGGAAAAAATCAAAATTTAGAAAAGTAATTTTTTCTTAAAATAAGTGCTTTTTTTTTTTTAGATTGAGGAGGTAAAAGAGACATTTTGCCAATAGATCAAGACAATTTACACTTAAAATAAGAAAGTACAACTGCATTGTCTTATTTTAAGTGCATGTTATCTAATAGGCTTTATGCACAGCTCCACTACTTCCTGAATGTAAGGTAGCTCCTTTGTTTCCTGTCTTTCATTACTGGACGAACTGATTAATCCAGGTGTGTCTGGCCAGTTACTTAGGTCATACACACTTGGATTAATCAGTGCATCCAATCATGAAAGACAGGAAACAAAGGAGCCTCCTGAAGTTCAGAATATGGTGGAGTTGTGCATAGAGCCTATTATCTTATTTTAAGAGTTAAACTACTTATTCCATTGGCAAACTATCTCATTTACCTACTCTAATTAAGGGTAAATACACTTAATCTAAGAAGTTTTTACTTATTTCTAGATCATTTTTCCAGTGTTCATGTATAGATTTCAAACTTATTTGAGGGAGAATCTTATTTTTATAAGATCCTAAACTTTTCGTAGCAGGAAAACGTTTTCGATTACGGAAAACTGACTTGGCCAGTGGATAAAAGTAGATACAAATTGTCCACATCTTTGTGTGTACTTTGTGTATCCTATTCTGTGTTGTCTGTTTAGTGTTGTCAGCAGTGGGTATAAATCAGCTAAAGGTGAACAGAGAAACTATTAAGTGTGCTGAAAAACCTATTTATAGTCCAACAGTAAGCTTTAATATGCGTGCTGATCGAACATTTTCCCTGCTGCTCCTTGCATTGTTTGGATAATTTTATTTTATTACATGGTATAGACTTATTTTTCCTTCACTTACACTTAAATGTTGCAGATAACAGTTATATATGATTTTAATTCTGCACACAAACCACAACCACCATCTTCTTTGACATTTATCTGAAGAATAGATCAGCCTCACTTATATGTTATGTAACGTTTGAACAACCGCAAACTTCATTCTGGAGACATATGGAGCAGCAAGCATGCTTAGGGCCAGATACTGATCATATGTCAGCTCGAGGACCCAGGCTATAGACTGCTCTGGAATGTCTGTGGTTCCCCCTTTTCAGCTCTGGCACCATAGCTTAATGCTGCTCTAGAAAATAATTACTGCTTTAAAAATAGCTTTAATAGTACGTCAAATCACATGGGTCCCTTTTTAGGAAAGTTACATTTTAACTTTAAGCTGTCATATTAATCACCCATCCAAAGAAAACACTTGGTTACAAGACTAATTACTATTTTATATATTTATTTCAAGATAAGACATTATGAATTCATTATGAATATTTTTTTAAGAACTACATTTTGCAAAAAGTGTTGCTAAGGAGATTCACTGAAACCTATGCCACATCTGTAAATCAATGCAGAAGACAATTTTCATTTCTTCACATTTCTATGGTGGCTCTGAAGTGCGAACTGCAACTACAAATCTAAAAGCGCAACTACATAAAGGAAATCGCAACTACATAAAGCAAAGCGCAACTACATTAAGGAAATCGCAACTACATAAAGCAAAGCGCAACTACATTAAGGAAAACAAAACTACATAAAGCAAAGCGCAACTACATTAAGGAAAACAAAACTACATAAAGCAAAGCGCAACTACATTAAGGAAAACACAATTACATAAAGCAAAGCGCAACTACATTAAGGAAAACAAAACTACATAAAGCAAAGCGCAACTACATTAAGGAAAACACAACTACATAAAGCAAAGCGCAACTACATTAAGGA
>NW_015150593.1:340978-342790 GCF_000732505.1 Cyprinodon variegatus
GTGTTTTCCTTAATGTAGTTGCGCTTTGCTTTATGTAATTGTGTTTTCCTTAATGTAGTTGCGCTTTGCTTTATGTAATTGTGTTTTCCTTAATGTAGTTGCGCTTTTAGATTTGTAGTTGCAGTTTGCACTTCAGGGCCACCGTACATTTCCCTTTTGTGATGCAATTTCCAAAGGGCTCCACAGCCATTGGTTTCTGCATCAACTGGTTTAAGTTCGTCAGTCTTTTTTCTTTTTGCCCTCTCTCTTTCTTGCTGACCTTTTTTTAGTGATGAAAGCGCTGATATGATGAGGCTTTCATGAAAGAAATATTTGGACGGATCACAAGCTGGAGCCGGTGCTTTGAAGCCCACAATGGTGATGTTGACAGCAGCCACTGCACCAGCTAATGAGGGAGCAGAGACAGCACTTCTGTAAGTGCTTCTCTGATGCAACTTGGACGGCACCAAGTTAAAACCGCCACAGCAACCCTGCAGGGATAAAGCCTTTGAGTGAACTGAGCAGCCTTCCTAGTTAGGCACATCTCCAGCACAGACTGGCGCTCAGTGTGTTCGTCCACCTTAATAATAAGCTTGACTAGGCTGTTAAATGTTTTGTACAATGGTGAGAAATTTGCATGAGTAAGCTTGGCAAATCCCTTATATTTGATTTGCAACCTTGAGCATAAATCTTCACATCAGATTCCCTTTGAATAAAATATCTGAGGCAGGAAAGCGGAGTGACTGCTGCCTGTTGTTTCAGCTTCCTTTAAGGAGCCCAGCTCTGCAAAGCTTGAATGAATTAAACATGGCCAACAGCCATTATAAATGTCAGAACTGCAAAATAGGGATGTTGAAAAAACAATGCAACCAGCAAAGCCTGTCCTGTCTGCAAGCTCAGTGAAACTTGAGAATTTGATAGTGTGTCAGCCTTGGTAAAACTGCAAAGAGCCTTGAAAACTGACATTTTAGTTAACCGTGCAGCAGGACTTCACATTCGGTTTGATTCATGGAAGTGCAATTAGAAAGTTTTAGGTGTTGAGTCGTTGGTCTTTGCCATCAGAGGTCACTGATAGTAGTGCTTGAAACGTCATTAGGTTAATTCTTGGACAAATAATTACATTATTGAATGTAATGCTCCCTGCCTCTTTCTTTTTTGAATCTGACTACTTATTAAAACAAAAAGGCCACATAGAATATGGTGATGCTTTGCATGTTTAGTTTACAATATATTTTTGCCTTTTTGATATATAAAGAAATTTGCCCTCTTTACGATACCACTCCAAAGTCGCACTTAAACCTTTTTAGAGTAAATTATTGTTAGGCTATCTATTAGGGGTGTAAATAATAAACGTTTTGTATCGATGCATCGATCCAACAGCCGACGATCCGATGCATCGACACGTCCGCAGGAGAATCGATTTATGTTTTTTTTTCTCCGGTCTATTTTTATCTATTTGCTCCTGGGCTTAATTCTCCCTCCCGTGCTGCGGTGGCGCTAACCCTATTTTGCCCTCCTAGCTCGCTTCCCGGTTATACTCTTACAGCAGTGTGTTGCAGTGAGCTTTACTTAAAATATGCTCAATATTGAAGTGTGATCTGTGCTACACGCTGTGGGTCTAGATACGGCCGAGGCGGCGAGGAAGTGGGGGCGAGTTTAGTCCGACGACGGACGACATGAGGGCCAAAAAGAGCGGAGATCCAGGTGGAAAAAGGGTCCCAGCGTTCTCGTGCACCTCGCTCTTCTAGCGGGTCAAACTTCACGAGTTGTTTTCCGCAATTTCGGTCATAAAAACAAAACAAGCCGGCCTCCTGTCTGCTGCACTGTTAGCGG
>NW_015150593.1:343665-346920 GCF_000732505.1 Cyprinodon variegatus
CGAGGTATTGAATTGCACTCATTGCACTGATTTTTTGCAGTATTTTTTGATGCAACTTTTCTACTTCTGTTATTTGCTGTTGTTTCTAAAAAAAAATGCAAAATGCACAACGATATTACAGCTTTCATTGATTTATTTCAAACTTGAAACTTTGTTTAGCCTGTAAGGTGTAAAAAAAAAACAATTAACCGATTAATCGAATCGAATCTTATTGTGGTGTAGTCTTGAGTATCGCAACTAATCGAATCGTTGGGTCAGGAAATCGATACTGAATCGAATCGCCATGATGGGTGTGATTTACACCCCTACTATCTATGATATTGCTGGGATCCATGCTAGCTTTCCTTTATCCGATTAACTTTTTTAAGTCTAAAAGACAAAACCCTGTTCAGTGAATTTGAATATGCACATCCTCTTGTTAAATGCTTTCTTTTGAAAATGCGATAAAAACAATTGCTTGATTTTAATAATACATTCCAAAATACCCATAAACATTGTAAAGCATCTTGACGGATGCTATAATTACATTTTTTCCCTCTTTAGAATTTTGGCATGATTTTTGAAAACTAGATTCCATTTCACATCTTTTTAACTTTAGATCCATCTGAAAAACTGTCTCCGGAGCATGGGGTTGCCACCATTGTGCTTCACAGTGGTTGTGTTGTTCCTATGGAGCTGTTTCAGGGTCATCTTTTAAATTGTAGCCTTAACAACACAGGCTGGGGTCAATACACTCGACCACAATGTACCACAAGAAATCGTTGAGATGTAACCTTTAAATGAAACAGCTAATTTTTATATACATAAGCCTCATTCATACTACTGTGGCTTTTACTGTTGCTTTGACTGTGTCATGATTCAGAACAGAGGACCCAGTATTGAAGACCAGACAGACAGTGGGATAAAACAAAAAGCATTTATTTGAAACATGGATTAGAGTAGCAGTGGCTAGGACATCTAAGGCTGGAACCTCTGGTTTTAGAGTTCAGTCCATGCCCAGAGAACAAGGTAGGATCCAGTGGGTGGGCTGTCAACACGATGGAGGGTGCTGCCCAAAGTGTACCAGATGCTGCAGTCCTGGAGAACATGAAGGAGTCCAAGGCAGGTTCAGCAAGCCAGTCAGATGGGAGCAGGCAGGCTCAGAGGTTGAGAGGCAGAACAGGTCAGGATCAGGTATTCAGAAACACTCAGGTATACTAAAAATACTCTCACCACTGATATGACATGGGAACAGGTAGGCTCAGTAGTTGAGAGGCAGAACGGGTCAGGATTAGGAAATCAGAAACACCAAGGGACCCTGAAAACACTATTACAACTGGCTAGAGAGAACAAGAATAATGGGGCTCTGATGACTGGAAGCAAGCAGCTTAAATAGAGGCAGTAGCAGGTGGATCAGATGAGCAGTGATTGGAATCCGACCAGAGTTAGACAGGTGAATGAAATGAATAATTAAGCTAGTCATCAGCTCCAAGATTATGACAGACTAACTTTTTACAATGGTAATTTTTTAATCTCTCTGCAAGTTATGACTTTAGTTTACTATGAAAATGCTGTGAAAATCAAAATTCAATCAAGACTCATTTTAAATTGTGCTTAAGGATATCAAATGTTAAATCTAAAAAAGCTACAGTAAATAACTTTTTAGTAAGATATAATCAGATCTAGGTTGTGGAATCTTTCAAACTAATATGTTTTTTATTTTACATATTAATAAATTCTTCGGTTGGACTTAATAGGACACACTTCACATTAAGGCAGAGAAAATTTTACATAAAAACTCATCATTTTAAAATGCTTTAATGTACTTTTTATAGTTGATAAGGTTCATATGGATTATTCATAGCAAACCTCACTTCCTAATGATCTGACTTAGTTTTTCCTAGCTTTCGTTTTAACCCCTTGGACACACTGTCCTCATACTTTGATCAATTGTAACTTGCTTTGGTTAAAATACCAAAGAATCTCTGAACCACAGCATTATTTTACGCCAGTGCTGGGTCAGGGAAATCACAAAATAATGCAATAATCGTCACATCTTTGTAACTACAATGCTGACTTTGCTGACAACCAAAGAGTGACACTAACAGGAACAGGTTCATGGAAAAGCACTGACCTCTCTAAAGGAACAACCTTGTCACGAGTTGTGAGATGAGCACCTGTGTTGGAAAAAAAAAGGCAAAAAAAAAATCAGATGATGCACACAAACTGGTTTATGTACACTGCTGCTGTGATACTGATCTAAAAAAACATGCATTTCTCCTCTTATCCACCGAGGCTTGAGGGCGGTCATAATTTGCTCTGCTTACTGCAGCTGACTGGAGAAGACTTTGTTTGGTTGTAGCTAAGCTGTGATGTCAGACCAGACTGCCCATTTTAAACACATCACTGAGTTACATATTTTAACATCAAAGGCATGATGTTGTTTAAATTTTTCATTTTGAAGTTATTCCAGATACTCAAACTAATGTGTTCCCAGACAAACACAACAGTAATACATATGTGCTCCTCAAAGAAATCAACCTCCATTATCAGGCTAATTTAATCGAGACTATTGCATCGGAATAATTTTGATTTGTTTAAAGGGATTACAAAGGTAAATTTTTCATTACTCATTTATACCATCTATGGATGGATGGATGGATGGATGGATGGATGGATGGATGGAAGGATGGATCTATTTTCAGGACAAATTTGGGAGAAAAAGTTTTTTAAAATCCTCAGCACAGCCAGAACGACTGTAGAAATGTATCTGTATATTCTTTTGGTTAAAATGACCCATATAAAGTTTTAATGTGACTCGGGAACTCTGAGTCCAATCTGGAAAGAAGTCAGGATATAGTTGTAAAGTATTTAGGAACTAGGATGTCATAATTACCATCGCTAACTTGGTTTGAGAATTTTTTTTAAAGACAATGCACCTCTTAAATAGCTCTCACTCATCTTTAAAAAATGGGCTTTCAATGTTCACTGCCTTCCATGTTTAGCATTTTCCAACCATACATTTTATTCCTTAGAAAATGTCTGATTGATGATAAGTTGATACGGTAGATATTGCATTTATTGTACATTGCTAACCAAAAACATTCCAGTGTCTATTACTGCTTAGAAACACAGGGCAGCTGGAAAGTTACCTCTATACATTTGGACCAGAGCACAGATGAGCTAGCCTGGTGAGACCATCCTGATCTCGCAAGCTTTCAAGATTTCACTCGCTAATCAGTCCGTTAAAGAAAATTTGGAGCCATTCACCAAACG
>NW_015150593.1:349078-350187 GCF_000732505.1 Cyprinodon variegatus
GAGGACATAGGGACCCCTTTTTTCCTCATTCTGCTTCATTCTATCTTTATTCTCCCTCTCTGCAAAAACTGTTCAATCTCTAACGTTCTGCTCTCTCTGCTTTTCCTCATAGTAATTCGGCTCATCTGTTCCTGTTTGGCTGTGACTCCATCCTGAAGAGAAATATCAGCTTTGCTGCTGACATCAACATCTTTATTTATAGATGGAGATCGGCCTGTTTTTCAGTGTATTCCTGTTTCTCTGACTGTGACTGGCTGGATGTGCTCTCTTCATCCTCTGGCATGGGAGATGGCTCAGAGCTCGTCTGCCTGGCTGAGTGTTTCCTGGACGGGGCCGCCTTTTACAGCTGCTTTTTGTATCTCTGCTTCTGTCTCCTTGAATCCCAGTCGGCCTCTGGAGATGGCCTGGTTCTGCTGGAGGTTTCTTCCTGTTAAAAGGGGGTTTTTCCTCTCCACTGTCGCTACAAGCATGCTTAGTGTGAGGGATTGCCTTTGAGTCAATGAGTCAATGCAGTTAACTTGTTTTTCTTTGATAAAAAACTGAATCATTTTGACCGGATAATCTGGTGAACTGTAAAGTTTCTTAAGATGACGTGTTGTGAATTGGTTCTATATAAATAAACTTGATTGAATATGCTGGTGAAGATTCTCAGTCATCCAAGTCATAGTCCAAAGAAAGAAAATTAAAAAAGAATCCAAAGGATTCTTTTTTAATTTTCTTTTCCAAGTTATTTTGGAAACCTGAATTGAATTGAAATTGAAAGTGTAGGTCAGCTTTGAGCCAAACTCAGCTGGTAGTGGCTCAGTCTCGCTGTAGAACCGGCGGTAGCCTTCCCTTCACAGTGTCAACAGCCTCACAGCCAAAACATCTAAGCTCTAGCTAGATTCTGTTGTCAAGAGAGGTGACTGATGACAGCAGGCAGTAAGTCTGTAGGTACTTCAAAGAGAAAAAGATGAAGTTAGTTGCTCAGTGCAACTTTTTTTTTTTTTTTTACTCCTAACTCTGTTTTCATACCCTTGCCGGGTCAAGCACAGCTGAGAAAGCATCACAATTTTGTATTTTAATTTATCAGCTGATGTATTTAAACAGGAAAAATGTTTCTCCAAAGA
>NW_015150593.1:353457-354575 GCF_000732505.1 Cyprinodon variegatus
ATTTTGAATGAAATAATCGTTTGTTATTAGAGTTATTGCTGTTGACTTTTACTGAGAAGCATTTTTAATAAATCAACTGTAAATATCATCTTATTGTATGATTACGTAGGTCTGTTAAGTGAGTGCATGCCACAGACATCTCTTTGCATGGGAACAGAGATCCCAACCCCGCCCCCTGCTCCAAGGTGTCCTGGTTTTCCCAAATGAAAATATGGTCACCCTACCTTTAGAAAGCATCTTTGGTCATCTCATTGCCCATGAAATCACATGATGTCAGCTTCTCTATCAAACATTAAACTGTTTCTTCTTTCCCATGAAATAGAGGCTTCAAACGACTCCTCTGCCAAGCAACAGGGATATCCAAAATGTTGTGTCAAGGAAAGTTAGGAAATGCCGTGCTCTTCCCAGATGGCATGTCCGCTGTAAAGGCCAAATATGATGTGTGTGGGATCTCAGCTGCGAGGAAAAACAAATATAAAATACTCTCATGCACAAGCAAATATAGCTGCAGGCTTGGCTCGTCACCCACACTCAGCTGTGGTCACACACTCATACATCCAACCATGAGCGGACAATCCCTTAATAGACTTCATCTTTGGATTCCTGAGTGGTTAGTTAGTATGAAGGCTTATCTGCCCTCTGAGGGCAAAGCCAGAGTGTGTGTACAGAGGAAGGAGCACTTTTCTCATCCCTCTGACTAATAACATGCACCGCCGAATTTTCTTGTCCAGCAAAGATCAGATCAAAAGCAGGTCATGATGGTTTGAGTTTCCTTAAAGGTCCCCAGGATTCTCATTGTTTTTCTCTTTTTTTTTGGACAGTATAAAAATGAAGCTGTCTTTTTGAAACTGTGTTGTGAGAACAAAAGGAACAGAAGGGGTACTGGGAAACTTCAACACTCCAAAGCAGGAAATAATCCAGGCTTAAAGAAATTATTTAACCTGTCAGTATTGCACAGTTTACAGTGCGTTTTATTTATTTTTATTTCTACTTTTTTTTTTTTTTTTTTTACCAATTTTTTAAGTTAAAATTGAGTATTTTTGGTCAATAGCTCCCAGGTCATTGATCTTTAATTTTTCAAACTCCAAGAATTGAATCTGACTTCAGAAATGGAATTC
>NW_015150593.1:356333-357608 GCF_000732505.1 Cyprinodon variegatus
TTGGACAGTATAAAAATGAAGCTGTCTTTTTGAAACTGTGTTGTGAGAACAAAAGGAACAGAAGGGGTACTGGGAAACTTCAACACTCCAAAGCAGGAAATAATCCAGGCTTAAAGAAATTATTTAACCTGTCAGTATTGCCTGGTTTTCAGTGCGTTTTTTTTTTTTTTTTTTCTACTTTTTTTTTTTTTTTTGTCTGACTTAATTTAGCATGACAACTATGTTAAATTATTAAAGCTAAAAATGCACTTGATCTTTAATTTTTCAAACTCCAAGAATTGAATCTGACTTCAGAAATGGAATTCCAATGTCAGATTATCATTATCTGGTAAATGGAGCTAAAAATACATATCATGAAAGAAATTATACATTAACTGCATTTTTATTTAGCTGTTTTATTCCTCATTTTAAATTCTTTCATCTTATTTGTAGTTTTGGTTGCTCTTTGCTAGAAAAATATATGAATTATGCTGACCGGCGTCAATGTGGTTGGAGAGAGCAGAAAAGAAGTCCACACGTCATGCAAAAAGGGGTTTTTAAATTTTTAAACAATTGCCATTTCATCCTTTAAATAATTGAAAAGTTACAGTGAGTCATGAATAGGCTGTGCATAATACAAATCCAAAGAAATTCTTCAGCAACATACTGTAGCAACATTCGGCCTCATTACTAAATTAGAATGATAGTTTATAAAGCAATTGAAAACAGTTTTAGACTGTATTTATATGAGCTTAAAAGGGACAAGTGAAATGATCATGATTCTTTCCCTAGACTTCCTAGTTTTAAGGCTATATCAATATATGTGTACTACAACAAAACAAAAATATTAACACGTTTTAATGCCTTGGACCTTTGTACACTATAACCAGAGGACCAGCAGAAAGAATTGCATAATTATATAGTAGAAAAAACTGATTTGTATTTAAAAAAACAAAAACCTAACATGTAGTTTGTGTTTTAATCCAGCCCTTTTTACCCTGATATCCTTAAATGAATCTAATAGTGTTGTGTCAATCTCAGTAAACAAAAATAGGTTGTTCTATTGAGGCCTCAGATAGCAAGCGGCATAATAAAGACCAAAGAACACATCAAACAGACAAACAAAGAAACTAAAACTGTATGCCCAATGTATATGCCCAATGAGAAGTGGCATATGCCAATTAAGAAATGTCATATGCCACGTATAGCTGTAGCCTCGTGAGACCATCCTGATCTTGCGAGCTTTTAAGGTTTCACTCACAGATCAGTCTGGAGACTCTCCGTTAAAGAAAATTT
>NW_015150593.1:359821-362149 GCF_000732505.1 Cyprinodon variegatus
CAGCACTTTGAGTTGTCTTAAAATGTGCCATTTAAAAAACTTTGCCTTTTTCTTTGCTGACCTAAAAGACAAAAACCATGGCTTGATTTAATCTCAGATGTTGAGAATAAGAAGTGATTTCTACTGATTTCAGTGTTCAAGTATGAATAGATGTGGGAGAAGCACCACAGTCAGACACTGGTATTAGTCTAACAAGTACAGTTGTTGCATATGTATATCTTTCCTTCATATCAAGCACAGACAGTTATGTTAACAAGGATAATGCATTTCTTTAATATTTGAGGCCAAGTTGTCCACTCTCTTAGTTCCTCTCATTTATTAACTCTCTGCCTTGTATATGAAAAGGCAATACTTAATTCTTTTAAACAGATATTTAAAATAGAGACCACTTGAAAGCAAAAATATATTCATTGTTTAAAGCTTAAGGACCTGGAAGCCATCAGTTACTGGCTTAGCCTAGTAACGAAAACAGCTTTTTTTTTTTTTAAGCTGCAAGATGTGCCAAGAAGACATCTGAATAATGCCCTCTTTACTGCGCTTGGATCGAGGAAACAATTATTAAGACATTATATATTAATGTTGGGTTAAAGGTTTGGTTTATGCACTGGAGTTCAGCCAATGGGATCTTTCTGTTTTGTTTCTAATAACCTGTTTATTTGAACAAAGTTAAAGTTGTTTTTCATGTAACTGATCAGCTGTTGACGAACTAAAATGCATCTCCTCCTTAAAGTGAATTTATACATCTTAAAAAAGTTTGCTCATATTTTCCCATTACACTGTCAGCTTGTTATCTGTTTAGGGTGTTTGATGATTAAAGTTATGACCCTTTCCTCCTCAGAGCTTTTGTTTGATTTCAGATATACTAATAACTTATTACTATATTTGAGGCTGCTCTAATTCAAACCACAACTTACAGTAAGTGCATGCTTTAGCAATGACACATCTCGGCTCTCTTTTCCTTTAATGGGTATTGTGGATGTGTTGGTGCAGAGTGTCTGCGTATGCACCAGGCTCTTATAAACACTTCTGACATGTGCTAATGTTCAGTGTATCTTTGGGCACACATAAATGATTTAAAACAAGCTGAATCTGTTTTGTTTTATGCAGCACAGAAAAGTGCTCATTGCTATAAAAGAAAACAATGGACATTAGATCCATTCTAAAATATAATTTGTTCAATTTCATGCTTTAAAACACAAGAAGGAAATCTAGGGTTTTATGGTAAATTAAACACATGTCCTCAATTTGAGGCTCCTCTGTTTGAACAACGCCAAAGAAATCCCTATTACCAACTAAGCACTGCCTTTCTGTCAGATTAGTCCAGCCAAGTGCTTCAGCTGAGCTGCCGTTAACTGATGATTTTCTATTTGTGCCCATTTCCATGGCAATCAAGTAAACACTGCGTTTGACTTACTTGGGGGAGGTAACTTTATACAGAGACATGAAGAAAATGAATGAGGGAAAACATGAGGAGCACGTGAAATGTTTAAAAAGTTGCCGGCATCAGTTTTACACTTTAGCTTGATAATTTTTTCCTTTTCTGAGTTGAAACACTCTGTGCTTTGAGACTAGTTACTGCAGATTGCTTAACTGTGGCACGAAAGCATTATAACATCAGACTTAGGGTCCACTTGTGGAAAATGAGTTACATTTGTGTACATACCAGTGGCTGCACAGTGGAATAGTGGTGAGCACAGTAAACTCAAAACAAGAAGGACTTCAGTTTGAATCATTGCTGGGTAGCAGTTTGCATGTCCTTCCACTGCTTCTTTTTCAATTTGGCTTCCTCCTCAGTTTAGCTGACATTCCAAAGTGCAAACATCCTTCGTTGACATCTTGGACCTACAAGACTGACAATTTAAGCCTGTCCAGATGTATGCAGTTTCTTCAGAACGTGTTCTCAAGGATGGGTATGTATGTTGCCTTTCTTAAACCTGGTAGAAAGGCAGACCTGGTCAAGAATGGCTGCAGCACGCAGACAATTCAAAATAAGTGACATAAAATACACTTAAAAACAATTTTGGTCAATAAAAATAAAATAAACTGCCTAAAATACTGAATAGCTTGACAATAGTAAAATATCAGCTGGGAAAAAGGGTTTAGTATCATAGCTTGTGATTCAAAATACAGAAATCTGTCATCCATGTGTTACATGTTCAACTTCAAGATCAGGGGTGGAAAGTAATGAATTACACTTACTCAAGTTACTGTAATTGAGTACTTTTTATGAGTAATTTGTAATTTTCTGAGTAGTTTTTGAAATATGTCATTTTTACTTTTACTCGAGTACATTTTAATCTAAGTAGTTTTACTTTGCTACATTTAAAA
>NW_015150593.1:364079-366136 GCF_000732505.1 Cyprinodon variegatus
TTTAAGAAAAAATTACTTATCTAGATTTGGATTTTTTCCAGTGTACTGGTCGAGGGTAAGTAAAATGTGAGAGGAGAGTTTATTTTACTTGATTTGTATTCAGTTTTATAGTTTGCAGCGTTGCTGAGGTGCAAAGACAGCTGCTTGCAGGAAGCAATGGTGAGAATTATCTTCTGGTTCTGCAGTCCTTCCAGTGGTGGAGGTGAGGTATTTAGTTACGGTGATGCAGAGCAAGATTTGGCTGGACGAGTAGGTCAGAAAAGTTTATTCATGGTTGAAAGTCTGGCAAACTATGATGGAACCAAGGCTAGTATTTCATATCTTGTAGTTGCAAAAAGGAAGAGGAGGATTAAGGTTAACAAGGTAGGCATTTAATGTTTCTTCACGGAGCATTGTCAAGATCCAACTACACAGACAGTCTGGGATCAAATAACCGTTTCTCCAGACTTTATGCAGTGCTTAATAAGGGTAATAGGAGCCTCGTCAATTCCACGGTTGTCCTTGTCTTATTCCAAACACTTCCTTAGTCTCAGTTATTGTATGATTTTCTAACATGACTTGATTTTGTTGTTTAGTAGAGACAACATTACATTATGTTTCTCATTTATTTTCCGTACCTTTTCAGCATCACGTGATGTTTTTAGTTGTGCATTTGGCACATATCATAGGCTTTGTAGAGTCTTTAGTTGATCTGGGAAATGTGTCCTTTCCCTGTCAATCCGGTTATCATCAACCACATCAATGATAGAAGTAAAAGAGATATACCTGCAACTTTATTACTAATCCAGAAGGAGCATGTCTTGCAAATCAATAACCCAATGCAATCAACTCGTTTTCCTTGATTGAAACCTTTACCATTCTGATTCTATTGTCTCTGTAAAGATTGAGATGACAAGTGTTGTAAATTGTCATCATATAAATAAACTTAATTGAACTGATTGAAATTGAATTACCTCTGCAGGTCTTAAGGCTTATTTATACTTCGAAACCAAGTCGTCTGCGTAGGTGTCAGGTTGACGCAGAGACGTCCCCGTCCCTTCAGCAGACACATTGCTGCACCTCTCCCAAATTGTAGGTGACTTTAGACAGGACAGGAGGCATATGATTGGTCAAATCTACATCAGTTCTACACTATGTGTATTTCCTGTTTCGTACTTTACCGGCTTTTTTTGTTTTCATGACCAACGTTGCGGAAAACGACTCGTGAAGTTGGACCAGCTACAAGAGCGAGGTGCGCCAGAACGCTGGGATTCTTTTCCACCTGGATCCCTGCTCTTTTTCGTCCTCATGTCCCTCCGTTGTCAGACAAACTTGCCCCCACTTCCTCAGCGCCTCGGCCGTATCTAGACCCACAGCGAGTTCGTGATTGTCCCTCTTGCGTTGTGGTGTGGAATAACATAGCGCAGACCACGCTTTAAAGTTGAGCATAAATCAAAAATGTCTGGGTCATATCTGCAACAAGCCCACTGCAACACACTGCAGCGGGAGAATAACCAGCCCTTAAGGTGATGTGCTTGTGACAAAATATCATGAAATGCAAAACTTTTTGACTGAAGAAAAGTTCTCAACATATATATATACTGTTGGCATATAGATAAACAGTCAGTCAGCCAGACAGTAGCAATATTTCGTTTGAAAATGTGCAGAAAACTATTTTGATATTCTATTAACTTCCAAAAATGCAAACTATTTTCATTAAATAAGAAGTACAATTAAAATTGTCCACGAACAAATGTAAAAAAAAAATTACTCAGTCTCCTCTTGAATCCTAATATGCCCTCCCATCATCCAACTACTTCTATTTTTTTTCTTTGTCTTTTTCCAAGGCAGTAACGTCCAGTTGCAGATTATGTGACTCGTGTTTCCATTGCAGTTTTACAAAATACAAAAATTTTCGTTGTGTAACATTTTTGTTTCAAAAATACGTTTTTTTTTTGGTTTGTTATTGTATGTTTTCATATTTGTTACTTTTATTTTCAGAATTACAAAATTACAGTTTGATGGTTATTGAAAACACTGCTAGTTAAAGGCATACTATGCAACATTTTTCAGTTAAT
>NW_015150593.1:368111-370612 GCF_000732505.1 Cyprinodon variegatus
GAGGCCGACTGGGGTTCAAGGAGACAGAAGCAGAGACACAAAAAGCAGCTTTAAAGGCGGCCCCGTCCGACTTCTGCCATATACTACTGTAACATCCATCCATCCATCCATCCATTTTCAGTCAGGCCTATCCCAAGCGGGGTCGTGAAGGCTGCTGGTGCCTTTCTCCAGCTGCCTGTGGGTGAGAGGCGGGGTACACCCCGGACAGGTCACCAGTCCATCGCAGGGCAACACAGAGACGGGGAAAAAAAAACATTCACACGCACACTCACACCTAAGGAGAATTTAGAGAAGCCAATTAACCTAACAGTCATGTTTTTGGACTGTGGGAGAAAACCGGAGTACCTGGAGAGAACCCACCTATGCTCAGGGAGAACATGCAAACTCCATGCAGAAAGACCCTGGGCCGGGAAGCTATTTGCTGTACGGCAGCGTTGCCACCCACTGAGCAGCCCCCATTTTAAAATGTCATCTGCAAAAATATTTACCTCACACTTTTCAAAAATCTGAGACTTTAAAACTATACTAAAAGAGAACACATTTTAAAATAATATGTGGCTTTCATGGTTGTTTGCAAAGGAAAATTACCAGTCTGAAAGACTTTGGGAACAGGAATGCTCACAAATGACCTCAAACTCAGACAAACTGGGTGAAGATCACCTTTGTTCATTAACTGTCAGGTTTTTTCACAAATGTTTAAATGCATTTTAGTCTTGGTTATAATACACACACACACACACACACACACACCAACAGACATATACTGTATATATAAAAGTATATATACTGTAGCAGCCAGAGCATGCAGGGCGACTGATGGGTCCAGGAGGGTTAATCCAAGCCGTGGTCAGAAGATAGATCCAAGGTCGACATCAGCTTTAATCCAGGTAACACCCTGGCCAGAATAATAATAATTGAACTTTATTGATCTCACATTGGACAAATTTACCTCAGCATTTAAGCCATCCCTTTGAGGAGCAGTGGGCTATCATTGTGGGGGAACCGGGGAGCAGTGTGGGGTTGAGGGTCTTGCTCAGAGACCCAGATGGGCAGTCTGTGGGAGTGGGGCTCGAATTCAGAGCTTCAAGCTCCTGTCACATCTTGATGATTTAGACCACCGTATGCCTGACATACAAAAAATTTGGCAAAAACACTGGCATACATTGGATAAGTTATGGGTACATTTTGTGTAAGTTTTGACCACGTTGAAGCACGCTGAAACACGCTGGCACCACATATGGTGAGTACATGGAAAAATTTTGAGATTGCTCAAAATTTCCCGAAGTATGCCGCATATGCCATTTATAGGCCACAAGTTACAGGTAAGTTATCTGATAATTGACATACGTTAAGTGTAAGTTACCCATAAGTTGTGGTGTCTAGCTTATCCAAAACCTATGAGTAACTTGTGCATAACTTATGTGTAACTTATCTAGAACTTATCTCCAACGTATCTGACGTGTTCCAGACGAGCGCTGAACGTGTTTCTAACTTCCAGCTACTGTATAATGGCGTATTGGAAGCATTTTGTTATAAAAAGGGGTTCACAGGAGGAAACTGTCAGTTCTCCTTCATAGGGTGAGTGTGAAGGTGAGTGTGATGGATCCTCCCTACGTTTACGTCCACAAGCAAACAAAATTCCGGACACACATAACGCTGAATCTGTTGCAGCTGCAAACCTTCTTACTTTCTTTTTATTTATTCTATTTTTTGGGCAGGCAGTAAATTAATACATCAATCAAAGACATCTTTTTATGCAGACCGAGCGCCTCCGGGCACATCACTGCTCCCCTCAGGACACTGTCCTTTGTATCATTTCATGGGCATTACGCTGTCGTGCGTTATGCATAAGTTAGGCTTTCGTTGGACCTAAGTTCTTGACTCGTTATGAATACTCTATATATACACCCAAAATTGAAAAAAAAAACATAGAAAGTTCAGCGTATGCCAGCTTTTTAGGAGACCGAGCATTGGCTGTCTAAATTGGCAAAGGTGTGACAGGGCCCTGAGGATTCCAAGCTCTATGACCTATCCACTAGGCCGCCACTCCTAAAACAGGTAGAACTAAACTCAGGGGACGCTAGAGTTAGTCTTGCTAGAAACTAGACAAATCTTGCACCAGAGGCTGGGATCTGGAGGCTTAAATGGCAGCAAGAACAGGAGGATCTGATAGAGATAATTTAGCGCAGTGAGGAGTTAAGCAGATAAGAGCAACAAAGAGGAAAACCCAGCTTAAAGGTGCCAAGATCATGACAATTTGTATTCATACAAATCCCTAAGAACTACATTGTAAATCAGGTAAATGCTAAATAAAAACTCATGGAGAACATAAACAATAAAAAAGTAAAAAAAAAGATTAAATGAACAAAGACAATAAGTAAAAGGGCAATAGTTTAATAAAAAGCTCTCATAAAAAGGTGGGTTTTAATAGCCTCGTGAGACCATCCTGATCTCGCGAGCTTTAAAGGTTTCACTCGCAGATCATTCTGGAGACTCTCCGT
>NW_015150593.1:371379-372607 GCF_000732505.1 Cyprinodon variegatus
TCCCAAAATTACTTCAACGGAAGGTTTCCAGATGGATATGCGGAGCAAATCCATCTGGCGGAGTCAGGTTAGGGTTTTAAGGCCACGTTCAAAAGCATCCACAGTCTGTGTGTTTTATTCTTCTCAATTTTACAATAGAAAGCGCTTTTCCAATTAAATGACGTCAAACTAAAACTACAAAGACTTGATAGAGCTTCTGGTGTCCATCTACAAAACGGTCTTCCAACAAATTCGGATTGAAATTTTAATATCATCCTTTTAAAGTGGTGAAGAAAAAAAAATATCATAGAGGTTTTATATTCCCTATTAAGGACTTTCTTTAGATGTCTGTTTGAGTTAGAAATGACATTGTTGTTTCCCATAAAAAGGTTTTAACTGTGGAGAGAACGCAAGTCCAGAGTGAGAGTTTGTAAATGAAGGCCTAAATCTGCTTATGTCTCTTGAGGGACCACACACTTTATGGATTACTTCCTCCTATTCTCTGGTCCAAGAACAGCATAACTAGTGCCGGCGCCGCGATCTGTGATGGCAACCAGGATAAATGATACAAACAGCGGGGGATGCATGGCAGCTTAAAAGCCTCTGTCCCAAATAAAAGTTACAAAGGAACTGGGAGAAGAAAGAGGCTGTCAGACTGAAGAGATGTGGAGCAGCCATGTGAAATGTAAAATCATTAGACAGAGATGGAACCAGGCGGCAGATTCCACTGACATCCCTATGGAGTTATTTCTGGTTCAGCGCCAACAGGCTTGTCTATGTTTTTCTTACTTTCTTTTTATTTCTTCACTTCTCTATGGGTCAGTCAACCTTAAATAGCAGTTTCACATTCTAAAGTTAAAGCAAATGAATATTTTCACTAAACTGTCTGACATGTTAGTAAGAAAAGCTGACATTTATGCAAATCTGCTGAAAACGGAAGCTACTGGTTTTACAAAGGAAAGTTGGCAAAGAGCGAAAGTCAACAATTGCTTGTTGAATTTGTGTTCAACTCTAAATGTTACCCTTGTTTTTTACCAAAATAATGTTTGTATCTAGAATTTCAAAGACCCAAAGAGATTATTCTATTTTATTTGTCTACATTCCTTCTTAAGAAGCTAATTTTCTTTAAGGATATTTGCACTTTTTTAAACTTAAGTGGCCTTTCATCATTGCAGGTTATTACTTAAAACTCACATCGTCTTTGATACAGATTGTTATCTACAATTAAACAAAATTTCTGTTTTACAGT
>NW_015150593.1:375653-377107 GCF_000732505.1 Cyprinodon variegatus
AGTCATATGCTGCACCTTTAGGTCACAGAGGCTGCAGCGTGCCTTTAAAACACATTTATGATTAATTCTCTAATTGAAATGTGATAACATAAAAAGTAGGCCATATATTGGCATTAGGACAAGCTTAAATTTGACAAGCACAAAATATGCATCTTGTGGACCAGTCAAATATTTCTCTGATTGAAATATATTGTACTAATTATGGGTTCATTGAAACATTGCTTGCAAATTGTGAACAATTTATTATTTAACCTTATAGCTTCTTCCAAAAAATAATACTTAGATTTAATTTCTTCCCAAAGAACCTAAGTATTGTGTTCTGTGATCTGGATGTACGCGACATGTCAACAAGCATATTTGGAGAAATATGTCGCAAGAGTGTCTCTCTGCTTGTTACTGGCCCAGGACTGGCATAGCAGAATAAAAGCTGCTCATAGCAGGTCAGGTTATTGTGACTTTTCAATCACATAGATTAAAAAGTAAATGTTTGCTTTTATTTTTGCACCACTATAGCTACATATCAGTTTGTTTGTTATAGTTTGCATAGGAGTTTACTATATTTGGACATGTGCCTTCATGCAAAGTCTTGTTTGGACACAGTTCATCATTGTGTGGCATTTCCGGAGAGTCACGAGTGTTATTTACCAACAAGCAAAATGGAAAGGAAAAGGCTAAACCGAGCTTCTTCTTGTTTATGGTACACTCTAGTAACCTCTGAGCACTGATGACATTAAAATACAGAGCAGTAGTTTCTATTTTTACTCAGATTAATCAGCAACATTCAATAATAGTTTATCAAAACAAAGAAACTTGCGAGCGTGCAGAAGAAGTTTCCAGCTTTCACCTTGTTGCAGAAAGTTTGATTTAAATGAACAACCATGAAAAAAGGATATTTGTTGATTATTCTGATTTCGTGCTTAGAAGGCTCATGCTCTGCAGGCTTACTTTTGACTGTGTACACATGTGCACGTCTGTGTATATGATGCCAGTGGCATTTCTGCGTCTGTGCAGGGATAGGTGTCTGTCCACAGCACCTCAGTGGAAACTTGGCTGCAAGCCAAATGCTGTGCATGAGGGCTGGTAAACACCCTGTGATGGATCTCCTTCTATGCACTCATGTGCCAAACACAATGTAAACTTGTTTCCGTCACTCCATTTAGTCACTGCTTTTTTTTTTCTTCAGCTGATTTCAACTGCTCACTGCATCTAAAAAACAGTTCAGACATTTTTATTTTATTAACTGTGTGCAGCCTTTGCATCTCTCCATGCTTTCTCCAAGGGTCCTGATTTTGTGGCACATTTACAAACCCTGCTTCCTGGATTTTTTAACAAAGAGGAAGCTTTTTCCCCCCTTTTTTTAAATTGCAAATACATTCCCAATTAATTGCACTTTATATCATGTTGTAAACAGAAATGGCAAGATATTATATGCAAATTGTATGTACCGTAATAGA
>NW_015150593.1:379634-383454 GCF_000732505.1 Cyprinodon variegatus
GACACATATTTTATGCGCACACCCACACAAAGTATTTTTATGTTTAAAGGACACAAACATTTTTGCCTTTCAGATCCCACTTATGGATTGATTAAGGCTCTATAGGGTGAATAACTCTCTTAGAAACATGCCTCTGAACTCAGCTCACCAGCTGATCTATCAGCAGCAACCACAGAAGCCAGCTCAGGTCTGAGGGGGTCACATCTGACAATCGGCCCTTGCGCAACATCAGATCCAGATCCAGATGTCTGATGAACTGCCCCTTATAAAAGATTCCTGTTTCACAATGGACCACGACATTGCCTAATAGGGTAAGACGGTAAAATGTGCATTCCCCAGTCTTTAAAATTCCTTTCGGTAATTCTGAGTAGCCTCTAGACCTGTTTTTTGGAAAAGGCTGAAAATCTCAAAATGAACTTGTGTTTAGAAGCTGGGAACAAACTGAGGACTATCGTCATTCAGCTTCATCTGCTGGAAACTCAGAACAGAGGAATCATAAAGATAGTTTATGAGCATTGTCAGATGCTGTTATCGAAAGGCTAGCTTCAGGCCATTGTTTTTAGTAAAGTCTGTTATTTTTTATCTTATAACAGAATGATATATTCCCTTTGCATACTTTATGCCACTTTGCAAAAAATAGAAAAGGTAAAAGAACAACATTGTAGCAGTTCTCAGGTTTTCTGGCCGACTTGTTTTTTCTGTTGTCCAGCTCTTATCTTACGTTTTAAAGAGGAAACGTTTCTGTTCCTGTCACCTAGAATATAAAACATTTAGATAAAGTGACATTGTTTCAGCTCGCCTGGAGGGGAACAAAAGGTTACCCTCCAGGCTCTGATAAGGTAAAAAGAAAAATGTTTGTGACAAAAATCAGGTTGGCCTCTGAGCTGGCAGCTGTCTTTTTTTTGATGCACTGTGCCCTGGGAGAACTGTTAGGCGTGTGGTAAACATGAGCTGAGAGGTGATGGACGGGGACCTGACCTCCTCCTTTTCCTCTCGCTCTCTGTTAGCAATTCTTCTCCTCCCCCCTCACTTCTTGCTAATCAAAGCTGGCAGAAGATATGCAGTGTGTTGTATATGCCACAGAGTCATGCTGACCTGTGTCAGCTTGGTGGAATAGCACAGGTAGAGAAAGAAGGGAGAGAATGAGCATGGATTTAAGGAGCTCTAACTCTTTCTTAAAAGCTAAAGGATTGAATAAAATATGGGAGAATTACCCTGCCATAATGCAAGAGCACATAATTTTAATTTGAGAAAAGAATTTCATCTTCTTGCACTCAAAACTTATAATGCTCACACTCAAAACATCTCTCTCAAATATTTTCTCTCCTCTCTCAAATCTTTGTTTCTTCTCTCAGATTTAATGCTTCTTGCACAGATATTTTCTCCTCTCGCTTGCCTCCTTCTCTTCGCGCACAAACCGCGCCCTGCTCGAGTCTCAGATACGCTCGCAAACCCGTAGGCTCTGCTTGCGTTTTTTTTTGCTCTCTCTCAGATTGCAGTCGGATCGTCACCTAGCAACCTTTCCAGCCAATAGAACGACATCCTCAGAAAGGGTGCGCTTGTTTAACCCTACTGAGTGAGGAGGAAAGATAACATAAAAGTAAAGTCATAATGAAAAATCGATTTAAATCAATTATGTGCAATGATGAACTCATATATAGGCAAAACTGAACAGATTTATGAACCATTTTAGTCTTGGGAAAAGTAAGCTACTTACTTTAGAGTCTTGCAGTCAATCTGTTTTCAGACGTGATGTGATGTGAACACAGAACTCCCGCCTCAGAGTTGCTCGTCAGAAAAAATAATTAAATAAAAGTTTGCTAGTCAGGGCAGATACTAATTCTGCCTCCAGCAGAAATTAAGTGACTTTTCATTGGTGATTCTTGAATCGCCCTTTATTATTTCCTTTTTTTATTTTCCTGATTGTTGTTGTTTTTTAGCTTCTTATTTTAATAGCTTTTAAATTAAAAAGCCATTTTATTGTCGGTAAGGTTTATCACAGGCACACTCAGTAGAGTTAGACAAGCGCACCCTTTCTGAGGATGTCGTTCTATTGGCTGGAAAGGTTGCTAGGCGACGATCCGCCTGCAATCTGAGAGAGAGCAAAAAAAATCCGCAAGCAGAGCCTACGGGTTTGCGAGCGTATCTGAGACTCGAGCAGAGCGCGGTTTGTGCGCGAAGAGAAGGAGGCAAGCGAGAGGAGAAAATATCTGTGCAAGAAGCATTAAATCTGAGAGAAGAAACAAAGATTTGAGAGAGAAGAGAAAATATTTGAGAGAGAGCGCAAGTTTTGAGTGTGAGCATTATAAGTTTTGAGTGCAAGAAGATGAAAATCTTTTCTCAAATTGAAATTATGTGCTCTTGCATTATGGCAGGATAATTCTCCCATAATAAAAACTTGCCACTCCTGATAAAGATAAAAAAAATAATTCAAATTAATTCAGTATTTATTTCAGACTCATAATTTTACACAAAATAGATTAGATATTTACATTTGGTCAGTCAAATGTTTGTGTTTTGCAAAGTATCAACTCAGTTCAGGTTCAATTCAAATCAATAAAAATATCTTAAAGTATTCAATGTAATTATAATATTTAGGTTGGGATACTTGTGAATTTCTTGCCATCCTACACAATAAGGAAGAGAATAAGCATAAAACTATAATCTCCAGTCCTCACTGTTAGTTAACTGCACCTTTGGACCACCAAGTCTCTATAACAGCCATTAAATGCAATGCCAGCCAGTTGTTTGAGGGGAAAAATGTCAAGCCCTTTGTGTCCCACCATCACAGCTGTAAACTTCAGGAGTTAGTTTAACGCTACTGGAACTTTAGCTGGGACAGTTTGCTTTGGTAACAGGAAACTAAGATTAGGCTCTTTGGCAACAAACACTCCAGGTGGGTCTGTTCGGAAAATAAGAATCCCGATGTGGAAAAGAATCTCATGCCCACTTTTAGTTATGGTGGAGGTCCTGGGAATGGTTGGCCTGTTTCTTATCCTAAGGCATTTGGAAGCAGTGCATGACATTATAACCTTAAAATACCATGATATTTTAAATAAGAAGCAGGTTTACTCCAGCATAACACTTTGAATAGGTTGTCACTGGTTCTTTCAACAGGTCAAGTCTGCTGCAGATGATTTTCACTCATTCAGGATATAGACAGTAGTCTAGTTTAAAAAAAGAAGGGGACGGTGGATTTTTTCCCCCATTTTTTTTGGAAGCATACATAGCCTTAATAATATAGTCCAGGTTTTTTTAATGTTTTCATGGCCTAGGATCCCCAAATTGATGGACGAGATGGAGCAGGGACCCCCTAAATATATATATTGTATGAAATTGTGTTATATAGCACTGGTCCTATAGTCACTCTATTACAGATGGAGTAATGTAAAAAAAAGTAATTTCCCCCTGGGATTATTAAAATATTTCTGATTCTGATTCCTGGTTGATGGGACAGGTGTTGTGAATGAAACTGTGCCCAGCTTGAAAGAGCTCCTGTGTCGCTGAATGTGAGCATTGATGACTGAAAGACATCTTCTGCCTCCATTTATCTGTTTACTACAGTGTGTTGAATTCATGTTAATGTGGATTTAAAGACATTTCAATTAGTGGAAAAAAATGCAGGGGGATATATAAAAAAAAAAAGTCTAATCAACTAAAATTTTCACGACCCCCATGCAGTACCTCCATGGACCCCCTAGGGGTCGCGGACCCCTGTTGAAGACCTCCAATATAGTCTATTAACCTAAAGCAATATGCATGGCATGGATATTACATGTCATATACGTAATTGACCTTGACCAAGGCCCTGTACTGGCAT
>NW_015150593.1:384399-394969 GCF_000732505.1 Cyprinodon variegatus
AAGGTCAGATTGTATAAGCTGTTATGAGAAAGACCGCAAACCCAAATCAATGGGTAAGAAGTGCACAGTTTAAACTGACAGCCATTTGAAACTCGGTTCAGAAAAACACATTGTGCAAATCAGCTTTTATGATTTCCCCCACGGTGAGTACAATTTGTACATGTCCTTTTGCTTATTTATGCTGTAGTAACTATAATTAAGATTAGGTATGCTTAGCTAAATATGTTGGTTTGTATACAGAGCATGAATTCTCTTAATTTGGTAAGCGGTATTCCAAAGAGAAATTTGATGCAAGTCTGAAGGAAAGCACGTGTGCTTCACTAATGCAGCTCAGAATAATGAAAAGCTGAAACATTCATGCGAGCTTCCCTCCCCACTATTGGTGACACCAAAAGTGGGAGGATAGATGGGATGAATATTTCAATGACTGAGAGGAAAGGAGACCTGTGGGGGTCGGATTTGGGAGTTTTCCAGAGAAAAACAAGTTTGCATGAAAACCTGATGTTTCTTGCTGCCTGCTCCTTTAAAAAAAAAAACATAAAATACACCTCTAAGCATTTCAAAGTTTCTTCCAAAGTGTTCCTAACTATAAAACCTAAAGCATTTGTCACTTTAACTTCAACTTTAAGTATTTTGGGGTATGTATTTTGCAGCTTTGCTTTCTGCCATCTCAAGATTGAAACTTTTCTGCATTTATCTTGGAAGTACACAACCTCAATCAAATAAATGTTTCTCTATTTTAGGTCTAGTCAAAGGATCTTAGCTACAACTAAGTCTNGATCTGAAGCTGTCCATTGCTTTCATGTTAACCTGCCTTTATGCACTGCGACGTATAAGCTAACCGTCACAAAATTGTCAAGAAAAACCTTTCCTGCTTTATGCAAGTTTACCCAGTGCTTGATTTACTGTAACTTAATATACACCAATCATTCTGTCAGCTACAAACAGTTTGTCCCCATGATTTACCCATTTTGTTCTTCCCATATTACTTTTCACATATCCCAAACTATTTTTTTTTCTTATCTTGCCACAATTAAAGGTATAGAGCAGGGGTGGGCAATTCCAGTTCCTGAGGGCCGGAATCCTGAAGGTTTTACATCCTTTCTTTATCAAACACACCTGAAGCAAATGGCTGAGTTACCTGCTCAGTATGCAGTCAGTTTCTCACAATTCCTCTCAATCAACTAATTACTTGATTCAGGTGTGTTGAACCAAAGACACATCTAAAAGTTGAAGGATACCGGCCCCCAGGAACTGGAATTGCCCACCCTTGGTATAGAGGATGATCTTTTATTTCCAGGTGGATCATCTCAATAAGTGGTCCTCCTAATTGTGAAACATTTTGGTGATATTTACGTAAGGCCGTCCTACGTGCTTGTCCTGTTAGCTATCTTTTTCTGCGCATGCACCCATTCAGCTGCATATCGGTGGTGAGCTACGGTTTCAGACAGTCATTGAAGCTCACCTTTCTCACCGCGGTTCTTTAAAAATGGCCGAGGGTCATAAGAGAAAAAGTGTCTACGAAGTTTGGGTTATATAAGAAAAGAAAGGTCTTAGAAGAGACAGATATATCCCAGAATGCGTTGTGCAGCGAGCTCTCCTTGCAAAGTCTTCTTCCATAGGTTGCTGCTACCCGACAGCGGCGACTAATAACAAAGATGGCGCAGGCACTGCACAGTGGAGGAGGAGTTACGTGATGCAAAAACCAGTGATCATCGTCCGAACGGTCAGTTAACCTAGTTTGCTATAAAGTCCACTATATAGTCCCTGCTTTATGTGTAAGCTTGTATGAGCTATGAGCACAGCACATTTTAAACACGGTGTGCACAAGGAGAAATGGGCTTATGCATGCTTCTGCACCTGCAGTTTTTTTTTTTTAAGTGGAGAGGGCGGGTCTTTTAAACAATCCTCCACAATATCTTTAAGCAAAGGATATCTTTGTAAAATATATACCTAACAGCAACTAACTCTCAACAGACGTTTCCATCGTCAGGAGCTTAGCTGTGCCATATATGAAAGCAGGATATTATTAAGCATATTAATTTACTGGTGAATGTGGCATAAGGAAAATTTATTGAATTGTTAATAATAAAAAATAATCTTTAATCTATTTCTACTTNTCTCTATTTTAGGTCTAGTCAAAGGATCTTAGCTACAACTAAGTCTAGATCTGAAGCTGTCCATTGCTTTCATGTTAACCTGCCTTTATGCACTGTGACGTATAAGCTGTACCGTCACAACATTGTCAAGAAAAACCTTTCCTGTTTTATGCAAGTTTACCCAGTGCTTTAATTTAACTCAATATACACCATCCTTCTGTCAGCTACAAACAGCTTGTCCCCAGGATTTACCCATTTTTTTCTTCCCATATTACTTTTCACATATCCCAAACTATCTTTTTTCTTATCTTGCCACAATTAAAGGTATAGAGGATGATCTTTTATTTCCAGGTGGGTCATCTCAGTGGTCCTCCTAATTGTCAATCATTCTGTTGATATTTACGTAAGGCTACGGTTTCAGACAGTCATTGAAGCTCACCTTTCTCACCGCGGTTCTTTAAAAATGGCCGGGGGTCATAAGAGAAAAAGCATCTACAAAGCATGAGAAGAAAAGAAAGGCCTTAGAAGAGGCAGATATATCCCAGAATGCTTTGCGCGGAGAGATCTCCTTGCAAACTCTCCTCCCTTAGGCTGCTGCTACCTGACAGCGGCGACTAATAACAAAGATGGCGCAGGCACTGCACAGTGGAGGAGGAGTTACGTCATCAACAGAGCAAAAAGCAGTGATCATCAGTCCAAACGGTCAGTTAACTGAGTTTGCTATAAAGTCCAATATATAGTCCCTGCTTTATGTGGACACAGTAAGCTTGTATGAGCTATGAGCACAGCACATTTTAAAGAGGGCGTGCACGAGGAGAAATGGGCTTATGCATGCTTCTGCACCTGCATTTATTTTTTTTTTAAATGGAGAGGGCAGGTCTTTTAAACAATCCTCCACAAGCAAATGGCATTTTTGTAAAATATATACCTAGCAGCAATTAACTCTCAACAGACATTTCCATTGTCAGGAGCTTATCTGTGCCATACATGGAAGCAGGATATTACTAAACATATGAATTTACTGGTGAGCATTACATAAGGGAAATTTATTGAATTCTTAATAATAAAAAATAATCTTTAATCTATTTCTACTTTGGTTTCGTAGTGAAAAAGAATGAAACCCAGTTTAGAAATATTCAATATTTCTGCCTCAACAATGATGTTAAAAGCACATTTTCATCAGTGTCATATATACATCTTTCTTTTCTGAGACCCTCATTTACAATAATGATATTTCCCTACAACTTCCTGCCTTGTTTCATCCACCGTTTTATGGAGAATCTGTGTGTCTGTCTGTGTACAGCATAACTTGAAAAATATTTTTTATTAAAGGTGAACCTCAGTCTAAAAAAACAATCCAATACATTTTGGTGATGATCCACATTCTAATCAGGATGCAGGATTTCTTTTTCAAGGATTCTTTAAGATGTTTAGCGCGAACAGTTTCCCTCTAAACCAGAGGGTGGCAGCAGTGACTGTTGACAGCTGTAGCATCGCACTCAAAAAATCCAGAAGTATTATACTCAAGACAAAAATACAGGAAAAGTCTGGAAGTCTGGGTCTGCTGATCAGTAGAGTTAATAAAAAAGGTGAGAGCAGAACAAACACCAAAGGCTGCAGACACACCCTGTGCCTTATTTATAAACTTATAAACGAATTTTAAGGAAACTTTTAACAAAGACGCACCTCATGCTAAGAAACAATTAATTAATATTTGGTAACTATCCAGAACATGTGCAATTTTAGCTATAGTTGTAAGTCACAATATCAGGCAACATTTGCTGTTTGCCAGAGCTCTGCACTCTGAATGCTATTCTAGGATGTATTTGTGTTTCCTGTTTTTAAACCAGATTAGGAAGACAGATTAGCTAACAAAACACTGCTAAAATGTGTGGCTCGTCGTGGCATTTAGTTTTAGTGATTAAAATTAGTTAATTTCAGACTTTTTGAAAAAGTAGCCTACCAAAATATTGGAGTTGGAATAAGCACCAGAAATCCTAACCATGTCATGTTAAAGCAAAAACACACTTTTGAAGAAATTGTGATGACAATAAATTTGGAATAAATGTGTTAGCCTTTATGATATACAGAAAATGGACAAAGAAATAGTCTAAATCTTTAAAGATTGGGTTATTGTTTTACAATATTTTACAGCTACTTTGAACTTTTTCATAACCTTATCCTTGACCAGTCTTGTGTTTATTATGCTTTTCACTAATAATCTTCAGCAAACCATCAGAGAACAGCTGAATTTATTTAAATTGGCATTAAGTCACACAAAGTTAGACTCAACTTACTAAAAGGACAGTTTGGTACGGAAGAGGATTAGGGCCAGTGGAAAAAAAAAAAAAGTTAACTGATTTTTAAATTTTATTTCAGTTTAGTATGGGAAAAAAACTCAGAATTATGCAGTGTATTCTCATTATGAGTTTGTATGAAATCGTACGAAAAGTTATGCGCCGTAATTTCGTACGTTTTGGACGTTTTTTTCGTTGTATGCGCATGCGCATCTGACGCACCATTCACGAATATAGAATCTAAATTACAATTAACTACAGCAAGCAACGTAGTTAGAGACATGAATAAGTGATGATTGCACTGTTTTTCCCAGTTTTACGTCCGTCCGCGGATCTGCTTTTTTTTTCTGTCCGCCAGCGCACTGATGTGGTTTTTTGAGGAAAAACGTCCAAAACGTACGGAATAGTGTGCATAACTTTTCGGACGATTTCATACGAACTGATAATGAGTATATGTTGAATTCTGAGAACAAAGTCAGAATTGTGACTTTAATCTCAGAAATCTGAGAAAAAGGTCAGAATTCTGAGATTAAAGTCACAATTCTGACTTTTTTCTCAGAATTGTGACTTTAATCTCACTTTTTTATTGTTGGAATTCAGTCAGAATGCTGAGATTAAAGTCAGAATTCTGAGGAAAAAAGTCAGAATTATGAGAAAAAAAGGCAGAATTCTCAGATTAAAGTCAGAATTCTGACTTGTTTCCCATGTTAAACTAAGACAGTTAACTTTTTTTTTTTCAGTGGCCCTAATCCTCTTCCGTAGGTTTGGTGAGCTGGATTTTATTCAATAATATCAGGGCAGAGGGCTGAATTCACACCTTTTAGGTGTTTATTTGTAAAGAAAAAAGAAATGAGCTGAAAAGAAAGTGTAAATATTGTTTCACTTTACCATATCCTATAAACTTTAATAAAAGTTACTTTTTTGTCGATTATTGGAAAACTTGCAAAACTTCCAAGGCCACAACTAAATGTGTGCACACTGAGAGACTACAGGACCTAAAATGTGGCTGTTCCTGTACATTATAGTTATGCAACACCAAGAAGTCTCCCTTATTTATTTCTTTATTTATTAGTCTAAATGCATATATGTATATTAGCACAGACTGTGGATAAAAAACAGAAGAAAAAAAAGGAATGACCCTTAAATAGGAGAGAAAACGCGCCCTAACCTTCCTTCAGATACTCTTGCTGGGCTGGCAGTGGGGGAATGGGGGAACTTCACCCTCACTGGGTGTAAAAAGTAGAAGTCAGGGGTGTGAATGAGGCGAGACTCGCGGCTGGTTGGAGAGCTGGTGACAAAACCGGATTTATCCGGGAAAACGCCGCTCTGACTCTTTGCAGCTTAAATAACACAAACGAGTTTATCCTCGGAAGCGCACCGGAGGGAATGTTTCGTCTCATATCAGGAAGAAGACAACCAGATCATTTTGAGCCGGACGATCACGCAACAGGGCTGATGTTTTGTTTTTTTTTCTTCTTCCGAAGGTCTGACTGCCGCCGCCGTTTCCTGGGGTCTCCACGCAGAGACTGATAGGAGACGTGAAAGACGCGCCACGGAGGGCCGAGCGGGACGTGTGCACAGAGGAGCGATGCCCTAGATCTGGGAAGCTTCTGTCACTCAGGCTCCCCTCTGCATCCTGCACCTGGAAAACAAAGAGACGCTGCTTAGACCCATGCGTAAAGGAAAGACGGATGTTCGCTTGCTTCTTACTTTTTCCAACATTTGCACCAAAATGATGCCTGTTTTTCACTCTGCCCTGGCCCCCTGACCACACCTGTGTAGATGCTTTATAGACTTCCTCATACTTCACCTCGGGCCATGAATGATGGCGATGTCTGCAGAGGTTTGCAGTTCCACCGATGCGCAGAGCAAAAGTCGTCAGAAAGGCTTGGGCGCACCGGATCTGAATGGGTATGTAAAAGCACGCGTCATCCCGCGCTGCAGAGAGCAGGACTGTGAAACGTGGCTCAGGCTGATGTTTCACAAACTCTGGAGTTCCCAGAGGTTCCGGAGCGCAGTGTGCGTGGGGTCGCTCTCCGTTTTCCTCGCCGCTTTGGTCAAATGCGCAGACTGGACAGCTGAGACCAGCAGCAGTGCTGACACACTCCTGCACACATCGTCCCCCCTCCACTTTGTTTCTGCCTGCGCAGCCGAGCTGTTGCAAAGTTGCCTGAGTGCGCTATCGTTGCTGTTCGCGCTCCTATGTGCCTTCTTTTGGGTCGGGGTGTACCTGATCCACTGCGGGGTGCTGATCGAGACCCTCATCTCCCTCCTGACCTTGTGCCACCTGGGCGAAGTCGCGGCGTGGTCTCTTCTGGACGGGACAGATGAGCAGCTGTCCGCTGCAGCGGCCGGGGTTGTGCTCCTTTGCTCGGCCGCTGGTGTACTCATGGTAGCTCGGCTGAACCAGGGCACATCTGTGATCGTTTTCATCAGCATAGCCAGGACGATCTCGCTCCTCTCGCTGCATAAAGTGCGGGCCGCCTGGAGACCGTACGTGGCGTACCTGGTCGGAGTGCTGGGCATCCTGCTGGCGAGGTATGCTGACAGGCTCCTTCCCAAACAAGGGACACAAAAGGAGGGCTGCACCCCCGTGACTGGAGCCAGGGAAGAGATTCCTGTATTTAAAAGGCGCAGGAGGTCCAGTTCTGTTATATCCTCAGACATGGCGCACAGTCAGTCCAGTAGTAAGTCACACCGGCGGACCTCTCTGCCATGCATCCAAAGGGACCAGGTAGGACTTTTCTGCACCATTCAGCATTTCTATCCCTGCTTTGACTTTTTTCTTCATTCACAGCGAGTTTGGGGTTTGTGGTTGATGCTGGAACCGTCCAATAACATCAAATATGATGTTTTTTTTGTTCTCCTAATCACATTTTTTTTATTTAGCATTCTCTATGTGATGGATTTCTATGTTTTTACATATTTAATGTTTTTTGTGCTGCAGAATAATACAACAAAAATACTCTAAATACATAATTTACCTCTATAGCTGTATTATTCTTACTGTGAATATAAAAATAGCATTAAAATATCAGTGTCGGATACAATGATGACACATTTTTCCTCCCTGCTCTTTTTCTTTTCCATCATCACTGTTATAAGCGAACTGTTTCTGAATCAGGTTCATGTCGCCCCACCAAATATCACATCTGTGCATTCTGATAATGACGTTGTTATTCTGATGATTGTTATTTGATCTGTTTTGCAGCTATAATAGTTAGATATAAAGTCACTTTTACATTCTTCCAACAAAAAAAACTACACCCTCTCTAAGATTTGCTATTTTTGGTGCTTTTTCTTCAAACTCAGAGATTCATGGCAGCAGTTTTTCAAAGCTTTACAACAAAATGTAAATATTTTACTTGTTTAAAATTGTTTTTAAAAGTTAGAGTTTTTACATATTAAACATTTCTTATTCAAGTTTGATTTCTGGTTTTCCTTGAGGACTTAGCTGCAGATAAAGTATTTTTCCCTGTTAAGGTCTGTAAAACATGAAAGACAAAAGTGTTGCAGGCACTGTGATAAAAACAGAAAATGAGGGCATCAGAAGATTCCTTCATTTTTGCATCAAAACAATTTAGCTAAACTTGATCTGATTTTTATGTGCATCTAAATACATATTTGGCTGATGTGTGCATAGACCAATAACGAGGGGAGGCATAATAAGTTTCATGCATTTCATTTAAATGTATTTTTTTCAGTATCTGTTCAGCAGATCATCAAACAGGACCAGCCTATGAAAACCAGCTCTGACTGGTGTAGCTCTATAACAAAGGTTTCAAAGCTTTGTTGGAACAAAATGCACATTTTCCACAGATTAAACTCCAGATATCTGTTTTTTGATTATAAACACAAACCCACAGTTAAGTTTTTCATGCATAAATGTATTCTATTATTATTAAAACTGATAATATAGAAGGCCATTATCTCTATGCATCCGCAGCCTGTTTTTCTTCCTGCGATTCCTCCTCCCTGGTATCACTCATCACGCCTCACTGACTTAAATCCTGCAGGGATGTTGTAGCTATGTCTTTGGAATCTCCCCTGACTCTGTTACATGTAAACGCGTTAGAGGAAAGTTGCTGAATATGATGCAGGTCTCCAAACTTGCAGTCAATGAAGTATGCTCAGTTTGTGAATGGCAGACCAGCATCTAGTTTGATCAAGGCGCTCTTTCTGTGATGTGTGAGTGTGTTAGTGTCAGGAGATATAACAGGGAACGCTGTTAGTCCAGCTGTCTATTTAGAGGATGCACTCACCTCCCTGTTGGTGTTTTAGATGTTATTGTTTGTTTTTCTTCAAGACAAAAGGCATACACTGGAAAAATGATCTAGAAATAAGTAAATATTTCTCAAATTCAGTGCATTTACACTTCATTTGAGCAGGTTAATGAGATGATTTGCCAATGGAATGAGTATTTTTACTCTTAAAATAAGATATTTAGATAAAATGCACTTGAAATAAGAAAAATGCAATTGTGTTTCCTTATTTAAAAGTAAATTGTCTTGTTCCATTGGCAAAATGTCTGTTTTACCTTCTCAATTTAAGTACAAATGCACTTATTTTAAGAAAAAAATGATTTATCTAGATTTTGATTTTTTTCCAGTGTAAAAAATCTGGTTAAAAAATGCTGGATTTTAAAATCCTAGATTTCTTTATTCTTAAATGTAGATTTGATAATACAACTGAAAACCACTGACCTTCATTTTAAATGCTGTTTTTTTGCCGGATCTGTGCACTGACTTTGTTATTCTTTGTTTTTGCTTTTGAGTAAATGTCCAGCTGGAAATTGTGACTGGAAATGGTGTGTGTCTGTACACAAGTATGCTCATAAATGGCAGGTTATTTTACCCAAGAGAAACTCGTGAAAAGGATGTAGTGTTCCCAGTGCAAGCAGAATTACACACATAAGCTACATATTTTATTTATGTCTTTTTATTGCTTGCTTAGATTTTTCAAATATATATTTCAAATGTGCTTAAAATGTTTACACTGCAAAAAAATCTAAATCTAGATAAGTCATTTTTTTCTTAAAATAAGTGCATTTGTTGTTGAATTGAGAAGGTAAGAGAGACATTCTGCCAATGGAGCAAGACAATTTACACTTAAAATAAGAAAACACAATTGCATTGTCTTATTTCAAGTGCATATTATCTATTTAGCTTATTTTAAGAGTAAAATTACTCATTCCATTGGCAAACTATCTCATTTACCTATTCAAATTAAGAGTGAATACACTTAATTTCGGAAATTTTAACTTACTTCTAGATCGTTATTTCAGTGTAAATGTGTAGTTTTAGGCTTCTTATATTTTCTATCATACTGTTTCTGTACTTTAAAGTCATAAAGAGTCTGAAGAAACCAAGCCTTCCTACTTCTCTACTTGTTCCTCAGTCATTCAGTCGTCTTTATGTGGAAACCAACACGACCCAGTATCACAGAACCCGCAGTCCCAGTTTGTAAGAGTCCAAAGCTGAATCTGATTTAGGGTCCCACTGTACCACTGATAATCACTTTGTCACCACAGCATCACTAAGCCCTGTTATAAATCATAGTTGAGCATTTGTGCTTTGTACATTCTGAGCAATATTAGATTATTTATCCATGAGTTGCTTAGATTTACTGTTTGATTAAATGTTATCAGCACTTTTATGTAGCCTTCAGTATAACAGGGTTTGATACGACGAAGCATTAAGGTCACTTAAGATTGGACTTTTTTTTTTTTTTTTTTGCTCTCCCAATTGTGAATAAAGTTGAAGGTCGATAAGATTAAATAAAAAACACTGAATATCTAATTTTATGTATTAATTAATAAGACAATGCTTAACCAAAGCAGCTCATTAAAGCAGTGCTGGCTTGGTGTATTACAGTCTCCACATTCCACTTTATTTCGTTTCTCAACTTTACTTTCTGCATTTTTTACGCTTTTTCTTATTTTTTTTTTCTTATTTTTTCTCCCCTTGTTTCTTTTTGGTTTGAAATGTTTTAAGTGATTCTAATACTCTGTTTTTTATTTAATGAGAAGGCAACTGTACATAATTTGTGAAGCTTATGTTTTTGATACTTTTTTTGGCCTTGGAACCAGTTTAAAGGAATAGTACACCCAAAACATGATTAGCCTTCATTTTCTACTCACCCCCATGCTGAACAACACCCTGGAGTACTTTTTTG
>NW_015150593.1:395894-397068 GCF_000732505.1 Cyprinodon variegatus
GATAATTAATTTACGATTTTAACTGTCTTGTTTGAAAAAAAGGGAGGTGTTGCGATATATTTTTGTTGAAAAAGTCTGTGTAAATATTGCGATTGCATAACAGCATAGTATTTTTACTCAAAGTTGTCATACCGTGAAAATCTGATCTGGGCCTTTGCCTTCTGAACTCTAACATAAACATCTTTTTATTATCAAAACAATGCCAAATGCGTCAGACAAGGATGTTTAGTCGCTTTAAACTTAAAAACAGACTTAAAATCATTACCTGCACAAATTAAACAGAACTCACCCTTTAACACATTTCCATCCATGTTTGTTTATTATCCTTCAGCTTTCGGTCAGATAAAACTGAACCACCACACAAACAGTTGACAGTACTCTAATAGAAGTCAGACCTTTCCATCATCTCTGAATGGTCTCTTCTCAATCCTGCCATGCAGGAACTCATTACTGAAAGATGATCTCAGTTTCAACTTTGTGTTGTGGGACATAAACAGACAGCAGTGCTCTGACTGTGCAGCGTGAAACAGGGAGGGATTTATTAGGGTTTCTACAACAAAGCCTGAGTGATCCACAATTCCCTTTTATCTCTGGCTGCTGAGCGCCTGTCCAGCAATGGCCCATCTGTAATTGAGACACACATGGTGTACATATGCTGTCTTGACTGTGTCTTGTCTGTGTGGTCTGGAGAGTGTAAACAATCCTGTGCTGATCCACAGTCGTCATCACCTCACTCACTATGTTTTTTTCCTAAAGGGGGTGTTGGGGGGAGTTTAGACTCACTCTTTTGGGGGACCCACATTGCAGTTAATGATTATGAGAACAGGGCAGATAGCACTCTAACTAATAATACCAGGATAAAAAAAGAAAGAAAATGAAAAACCAGCATGATTTACCCTGCAACAGCTGAAAGAGGGTAAATATTGTTAAAGGTATAGAGGACGATATTTTATTTCCGGGTGGATCATCTCAATAAGTGGTCCACCTAATTGCCAATCATTCTGGTGATATGTTAACGTAAGGCCGTCCTATGTGTTCATCCGGTTAGCTATCTTTTTCTGCGCACTTTCAGGCATATATCTGTAGTGAGCTATGGTTTCAGACAGCTTACCTTTCTCACCACGGTTCTTTGAAAATGGCCCAGGATCGTAAGAGAAAAAGTGTGAGAAGAAAA
>NW_015150593.1:398674-405797 GCF_000732505.1 Cyprinodon variegatus
CTCTCGCACACGTTTAATAGGCATTCTGTCTCGGGAGCGGGAACACGGTTGTGCATGTGCATTTTTGTGAAACTTGTGAAAATCCTCCACAATACCTTTAACTTTATATGCAAATGACTAAATATTTCTGATTAGATTAACATGATTTTTTTAGTTTTAATCTCTTGTCTATATGAGAATACCACCTTTATAAAATGATCTAAAAAAAAACTAAACAAAAACCCAACTGTATGATTATTCCCTCCATTTCACCCGCAAAAGACTCACACCAAAGCATTGTAGTGACTATGCCAGGCCTCTATGTGGCGATATAGAAATGTACAAAAAAAGAGGTGTGGGACATGTGGTATACCATTGCTACGTGAGGCACTTTCAGGATTAAACATTTTCTAACTGCTGCATTTTCGTTACCTTTACAAACATTTGGCCAACAAATAACCCTCATGGGGCCTTATTTCTATATTATATTAAATAATCATATTCATTAAAAATAAAAATTCCTTCAGTCCCCAGAATTGTTGACCATAAAATTAAACTGCATTGAGTTTTTGCTAATGTCTCGCTCTGCTTGCAGCTTATAAAATCACAATAAATAGCTCCTTATAGGAACAGTTCTAGATTTTTCAAGTGAAGTTCTATAGAAAGGTTGTATTTATTCACCATCTTACCCACCTGCTGTAGATTCTTAGTGTCTTTATCCAAATTAAATAAAGACTTGTTAGCAGGAAAGGCTGGAACTAAAGGTTAGCCAACTTTTGGTCAAGATAGTCTTAAAATATTTTAAAAATACAACCTCAGAAAGGAATGTGGTAATAGATATTTAGTCGAACTTTCTACAGTATTAATATATTTGGATCGGATGACTATTTACAACAAAGCTGAAGGTTATTTACGCTAAAAATGAAGGTAGGAGGGGCACCATAAATGTTCCAGTGTGAAAGCAATTAAAGGTTTCTCGTTAGAGTTACTATTTAGACGTAAATATTGAAAACCTTTTTGATTAAAGTGCCAGAATCAAAAATTTAAACAAAAATTCTCTCTTTGTTCTCAGTATGGTTCAGACGGGGAGATCACTGTTGCCACACCCTCTCCAACCTTTATCTCTGCATATCATCATTGTCTCCTTTGTGACCAACTACCCACAGCCAAAGTGACAGTAGTTAAAAGGTTGATAAACATTGCATTTGTATAAACTGCAAATATGTCTTTTGACTGGATTTATTTAAAGACTTTGCTCTTGGACACCCTTTGACTAAGATAAGAAATGATAAGATAAGATGTTCTTTTATTGATCTCAGTGGAGGGGGGGGTGGATTCAGGTGTTATAGATGCACAAACACAGATAAATTACAGATAAAGTAATAAACAGCGTAATTAACACCTAAAATAGCTTTATAGAAGAGCCCGCATCTGGGCTTTAGGTTTAGCCTCTTGAACTACCTGATGTGGACTTTTACTAAATGAAATTACCCTGAGAATTATCTACTACAGGTAAGATATTAACTGCTTATGACCCTTGACTGAACCTCCTGTCAAGTACCCAGAATAGTCTCTTCCAGATCTTTTTTTGCGACATAAAAACATCAAAATCAAATTGTGCAAATATAAAACTCTACCAAAGCTGGCATCTATACGGAAGAGGATTAGGGCCACTGAAAAAAAAAAGAATTAATTGATTTTTAAATTTTATTTCAGTTTAACATGGGAAAAAAGTCAGAATTCTGACTTTTTTCTCAGAATTCTGATTTTAATCTCAGAATTCTGACTTTTTTCTCAGAATTTTGACTTTTTTCTCAGAATTCTGACTTTTTTCTCAGAATTCTGACTTTAATCTCAGAATTCTGACTGAATTCTGACAATGAAAAAGTCAGAATTCTGACTTTAATCTCAGAATTAGTCAGAATTCTGAGATTAAAGTCAGAATTCGGACTTTAGTCTCAGAATTCTGACTTTTTTCTCAGAATTCTGATTTTAATCTCAGAATTCTGACTTTTTTCCTCAGAATTCTGACTTTTTTCTCAGAATTTTGACTTTTTTCTCAGAATTCTGAGAAAACTTTAATCTTTAATCTCAGAATTCTGACTTTTTTCTCAAAATTCTGACTTTTTTCTCAGAATTCTGACTTTAATCTCAGAATTCTGACTTTTTTCCCATACTAAACTGAAATAAAATGTAAAAATCAGTTAACTTTTTTTTTTTCCACTGGCCCTAATCCTCTTCCGTACATCTAAATGTGGAAGCTTTGCATTTTTTAAACTCATATACACTCATGATTACATTTTGGCTGCCAGCATCCATCAGCTCTCTGAAGAGGTATATCTTTCAAAGCTGGGATTATCATCCACATCACAAAAGTCATTACCGACGGATCTGATAGCAGTTAGCGAAGGTTTGTGTGGGGTAGTTCCTCTTCTCAGGTTAAACAAAATGACTAGCCAAGCTCCTTAGCTGCATCAGGGGGGATATTGGACTGGAGGATGAGATGCGGAGTAGTGGTGCGGTTCCCTTTTTTGCAGTATGAAAGGAAATTTGATTCTTTCCTGCAGACATCAGCGCTGTCGCATAACTTTCTCCCCTCACAGGCAGAGAAAAGCAGGCCAAAGACTCACAGTTTTTCACAAAACTTACCTGAGCAGCAAAGTTGGAGCAGAAATGATTAGACAGGGAGTGGGAGTTCGCCGCTCATCAGAAGCCGACTCCATTACTCCCAAGAACTCCGCCTCTTTCCACAGCAATCTGCTTAACATCCTCACTGTGACACCAACACAAATATTATCCTAAATGTAGGAGGAAATTCTTTCTTAACTTGGATGAGAGAGATATTCCTAAAATGTATGATAATGACTTCCTGTGGAAAGAGATCCAAACACAATTACTGCCGCTGTTGTAAAGGCTTCCTTGCAGTCTATTTTTGCTGCACCATCCGTAATTGAATTGTGTTTGGGTTGGAGGTTGTTGACAGCCTGTAGGGGAGTGATTTAGCAACAAACATTCTCATTCTGATTACTTGTTTGTATTATAAACACACAACCTCATGGGATATAAATCTAGATTTTTTTTTTTTTCTGGGCTATTTTGACTCATATCCGGTTAAGAAAAACAAAGGAAGAAGATACCAGTGTAGGTTTCTGTGAATCAGATAGCACGGGTAATCAACTACAGACTTTAAATACCTATTTAAGCCCCGTTCTTTAGCTCTATTGTGATAAGGAAGAGAGAAGCAAGCACTGGATGAGTTGTTGCAGGAATGAAAGTAGGTCATTCTGAGTGTCCCCCTCAAAGTCATGCTTTGGCTACTACAGCTATGAAGCTTTTTTTTTTTTTTTGCAGCGATTTCCATGTCAAAGCTTTGGTCTGTGTTGCCATGATAACCTCCCAGATGTCTTTGATATTTTGAGACCATAACTAAACAACATTTTATATTAAAAATGATTAATTATTAACAATAAATCAGAACTTTTGTTGATAGAATAATAATTAAAGCATAATATATATACAATGTAATCAATTTAAAAAGTGTTTTTGCATGATAGCAATATTTTTTTAGTTACTGAAGAGTTTTTTTGATTTACTTTGGTTTAGTTTTTTTAATGGATAAGGCACCTTGTTCCTTTTATCTATACCTCCTTCCACAGATTTTCCATCTGATAGAAGTTTAGACTCTGGTTGGTCCACTCCTAAATATTAATAACGTTTCCATTCAGAGGACATTTGTCGTTTTATTCAAAAGAGCACTTTAATGCCAAATTTACTAGAATATAAATAATCTTGATTATTTATTGATTATTTATTCCATTATTTGATCATATAGTTTGATGCAATATTTTTTTCTTAGAACCAAAATAACTTTAACTATAATTGCTTTCTAAACCAGTTAATAGTGCATTATATAGTAAACTAATAATTAAGAGGAATAAACCAGTATGACACCTTTTAGTTTTTTACGATATAGTATTGATAGAGTTGATGTAATTAAAATATATAATTATATTCCAATTTCAATTAATTCCACCTAATTGATGTTCAAAGGAAGTAAAAAAAAAGTGTTGGAAATAAAAGTTTTTGCAACAGCAAATGAAAATAGAGCAAAATACCTTAATGAACAGGATAAAACATGGATGGGGGGGAGGGGGGTGCTTCTGAAAGCAAAATTACTCAAAAAACCTTTGAGAGAAAGAATGAAAGGACAGATGTCATTGTCTCTTTTAGAAGAGAAAAAAGCTTAAAGGTAATAATGGTTACATTATTTTTCTATATTAATATAATTAAATTTAACATAGTTCTTCTATGGGAGGCCTAAAAGTGCAAACGTGCAATAAAAAACAAAACAAACCGAGAAAACATGTATGATGCAAACTCCAAAGCAGGCAAACCTAAAAAACGAATTCAGCAGAAAAACCCTGCAAACTGAAAAAGAATGAACAGTGAACGGGTGCAAATGTGCAGCAAATGAGCTGCAAAAAAACAAATGCAACTATAAAAATTGATTGGAAAAAAATGCTGCAATCAAAGACAGAAAACAGTAAAAACAGAAGCACGCCACAAAACGTGCTTAAGACCACTAAAAGGGAGATGAGCAAAGAAAAAAATATATAAGACTAGACTCTCCGAACAAACCGGAAGTTTAGCTTTAACGCAGGATTTTTTTTCTCAGAGAAAGTGGGAGAAAGTAAGCACAGATTCTTTATCTTTCATTGAATTTTTTAACTCATACCCTTACAGTATTACATAATAACAGCATAGTTGTGTATAGTAAGCAAGTAGTTTGCAGCTGGTTGAGGCTCATTTCAGTGCTTTTATTTTGCATTTACTTTTTGTGCTTGCTCTTTTTGGAGTTTGCGTCACACATGTTTTGCAGCTCGTTTCGTTGCTTGCTGCACATTTGCATCTGTCAGCTACCATAGAAAACACATTGATTAATTAAAAGAGAAAAAAAATATATATATATAAGTATACCAAATAAATACCGTAAGTTTGACCACTATAGCTGTTTTTGTTAGTCACTTGGAGCAGCTCCAATCAGAGCTGATTTTTATCAATTTAAAGTTCCACTTGAGGAATTTCCTTCTATGAGCCTTTACCCTTCATATAGATGATCACATTCCTGTAAAACCTGTCTCTAACCATGTCTATATTTCTCACTGCTTGTCTTCGAATTGATCCCTTTTAATACCAAAACAACTTTTCCCCACTCTTCTGTCACTAGCAGAAGCAGGAACTGTTCATACTCCTTCTTCTGCATCTCTGATCCCTGTATTACCGTGGAAGTCACAGTCATTTTGCATTAGTGCATGTGTTGGAGTATTTGTGTACATTTAAAGCAGCTTGATAGCTGTCAGCTGCTGCAGCCTGAGAGGTTGAACCTCCTCTAACTTTGTGTAAAATCTGGATTCCAACCAATATGGAATGTTGAAGGCCGATACCGTTATCGATATTGGGGACTTTAAAGCCTGATATCCTGTATTTGCCAATATTCGATATATATCAGCTGCCAGAATATATCATTTGTTAGATAGTTAGATAGTTAGATGTGTGGTGTTTTTCTGTCATGCTGGAGTCCTGACTAACTACTAACTAACTACTGCTGATGCTGCATTCAACACCTTTTACATCCTTAATGAAGTGGCTTTACACCTGACTGTTCCTCTCTGTCTGTGAAATAAATATGTATATATATATATGTGTGTGTGTTGCAGACCTCCTATCTAAAGAATCATGCATGTTACAGATTTAATTTTAAACTGAATATTATTTTACTGAAGCCTTCATATTTCTCAGGGTATTCTGTGTTACCAAAACGAACAGATGGTTTTGGTTTTGGAGTTGAAAATTAAGTGAGACGCAACCTTTTAAAGCGGTAATCTATGCCTGGTACCATGCTCAACCACGTTCATCAACAAGATTCATTAAGTATTAAATAACATTACAGTTGCTTATGTCCCTGGTCATTTGACAAGCGTTCAAATCTTTACCTCCAGACCTGTAAATACTGTAAACAATTTAAAACGTTGACAAAAATAAATTGGTCAAGAGATCCAAAATTAATCAAACAGGGAAAATTCGAATTAATAAGATAATCTCTAAAAAATGTCCTGATCCAAATACATGTCATGAAATATTGTATTTTTCTTAAATTCTGTGAGGTGGGCTCTGCCCATACATTCTTTCATGCAAAGGATTGTGGACAACCATATGCACTGTAAAAAAATCTAGATAAGTCATTTTTTCTTAAAATAAGTGCATTTGTTCTTGGATTAAGGAGGTAAAAGAGACATTTTGCCAATGAAACAAGACAATTTACACTTAAAATAAGAAAAGACAATTGCTTTGTCTTATTTTAAGTGTATATTAACTTATTATCTTATTTTAAGAGTAAAAATACTCATTCCATTGGCAAACTATCTCATTTACCTGCTCAAATTAAGGGTAAATACATTTAATTTAAGAAAGTTTCTTACTTATTTCTAGATTGTTTTTCCAGTGTGGTTCCTGGCTTGGGGTGTTAAAAGGTTCCCATGCTAACTGCGTTGGCGCTAGGAAAGCCACCAGGTTGGCGCTGGTCCTAGTTCCTTCCTTACTGCCAGCACTATTTGGATAGCACTTATTATGGCAACTGCAGACCCACTTCCACTGTGGCTTAAGTCCTCTTGCTGATTTTGGGTATTAGGATTGAGCCACACGCTTTTCTAGAACAATGAAAGTTTTTGCAGTATATCAGTCAGCGTTCCCTACCTTTATTTATTTGTTAAGTAAAATAGAAGTTGGACACTTAAAATGCTGCTTTTATCCTGATTTTATCTAGAACGCTGATTGGACGTTTTTGCTGGTAAAGATTCTCAGTCATCCAGGTCATAGTCATTCCAAAAGAGTTAAAAAAATATTTTGAATTAAAAAAGCTTCCTGAATGGGAAGCAAAACGTCTTCAAACTTGGAAACTCCAAGTCCAGTGTTTTTTTTTTTTTTTTTTTTACTCTTTTGGCATAACAAGCTAACCTGACTCCGCCAGATGGATTTGCTCCGCATATCCATCTGGAAACCTTCTGTTGAAGTAATTTTGGGAAGGGGCGAAAATACTGGTTAGCTGATTGGCCTATGTTGGTGATAGACGGGCCAAATAAACCAA
>NW_015150593.1:406952-409875 GCF_000732505.1 Cyprinodon variegatus
GTGCGTAATCCTCTTGACTTTTATACTTTTTGTTTTTGTACTGTATGTTTAATGTAAATGTACGTAAACCTAATCTTCACTGTCAGTGAGTACATTTGGAACATTATGGTTTCACAATTTGGTCTCATGGCCTTTCATCTGTGTTTGGGTTTGGAGAGGAAGTTCAGCTGCTCCCTAAGGTCCTGCGTGGCCCTCATGTCTATGGTAGAAACTAAGCTAGTGGCTCTTGCTTCTGCTGCTGCTATACTTAATTCAGTAAACAGGAATGCTATGAACATTCCCTCTGATTGGCTTTGTCTTATAAATCTAGACATTGTCAGTGTGAACTAGGAGGTGAAAAATAGTTACTTTTTCACTGACTACATTCACAATAGTTACCCATTTAAAATCTTTTAACATATGTCTAATAACCTACATTCCCATTCAATTCAGTTTATTTCTATAGCGCCAATTCACAACGCATGTCATCTCAAGGCACTTTCCGGTTCACCAGATCATACAGTCAAATTGATTCAAAGTTTTTTCTAAGGAAAACCAGCTGATTGCATTGACTCATTGACTCAAATGCAATCCCTCACACTAAGCATGCTTGTAGCGACAGTGGAGAGGAAAATCTCCCTTTTAACAGGAAGAAACCTCTAGCAGAACCAGGCTCCGTGTGAGCGGCGATCTGCTGAGGCCGACTGGGGTTCAAGGAGACAGAAGCATAGATGTAAAAGGCGGCCCCGTCCAGGAAACACACAGCCAGGCAGACGAGCTCTGAGCCAGCTCCCATGTCAGAGGATGAAGAGAGCACATCCAGCCAGTCACAGTCAGAGAAACAGGACTACACTGAAAAACAGGCCGATCTCCAACATCTATAAACAAAGGTGTTGATGGAAGCAGCACAGCAGATATTTCTCTCCAGGATGGAGTCACAGCCAAACAGGAACAGACCAGATGAAGCTACTATTTGAAAAAGCAGAGAGAGCAGAACGTTAGAGATTGAACTAACAAATTCTGCAGAGTGGGAGAATAGAGATAGAATGATGAAAAAGGGGTCCCCATGTCCTCCAGAAGTCTAAGCCTATAGCAGCATAACTATAGAGATAGATAAGGATGGTGAATGTTACCTTGCTTTATGCAGTGTGCGCATATAACTGAAATAAAAACCTGCCTCATTTAATTCTCCGATATACTTTTCTTTGTCTTTCAAAGCAGACGTAATTTTGTATTGACATAATTTGATGGTAACATCTCGTCTTGAGCCCGAGAGTGTGATTTTATTTTGTTGAGAGAGAGGATTTTTGTTTATATCCTATAGTTCAAATAAATCAATAACCAGTTTCTCCTAATTTTCCTGCTGTGTGTTATTTCACAATTATTAGCTGTTGCTGTTGCCTTGCAGTGTCTTGACAATGAACATTAATATTTTATTCTTCTTTCAACCACTAAGTGTCTTTGACATAAAAGTGCCTTTTGAGGCCAATTTGACATGTTCTTAAAAGATATAGTTTTCTGTATTTGTTGTGTATGTCCGACTTGGGTGTAAACAACCTGTGTAAGTTGGCACTTCTAAGTAAGAATTATGGTATTTTTATAACAGTTATCTAGGTCGCTGTATTTGCTGTATTTTGGGATCTTAAGCTCAAACCCCCAATTGTTTTTTTTTTTTTTTTATATTTAAGCATCATCTTATGTCTGCTTCTGTCTCATTAAACCTCAGTCGGCCTCAGCAGATGGCCGCTCACACTGAGTCTGGTTCAGCTGGAGGTTTCTTCCTGTTAAAAGGGAGTTTTTCCTCTCCACTGTCGCTACATGCATGCTTAGTGTGAGGGATTGCCTTCGAGTCAATGAGTCGATGCAATCAGCTGCTCTTCCTTAGATAGAAAACTTGGAATCAATTTGACTTTGTGATCTGGTGGAACTGTAAAGTGCCTTGAGATGACATGTGTTGTGAATTGGCGCTATAGAAATTAACTGAATTTAATTGAATGTTTAATCAGGGTTAAGGAAACTTCCACTGTAATACTACATAAGCGAATGAAATGACTGGGTGACATTTCTGTGTTCTCACACAGTTTTTGCTGCTGATTTGTATGTGTAACCACCCACCACCACACAAGATTGTTGCGCAAGCTTGTGCAAATTTCATGCTATTTCTAACTTGATTTACAGTAAGTGAGGTAGCAAAATCTGCTCCCCAATGTTTGAAAATAAAAGAGCAGGAGCCCCACTTGATCTATTGATGAATATACTATTTATATGCTTTTGTTTAGGCAAAGATAATTGATATATTTTTGGTTTAAACAATTGTAATTAAATGCACTCTGTGATTAATTATTTTGGAGTAGAAATAATGGAAACAAATTTAGCAAGACATTTACTCCGCCACCTTTATTAATAAATAAATAAGACTAACAGAAGAGTTTCGCTTTTTTCAGATTCGCCATTGCAGTCAAAAGTGACTATAATTCTTAACCTTTAAGTATTATTATATTTTGAATAAGTTGAAGATGTTGAATGTAAATCTTGGAATATCTGGGATTCCTACCGGATAATCGGTTACCATCGGTTACCATTGCATGTTTCCAAGCGATACAAGGCGTTGTCTATATAAGACTCAAACTCACTGCGGATCCAGACATTTGAATTGAGAAAGCTTCCTGGAGAGGTGGCGAAACGTCTTCAAATCTTGAAAACCAAGTCCAGTGGATATTTTTTGAATTTTTACGGAATACCGGATAAGACTTCCAGCAGACCAAACCTCTGCTGCTGGAAACATCCTAAACTCAGGAAGAAAGTGAACTCTGTCATTTAAAAAGTGATATAAAGCAAAAACTTTGCAGATTAATTCACTACCATATTTCCCTCCCGTTTTTGGTCAATAGAATAAACACATGAGCTACAGGTGCATTATTTAGTGTTTGCTGTGCTAAGATAA
>NW_015150593.1:411366-412899 GCF_000732505.1 Cyprinodon variegatus
ACATTTTATAAACATGGAAAATAATTGTCATACCTTTGTTTGTGTTTTCCTGTTGTGGACATTCTGGGTAGTCTTCATTTTGTCTCTATTTCATATTGAATTATTTTCGTATTGACCAAAATTGTGATAAAGATTTGGACTATATTGTGCAGCTCTAGGGTTTCAGTAACAATTGAGGATCAAAAAAAATAACTTCCTCTTATCATAGATGGTCTTTGTGACGCATTTGAAGTGAACGAAGGTCAAAACTATAAGCACAGGCTTTGGTAAGCACAAACTGCAAGCAGTTTTAGAAGCGTTTCTTATGGCATAAAAAGTTAACCGTTCTATTGTCATTTAGTGAGTTTAGTGTGAGTATTAGGATAGAGTCTTAGAGTAAAAAAAAATCCCTTGAACTAATAGGTTAACCAGTAAACACATTCTCCAGCTCGGTGCTGTAATGCAGGGAGGTGTGTTATTGTAACCTCTCCTTTTTTGAGCCTTTCCTTTCCCTCCAGCTCGCTGCCTCTGGCTCTTCATGTCTGTCGCTGCAGCCAACAAGGGTTCTGCTGTTCTCTGCTCAATGCCATGTTTTACTCTCAAAATATGTAAAGGGAGGGGAAAAAAATCTGTCTGTACATCTGTCTGTCAGTCAGGAAATTTCACTCCCTTGGAGTGGTGTGAGTCTCAGAATTTGGGTCAGGAGCTACTTTTTCAGAGTCGCTTTTAATTATTAAACGTGCAATTTACACCCACAAGTCTGTGCTGATTTAAAATGATGCCGTTGAGTTTCTACGTAATATTCTATTTTTAGGGAAACACCAAAAGGAATTACAAGTGATGGAATGCATAATACAAAGATCTCAGTGGGCTATCTTAAACCATTTTTTTATATGGTAGTGGTAAAAAAAAAAAAAAAAAAAAATACAAAAAAAATCCAGTTTTTTATTGTGAATTGAAAAGTAAATTTTACACTTTTCCCCTTATTTTAAGAATCTGATTTAAGTTTATTGCCTTGTAGGTTTGCACTTGCAAGACTTTTTTCTTTTGGTGTTGATGGTGCAGACAAACTAGATATATATACAGACTACAGAATCTATAGCTATATACATTATAAAACTTACAATATACTAGATGCAATGTATAGTATATAGCAATATACTATATACACAGTGGACTGTGCTTGATTGTAACACAGGAGGTCTGAAGATGCTACATTGGTGTGGCTTCTAGGTCCTGAACAGGAGATTGAGAGAGGCAGAGTCAGTGTCACGGCGGTCTCTGGGCCTTGTTGACAAGGCTGGTAGCGAATGGGAAGAAACTGTTCTTGTGGCGTGAAGTTTTAGTCCTGATGGACCGCAGCCTTGTGCCAAAGGGAAGTGATTGAAAAAGTTTGTTTCCTGGGGTGCGAGGGATCAGCCACAATCTTCCCTGCACACCTCAGAGTCCTAACCTGACTCCGTCAGATGGATTTGCTCCGCATATCCATCTGGAAACCTTCCGTTGAAGTAATTTTGGGAAGGGGCGAAAATACTGGTTAGCTGATTGGCCTAT
>NW_015150593.1:413639-414843 GCF_000732505.1 Cyprinodon variegatus
CCTCAAAGCCAATTCTGATTGGACGTTTGTTTGGTGAACGGCTCCAAATTTTCTTCAACGGAGAGTCTCCAGACTGATTAGCGAGTAAAATCTTGAAAGGTCGCGAGATCAGGATGGTCTCACGAGGCTATCAGAGTCCTGGAGGCTTAGAGATCCTGGTGAAATGGAAGATTGCAGCCAATCACCTTCTCTGCAGACCGGATGAAACGCTGCAGTCTGCCCTTGTCCTTAGTGCTGGTACCAGCGTACCAGATGGTGATGAGGTGAGGAGGTGAGGATAGACTCAATGATGGAGGGGTAGAAGTGCACCATCTTTGTCCTTGGCAGGTTGAATTTTTTCAGCTGCCACAGGAAGTGCATCCTCTACTGAGCTTTCTTGTAATGGTAATAGCTGGGGCTGAGCTCTTCCTGAAGTCCACAACCATCTCTACTGATTTTAGAGGGTTGAGCTCCTGGTTGTTCTCCCTGCACCAGGTCCCCAGATGGTCAACCTCCCACCTGTAGGCGGACTAGTCACCATCAGAGATAAGTCCAATGTGAGTCGTGTCATCCTCGAACTTCCTTAGCTTGACAGACTGATGACTGGAGGTGCAGCTGTTGATGTACAGGGAGAAGAGCAGAGGAGAACGAACACAGCCCTGGGGGGGAAACCAGTTCTGATGAGCTGTGAGTCGGAGACATGTTTGACAGATTAGCACTAAGGAATTTTTTACTCAGTGGCCCAAACTAAAATCCAGCACAACCAAAAACCCTTGAAATGAGCAGCTTTTAAAAGACCAAGAAACATATTAAAAAGATAATGACTAAAGTTATTTTGGACTTAGCAAATATGGCCCCAAGAAAAGGTGCAAAAGGAAAACATCAGCTTCATTCTGTGGGAATTCTTTCCTTCGTAGAAACAGCGCAATCAGTCAGAGTTCAGTGGAAGATTGGTAGAGCTAAATAAAATAGAGGTTTACCTTTGAGCACAAAATAAAAACGTTTTAGGTGATGTTGTGTTAAATGTAAAAAGAAAAGATTAACTTGTATTGATACATTTGTTAAGTACTGTTAAATATCCCTGACAAACATGAGATAATTACTATATTATGACCAGATCATCTGTATGCATTCAGACACATATTACAGATTTAAAGGAATAGTACACCCAAAACATGATTAGCCTTAATTTTCTACTCACCCCCATGCTGAACAACACTCTGGA
>NW_015150593.1:418224-420071 GCF_000732505.1 Cyprinodon variegatus
TGGGATTCCCGAAAAAATGTCAGTCTCTACTTTGTAGCTATAATCTAGCATTTTACATTTGTTTTTATACTGATGTTCATTAATGTTCTTTGTCCCTATTCAAATAAATAAATAAATAAATAAATAAAATAAATAAAACATCTGTCAAGTTGATTGTATAGCCTGTTGAACCAGAGTGATAGATCGTTTAAAGGGTAATTAAATCTTTGTTGGAGTTTACTTGTGGATTTTGATTATTTGATTATAATAAGTCATTATCGTTAAACTTAGGAGAACCAACAGTTTGGAATAATTCACTTGATGTAAAGCGATTCTTAGTATGAATTTAAAAAATGATTGCAATTTTATATTCTCCATTTTTGAGATGTAACCTTAACATAGCTGCTTCAGAGACGGATTCATCTCTACATAACTGCTATTCTCACATGTTTTTTGATATCTTGCAGCTATAAACAATTTAAATTGATATCTATTTTCTTACACTGCATAATGAATCAAATTCTGGAACCTTTTCTTTTTGTCACATCATAGTCAGATCTAGTTTAGCATTAAAAATGTATAAGTTTAAATTTGGCTGGCAACTCACCAGGACTTCAGAGAAATGATTTCCATTTGGCGGCGTTTGGCCGAGCTCCACCAACTGGAGAGGCAGAAGGACTTTTGACGTCATTAGGAAACGTGACCCACTTCTCAGGAGGGGAAGAAGCCTTGGGCTGGTTGAGCAGATGTTACACAGATGAGCCCACATGTGCACACACACGCTCACACCTACTTTGTATGCACGCTCAGTTCTGCTTTTTATTTTCCATTAAAATGTCCACAGAAAATGAATTAGTGGTGCCGAAACTTTTAGAATGGTCTCATTTGGGTTTGCGGTTGTATGCAGGCGTGAACTGATGTGGATGTCTGCCGTGCATTGGCAGAGGAGGGGTAGCATGATGAACAGGAGGCTCTAAGAGGGTCACACAGGTCATATCTGGCTGGTTTTCTCATAACTGGTCTCAGAGGGGTAGAAACAGGCCTGAACACTTCTTTATTATGTCTCTGAGTTATGTTACTCTTGTTATGTAACATGGTTGCTCCATTGATCTAAGCCTCGTCTTTTAATTCTAAGTGAATCATTTCCATCTGCTGTTTCAGCCATAGTAAGATTTTCAGTTGATTTTGTTTACATTTTTGTGATGTACACTTATTATTAAAATGGCCGTGTTGGCATTTCCAGATATCTGATGGCACAGCTCAAGGTGCAATTCCATCCAGAACATCCGTTTCTCTTTCATTCCTTCAATATGTAATCAATACATTCATTTTTTTTTCAACAATGGATCACATAACTACATACAGGCATTGCTTATAACCACAGCATGAAGCCGCAGAGAATTATTCCCTGACTCTGCAGTTCTTCTCAGTTTTTGGGGCCCTTTAGCATAAATTAACTCATAGTTTTGGTTTTCTGGCTAGCGTCTTTACTGATTTTTTGATTTCAACCAGCATAAAGCAGCTGCTATGAAAGAAAAGGAACACCACAGAACCCTACAGGACTAGTATCAAACAGAGAAATAAGTTTTAAAACAAAATAAAGAAAAGGTGGTACAGTCCGACTTAGAAAAAACAGGGCATCCTCAAGAGAATCAAAACTAAAATATTGGATTCTAGCCTGCCTGCAAATAAACTAATGCAACTAATTGCTATGTAGAGAAAGTTTTTAGTATGTTTGTGTAAATTATGTGCATTTATGATGGTGTATAATTCAGCAGAAATATTAAAAACACTTGAAGAGCAAAAATGTATTACAAGTATGTTTAATAACAGAAACACAAGACGTAGTTGTGGTTAAGGGGTCAGCA
>NW_015150593.1:421800-422942 GCF_000732505.1 Cyprinodon variegatus
GCTCCAGAACTCGGTGATTGCAATGAAAATTATTATTTTTATTTTTTTTACTGATTAACCCTTAATTCATTAAATCACAGCGTACATATTAGTGCGTTAGGACTTCTCCTTTAACAGCCTAACCCTAATATTACATATATCTAACTCTAAACCTAACCTACATTCAATTTTCACTTTAGTCCTAAACTGAAATCCTAACTCAGTAAGAGAACTTTACCTTATGGGGACCAAACCAATGATGTAGAATATTACTGGAAAATGTGCTTTAAACTATCCCCACCAGATAGAAATACATGATCAAACACACACACCCCTTCCTAGATACAAACACACGCAGACAGAAAGAATTGTTCCAGAAAAATGGCATCTGTGCAGCTCATTAGATGGGGATTCAGTGGACCAGTGAAGGCCTTTTACATATGGTGGTCATATGTTGGACAAAAAAAAAAAAAAAAACTGGGCCAGGGTTTAGAGAAGCGAAGATGATACATGTTGGACACGCTTTCCCAGATTCCCCTCAAAGCTTCACAGTGCCCTTCCCTAATGCGCATTGCACTGGGCACCGTGTTTTTGCAAGATCAGGCTGCTGGTTAGGATTTATGGACACACACAAAATGTGATGTGAAAAGTGTATATTCTAGAAATTACTCACTTTGCATCTGTGTAGCAACAGAATGATTTCAAAGCGTTTCCCAATTTGCAGTCTTTCTCTGCACTCTTGAATTTTTGCCATCTACCCAGAGCAACATACTTAGAAGCTTAGTTCCTGTTTGCTGCCCATACTGGGCAGGTTTCACAGGGACCCAGATGAGCAGCTTGTGAGCACCAAAATCATTAACCTTTCCTGGCAATTTAGTCCACTTTCAAAAATGTAAGATGAAAGTAAACAGAGCCAAATAACGGTGCAAACTTTTTAGCATTTTATCAAATCTAACAACAATCTATCTTATCATACAGGAAATTGCAATTTTGTTGAGTTTTTCAGAAAATCTTTTGACAGCTATATTGTTGTTGAAGGGGTGCTTAAAAATAAATGAAAATCAGGTTGTCTTGGATTTTAACTAGGGATGCACGATATTGGGATTTTGGCCGATATCCGATATGCCGATATTTTAAAACTCATGTAGCCGATAACCGATATC
>NW_015150593.1:427738-428645 GCF_000732505.1 Cyprinodon variegatus
CAGGCCGATACAGGCCGATACAGGCAGATAGGGGGCCGATTATATCGTGCATCCCTAATTTTAACCATGAACAGGAAAATTAAGACTTTGCACAGGTATAACTAATCTAGCTGACTTCGCTGACCTACTATAGAGTTATTATTTTCTGAAATGGGAATCAATTTCTATCTTTTATACAGACTAATATTGAAAACATCTTTCCTAAAAAAGACCCGAGGAAAATATTTTGAACCAAGTGTTTAATAACAACAGAAACCTGCTATTTTAATAGTTATGGAGAAAACTCCCCTTACACCGCTTACTTTATGATTTTGTATTTTTTTTTTTTTTACTTCTGGTAGTTTTGGACTGAAAATGCATTAATCATGCATTACAGTCATTTTCTTAAACAGAAATGTTTTCTCTAAGGAGTGTTATGTGATTCAGATAAATAGTATTTACTGATTTTGCTGGTGAAGATTCTCAGTCATCCAGGTCATAGTCATTCCAAAAAAGTAAAAAAAAAAAACAATTAATTGGACTTTGTTTCCAAGTTTGAAGACATTTCGCTTCCCATCCAGGAAGCTTTCTCATTTCAAAATGTCAGAAATAGCGTTGAGTTCAATGCTTTATAGAGGGGACCAAAAACAAAGCCTTGTTTTGCCTTAAAAAAACATGCATATTGAACTTGACGAACGGATCCGCCCCTTTTCAGTCCAGTGGATTTTTTTTTAATTTTTCTGGATTTACTGATACTGATAATTGTTGATTTGTTTTTGTTTTACTTATTAGAAGTTGGATCGAGGGAAAAAAGGCATATCTTTTACCTTTTAAAAACCTAAGCCCCTCCTTAATTGGGGCCGTAGGAGGCTGACAAACTAAATCTTTTCCTTTCCATACACCCTCCCAGAACGCTGAGTGGTTCTGG
>NW_015150593.1:429308-431144 GCF_000732505.1 Cyprinodon variegatus
AAGGCTAATCATGTTTTGGGTGTACTCTTCCTTTAATGTAGTTGCTATTTCCTTAATGTAGTTACACTTTTGGATTTGTAGTTGCAGTTTGCACTTCAGGGCCACCGTATAAAACAGATGTATTATCTATTGATCTTGAGCAGTTGTCTATCACAATACATGTTGTTATTGTTTTATTGCTCAGTGTTTTTTACATCACAGGTATAAAATGAAATAAAAGTAGGCAGGGATCAAAGTGCAATGGGAAGTGGTGACTGGATCCCAGTGCTTTTATAAAATCATTGCATAATGTATATTCATATTTTGTTTTTAGATTTTTCTTGATCATACTTTATTTTTTTCTTCTTCTTCTTTTAGAAAAAAACTTTACTGATTTTAGTAAGGATATAATATTTTATGAAGAAAATAAACTTAATTTTTAAAGCGTATTAGTGTTTGGCTCATGGTTTTCAAAGAAGTGTGTTCTGTCAGAGCACCTGGTAAGAGCCTCAGACAGTGGATGTTTCTGTGTATGTAGCTTAAATACAAACCCACTGAGTTCATGCTGAGCTGCCTCAGCAGACACACAAACACACATATGGGATACATATGCTCACACTGTAATGCATGAATGTACCCATGTGTGCCTGCTAATCAGTCATCAAATGAGGCACATTTACAGCAACTTAAAGAGGCAAGGCTAGCTACTGGACTCATAAACCTCTAATCAGATCATCTCAGATATGGTATCACCATAACCAAATTAGTGATGATGCAGAGTATACTATATCAGATTTTTGCCAGAGTCACAGTTGTGCCTGAGCAGCGACATGGAGCACTTTGTCCAAAATGCAATAACTGAATGTGCGTCATGGACACTGAGCACAGTTAAAAATACAGATTTGGTTTGAGCTTCAATGATGCTCATACATGTTATGTCATGTTTACACGGAAAAAGACACAAAGTTAACAAGGTTTGCATTCTCTTTAAGCTGCAAAATATGTTTTTTTTTCAAACTATACATCCTTTTAATTAAAAAAAAGTTAAGCTAGACTTGGTGAAATTTGAAAAAGAGAATATTGTTTTTGCTGTCAGCAATTAGTGATTTAAATGAGCTCCACATTTGTAGTTTGTGGGGAAGAGTTGTGTTTCTTATTGAGCTCTTAAATATGTCACAAATGCAAGATTTTTAGTAATTGTATTATTGTGTTTTTTTTTTAGATTTTCTGATATAATTTTAGTGTTTAAGGTAAGAATCTGAAAGATAATTTGAGGAGGGAGTAAATATTTCGGTAATGAAAAGGAGGCCTTTGAGGCTTCAAGCTCATCTCCAAAGATAAACTGTGAAAACATTGGTTAAAACCAACAATTCTGGTCAGTTGTTTAAAGAACTGTAAGATTATTGTAAAGTTAATAAAGATAGTCCCATTAATCATTTAATCATAGATGCTCTATACCTGCTGATCCCCGCAAAATCAGTGGGGGCTGGTTCCTGTGCAGGATATCCCCCTGGAATGGTCAACAGTCCTTCAACACTCAAGAACAAACAATTAACCGAAATGTTTTTGGACTGTATGAGACAACCAGAGTACAGGGAGAGAAAACGCTCATACATGGGACATAAAAGCAAACAGAATGACCAAAGGACAGAATTTAAACCCAGGACCTTCAAGTTGCTTTTAAACCAATGCCTGAAACTTTTGTCTCAATACATCGGCAGGGTAATGGTAGCATTGGTTTGCTTTTGGCTTATTGTTATTGAATAGTTTAAGTGGGGATAGTTTGCAAACACATGAACATATCCATTAATAAGTCTAACAACAGTTATAAAAACAAGTAAGTCAACCTAGTTTAAA
>NW_015150593.1:432724-434221 GCF_000732505.1 Cyprinodon variegatus
GAGGAAGCCCCCGAGGCGCAACAGCTTTTTTAGGGGACATAACTTCCTCATTTTAACAGTACAGAGATTGACGTTTAAAAATGAATTGTAGAGGACCAGCCAAGGGCCCATCACGGAAAATAGGGACATTTTGAATGGCTACTAATTTATGCATAGATGTTAAAGACTTTGTTTAAGCATGAATGCTGATTGTAAAAAGTTTAAAATAATGATCTAAAATACTAAAAACACAAATGCATCTATTAGAACCTCCTTAAGCTAATTTGTTAGCGCCTTTCTTAGTTCTAGATAACGTAGTCCGTTCTCTAGGTTTATAAGATCTTGCTGACCGTATGCATTCACCTAATGGTACCGTGGTGGGAATGTACACGTCCTTTGTAATGGAGTCTGGATCGCATATTTGTCTGTGCATACTCTTCTCTGATAGGTCAGTGCTTCTTAATTACCAGAATGTCTGTTTATCCACTCTGTTTGCCTTGATCCCTATCAGCCCTAACAGTGTTTTAACTCCCAGAGGAGAATGTGTGGGAGATGGTGAAAGGACCCGTGCAAGAGTTTGTGTGTGCATGTGTGCATGTGTTTGCGATGTGTGTCTTTGCTGCCAAGCACACAAAAACATGTCAGTGTTTGATGTATTTTGTCTGACATGGGTCAGAGTGTGTGGAATGCAGAACATGCAGATTTTGTCAGTGATATCATGCTTGTGGCTGTGCTGATGGGGAAGTCTTTGTGCTGCTTCTGGATTGGATGGATTTGTGGTCTTTGTAAGTTGGACAAGTTTGACACTTAGCATAGTTGGTGCCTCTTTATCTTCTCCTGAAATAATTGAAATAAAAAGACACAAAAAAAAATTAGGAGTAAGCATCTTTTTTTTATTATCAGTTGTAAAATTTGAAAAAAAATCACCTCTTGTGAGATGCGGCTGGGTAAGTGTGTATATATGTTTTAGTTTGTGTATATGTGTGCATATTGAAGCATATGTGTAACCTGAGCTCCAGCCATCTCTCTCGGTCTCTCTCTCTTTGTGAGTAATGGTCCCTTGTTTTATTGGCTCCTTAACAGACTCTATGAGTAATCACATAATGCATGCTCTGACGTCAGACCTGTTTCTATGGTTACCCAGTGCTCCCCACTCTGGGGATAGTGTTCCTTTTTTTTTTTTTTTTCTTCTCCCACATCCCTTACTAAAGTCTTCAAAGCTCTGGAGCGGAACAGAGAACTGGTCCAGTTCATACTCACCTCCTAACACGTATATTCTCAGTGCTATCTTCAGATTAGCACCATAGATGTTGCTCACTTGTACTTTTTAGTCTTTTTTTATTTTTTCCTTTCTAAAATATGTCACCATTGTCTTTTTACTGTATCATCCTTATTTTATTCATCTTCATAAATCTTGCTTCCCCGCTATGCGCCTTTTATCATTAACTTCAATTCTCCCCAGTCTTCTTCAACTTCACTACTATATTCTCCTTTTTAAAGTGTGTATTCTTCAACCAA
>NW_015150593.1:435558-439700 GCF_000732505.1 Cyprinodon variegatus
GTCTTGTTCTAATTTTAATGTTTTCTAAGCCAAAACAAGGCTTTGTTTTTGGTCTACTCTATAAATAATAATAATAATAATAATAATAATAATAATAATAATACATTTTATTGCAAAGGCACCTTTCTGGACACTCAAGGTCGCCATACAAAAGATAAAAACACAATGGGAGAGACAAAGTCAAAATACAGAATAAAACCATTTAAAAATACAAGTAAGTAAGTAAGTAAACTTTATTTGTATAGCACTTTTCACAGACAAAGTCACAAAGTGCTTCACATGATAACATATAAACAACACAAGTGAAAACAGATAAAATGCAATAAAAGCTAAAATAAATAAGTGAATAAAACAACATACTATGTGCTTTGGAAGGCTAGTGAAAACAGGTGGGTTTTTAACTGCTTTTTAAAGATATCCACCGAGTCCAGAGAGCGCAGGGACAGGGGGAATTCATTCCAGAGACGGGGTGCCACCGCTTTAAAGGACCGGTCTCCTCGGGTTTTAAAACGGGTTGGAGGAACCATAAGCAGGTTTTGACCTGAAGACCTTAGGCTACGGACCGAAGTAGACGTCTCATGTAGCCAGGTGCCTGTCCATGAAGGGCCCTGAAGTTAAGGACCAGGATTTAAAAATTTATCCTGGAGGCAACAGGAAGCCAATGTAGGGACTTCAGGAGAGGAATAACATGGGCTGTCCTATTTGTACGGGTCAGGAGTCTTGCAGCAGAGTTCTGGACAAGTTGTAGGCGACCCAGCTCCTTCTTGCTCAGACAGGTAAACAGGCTGTTACAGTAATCCAGTCTTGAAGAGACGAAAGCATGGATGATTCTCTCCAAATCATCATGTGAGATGATTTTCCTTACCTTGGAGATATTGCGCAGATGCAAGTTCCTGATCAGTTGTTTTGAGTGTAGCGCAAGGGACATTCCCTCATCGAAAATCACTCCAAGATTGCGTAGACTGGATTTGGCTGGACAAAGGCTGAGACAGTGAGAATAATATAAAAGAGAATAGGCTATTTTAAACAGATGAGTTTTAAGTTGTTATTTGAAATAGAGAAGTGAGAACGCCTCAACCTCAACTCTATTTTTAACATTTTGAATTGAAAAAGCTTCCTGGATGGAAAGTGGAATGTTTTTTAACTTTTTTGGTTGGTTGTTCTTGACCAGCCAAAAGGTCGATGGAGAAAATATTATGTTCGGTATGAAAAAGTGGGAAAATATGCATAAAAAATTATGAATAAAAGGGAATCAGAAATTCTTTTTTTTTATTACTATATCTAGCAAAACTAAAAAAACTGTCTTTTTTTAATTGAATATAATATTGTCCTGATGTCGACTGTAACCCAGTAATGAATGATCACTTAAGACGCAAAGAATGAATGGAAAAATCTTAAAACTCTGAAAGTTTTCATGTAGAGTTTGATACATCTGCTTTGGTTCTAACCAGCGTTCCTCTGTTGCTTACATGCTAAGGCCAATCATTCCTCCTAACAACTCATCAAAGTAGAATAGCATTCTTTATAATATTTAATATCCAATGTTCTTATTACACTGATTATGTTTTACTCCCTATAGTTAAACTTAACTGCAGTACTTTACTTATCCAGATGTTATACTGAGGACCCCTGTCAGACTGCTTAAACGATATTGTTCCATCTACAAATACTTTTTCAACTGTTTGTGTTTTTTTTGGTCCTAAACTGTTAATAAGCAAACATCGTGGTTGGGAGGAATGTAAATACTGATGCTCAATCACAGAATCTGCGGTCAAACTTTGCTTCAGTGGCCTTGGACACAATGTAAACAATTACCTGCAGCTGTAACAAGTGGCTAAAAAATGCAGAAGGATATTTTTCAAGAGAGCCGATATTTATCTAAATGAATCTGCAGACTTCTACATGGATTTGTAATGACAGAGGATAAATAAAATGGTAAAATAAAGTTTTTCCATGTGTTAAGGTGTATTCTCAGTAGCGACGATTGCCTACGGTCTGGCTGTTGATTCACTCTTTGAGCATTCTGAATTTAGGTAGTTGATAAGCCTTACAATGAAGCATGAAGGAGTAAGCAGAACATCCTCCTTAAAAGATGAAACGGGGGGGCTTGCTGCCAATTAAAAATACTTAGATTAGATTAGATTAGATGAGCTTTATTGATCTCACAGCGGAGAAATTCACTCGTCACATATTGGCATAGAAGTTACAGAAGGTGCAAACAAGGAGGAAAAAGGTGCATTAAGAATAAGCAATATATATACAGTATATCAAGATAAATATGATTAAGGTGCAAGTGTACACTACTTTTATCAAGTTCATGAAATAATCTAAATGTAAATAATCAGACCGATCTGATTTTGTAGCTTGAAGCCATTATGCCTAGCAAAACACTCAAAGATGGGCTGTTGTTTATTCTTTATTATGTTTGTTGTCAGTGCGCCGATGGGACAGGACTGAAAGCATTACCCTGACCATTTACAACCCATTTCCTTCCCTTATTGCTTATGGGATATTGTTGATAATCAAACAGAAAAAGACTCACTACTGCTATTGTGTTGTAGTGATGCTCCAGTCTATCCCTCATCCAGTCAGAAGTGTGATTGGTGATTAACAGAGAGGGCTGATTGGTTGTCTGACAGTGGGGCTATGGGAAAGACTAACTCTTTGTCTCTTGCTCATTCAGATGTCTGTTCTCATTTCATAATCAATCAGACCTTCAGCAATCACATGCACAGATGCATTTGTGCTCAGATTCTTTTTACATGTGTGATCAACTCGTCAGAGAGGGAGGGGGCGGATATTTAGGCCATTTGTAAACGTGTCTCTGAGCTTTAGCAGAGAGTCAGCCATGCTGGATGACAGTCATAGAAAAACAAAACAAAAAAACTCAATCAGATTTATGTCACACCTGGGTTTCTGGCTGACTTGGCCTTGACCTTTGGATGCTAGGACAGTCCGTACTCTATCCATTAGTGAATTGTTGTATCTGAGTAGAGTTGTGACCTGAATCCATGAGAGCGCTATTGATCCATAAACTAATGAGTCAGAGTTTAGGCCAGACTAGCCTGAAGCAAAGCCCATTTTGCCTGTGCTTGCCAGAATAAAAGGTTCGACTGTGAACACAGCAAACGAGAGATTAAACTTAGAACATGACATGGAAGTATATCTACAAGATTCAAACTAGATGGATTTACTTCTAGCAAAAGACACTACTGAGCTTGTGGCAGAGAGGAGAAACAAATTTGAGCCTTTATTTCATATATCTAACTTTTTAGAAGTTTAAACATGTTTACCTTGTTCTTGTTTCTTAATTAATTTGATCAATTTGTTGTAAAATCAGTCTGATAGAACAGCTGAAATAATCCTTTAACTTTGAACTCTATCCCGTTCATGATCAGAGTTTGGAAAATTCTTTATACTTATTTTTTTATTGTTTGTTGCCGTATTTACCTCTGGTAAGGTAAATTTGCTGTGAAAATATTTAACTGTAATTCCACAGCTTTTCTCAGTCTTTTGAACCAGTAACCTTTTTAATTTACTGCCAAATAATCTCTTTATGCTGTTAAGCCGGGCATACACTGCAGCAATGCACGCAGCTACAGCTCAAACTGTACGATGAAACCGCAGGGTTTAAAAGTTTACAGCTCACGATGTGTGTTCTCACACTGCGGCCCGACGCCATGATGCGATCTACCTACTCACACCGCACGTCTAAAAACCACCCGTTGGACTCAGCGCCGAGAGATGGCGCTGGTCGGACTCATCAATCTGAAAGAAGACTTCGACTCAGACAGAGTTTAGTGTCGTTTTGTACACACAGTGTATACAAAAAGAAATTGTATACACTTTGTATACGACGAAGAAGAACTCTCTTGTTTGCACATGTGCAAAACCCTAACCCTAACCATAACCACAGGAGTTTACATGCCAGAACTAGGCGGAGGTGAACTGGACTCAGACCATGGCGGTTCACCTTGACTCTGCTTCCTCCACCATTATTTTCAAACACCCTAGCCCTGACCCTGACCGTGGCCCTAAACCTAACCCTGACTGTGGCACTAAACCTAACCCTGACTGTGGCCCTAAACCTAACCCTGACTGTGGCCCTAAACCTAACCCTGACTGTGGCCCTAAACCTAACC
>NW_015150593.1:440887-448324 GCF_000732505.1 Cyprinodon variegatus
TTGACTCTACTCTTACAATGTTAATTAGTTCAGCCGCAGCAGGCTTACCCAAAATAGATCTAGCCCGGATGATTATTGGGTTTAAAAACGAGGGGAGTGTGGTACATCTCTACGAGAGCATTGTTCTCTGAAGGACAAGCTTTTTGCATTATTCTGCATTTTCCCTGTCCTTCAGAGAACAATGCTCTCGTAGAGATGTACCACACTCCCCTCGTTTTTAAACCCAATAATCATCCGGGCTAGATCTATTTTGGGTAAGCCTGCTGCGGCTGAACTAATTAACATTGTAAGAGTAGAGTCAATTATTTTAGATCTATTTCTGCGTGTTTTTAGACAGGAAAAAAAAGTAAAATTCTGGGTGGCCATTTTGTAATACTAAATAGAACACAGTAGCCTGCAGCCTTATTGACTGTGCAGTTGGAGTTGGTTATGGCTGTTTTTAATGATGCCTCTGCTTTGGTCTGTATGGCCAATTAATTAAACTACTTTCTATTAAAGTGGATTGTTCTCTTAAATTTTTGTTGCAGTTTTGGAGTTGAAGTTGTTTTCACAATGGTTTTCATTTATTCGGGGAAGTAACAGACGTCTCTTTCTGCTTTTTACATGATCCATGGAAAGTGCAATTTAAGCAATTACACATGAGAAGTCACACCAGCTCCACGCTACAGGCTCACTTTGCTAGACTTGCACAGGACATGAACCGTAGCTGAACAAGATGTAAAAATTAGATTTAGGCTTTCATTTTATTTTGTGATTAATTACCCTGCCACTGCAATTGTTTTGACAATTAGAAGAATAGCAAACTGATGTTCTGAAGATGCACTGACCGAAAGGTTAAAAACAGCCTCTCTCACATCTCCCTTCAGATGGGAGCAAGCTGAGCCTGCTGTTGTGTTGTGTCTTTGGAGCATGGCGTGGGGAGCAAAATGTAAGAGGCAAAGGTCTCAGCAAATTGTTTCTTCAGCTGCACTACACAGTGGACTGCTTATGAAGAATTTAGAAGCCCAGGAAGGGTTTTTGTTGTTTTAAACTTTCCCTGTTGCTAGAGTTTTTATTGGTTTCATCAACAAATTGAACAGTAAGTCCCGCTGTGTCGCTAAAAAAGAAAGACGTTTTTCCCCCCAAAAACAAATGAATATCATGTTTGTGGTCACATGCATGCTAATGAAGGAAAGGAATAATCACGTTAGAGTCCTTGGCTAAGACCACCTGTTGTAATGGAAATGTTAAAACAGGTATAATAATCATAGGAGTGACAGTGTTGATGTGATTTGTACCAGAAATGATGATTTAACGTTAAGATCAAGGTTTGGAGTGCAGCTAGGAAAGTTTTGCAAACTCTTGGGATGTCTTCATCTTCTTCTTTTTTCTTTTTTTTTTATTGGCATATACCAATATATATATATTTTTTATTTTCATGTCAGACTGATAAACATGCAGCAAGCATGCAGGTGTAAATAATCTGCCCCTATTATCCTCAAAATAAAAAAAATTAAAAGTCCTCTGACATATGTGTTCCTAAAATGTAATGCTATGAATTCAAGGTACTGCAAACAAATTTAATAAAAGTAAATAAAATAAATATATGTAGAACCGAATAGAATCCCTTTATTGTCCCATAATGGAGAAATTCTGGTGTTTAAAGTAGCAAAAAGATTCTAGTAAAAATTTGTCACACAAATGTGGACCTTAGAAAAATGTATAAGAATAATAATGTACTAATGAAGACTTAAAAGATAAACAATAAAATACTGTATATATATATATATATATATATATATATATATATATATATATATATATATATATATATATATATATATATATACACACACAATTGCAGTGACAATAAAGATCTTCAGAGCTTATTTCAGTTTAATTTCATTTTGCATTACTTTTTTATGTTTAAATACACACAGAAATATTTAGTGTATGTGTGTAAATAGATAAATGTAAATAAACTTTAGATGATTCATAATAATTTTTTATAATAAAGCTTATTTATTTGAAATACATAAACATCAGGTTTATACGGAAAAAAAAGTTAACTGATGTTTAAATTTTATTTCAGTTTAACATTGGAAAAAAGTCAGAATTCTGACTTTTTTCTCAGAATTCTGACTTTTTTCATTGTCAGAATTCAGTCAGAATTCTGAGAAAAAAGTGAGAATTCTGAGATTTCATTGTCAGAATTCAGTCAGAATTCTGAGATTAAAGTCAGAATTCTGAGAAAAAAGTGAGAATTCTGAGATTTCATTGTCAGAATTCAGTCAGAATTCTGAGGAAAAAATTCAGAATTCTGAGAAAAAAGTCAGAATTCTGAGATTAAAGTCAAAATTCTGAGAAAAAAGTCAGAATTCTGAGATTAAAGTCAGAATTCTGAGAAAAAAGTGAGAATTCTGAGATTTCATTGTCAGAATTCAGTCAGAATTCTGAGAAAAAAGTCAGAATTCTGAGGAAAAAATTCAGAATTCTGAGAAAAAAGTCAGAATTCTGAGATTAAAGTCAGCATTCTGACTTGTTTCCCATACTATACTGAAATAAAAAAAAAAAAAAATCAGTTAACTTTATTTTTTTTTTCAGTGGCCCTAATCCTCTTCCGTAGGTTTATGTATTTTATATTAGTAAAGTATACTTAAATAAATGAGCTTTATGCATTTTAAATAAATAAACTCATTAGTATTACCAAGTGAAGATCAAGTATGCTTTTTATTTAATACTTTTTATTTATTATTTAAAAACACAAAAACCTGACAGTAAGATTAAATTAAAGAATATTGATCAGGTAGAGTTTATTTAATAGGTTTGTTTTAAATTTATCTAAAAAAAAAAAGTAAACAGGAATTTGTTATGTAATAAAATAACATAATTCTTAAAATTTGTGTGAAATATTTCTGTGCAATAACCTAACAATGTTTTTTCTGTTTGGGGTTTTACCATTTTTAAGTACACCCACTTTTAAAATACAAAAAAATAATAATAAAAAATACCAGTAATTCAAACGAATGCATATTTTTGTAGGGAGTTATTTGTTCCAAGCACCCCTATCTTTACTGCAGTTTTACAATTATTTATGGATTCCACATTTTAAATGGAACAGGAGGAGTATTTCAGACAATATGTCTTCATGAGTGCTCAAGTGTTTATGAAAGCAGATGGCGAAGTAGAGGTTATTTATTCCATCAAGGAAAGATAAATATAGCAAACAGTGAATTATTGCCGCTTTTATTTTGTGTGATCTTTGCTCCCCCTCTCTCTGAGTATCAGAGATGGTATCTGAGAACTGAGTTTGATGAATGTGAAGAATGTAAGCTGACGTCAGAGGATGTACTGCGGCTGTAGTCACGTGGCTACGTAAACACAGGGAGCCGTTTGGACGGATGTTGTGGAAAACGCTCATAGCTCACATGTAGAAGACTCCGTTTTCTTGAGCTTTTTCTGCAGGAAAGTTTCTTTTCACATTTTGTTTGAATGTGAAAAAAACACAAATGTTTTGTTTATTTGTTCTAGTATTCCTTCCACGTTTAAAGAGCAGAGTTTTTTTTTCTAACCCATGTTTTCATAGCTTGTGGTTTGCCTTTATGCTGATCCTCAGCTCACACACACACAAGTGCACTATTACACGTGTTTGTTCACACAGATAGTTCTTAAAGGATCTGAGGATGGTGCATAGTGTATGTATTGCAGTCATACTGTCCGTGCGCTAAGGATACCAATGAACTAAAAGGCTTTGGATAAATTCACACACACAAACAATTACGCAGCATCAAAACAGTGCTGCGCTGTTATAAACAAACCTTTATCTTAGTAAACAAACATTTGAGGCTGCTCACAGGCTCCCATTGGTTGTTGAATAAATTAAGTTAAAGCAAATCTATTTACAGAGAACATTTAAAATAAACCAGCCTTGACCAGTGTGCTCTGCAAAAGAAAAAAATACAAAATACTCCACTAAATGTTAGCATCCAGTAAAAATAGAACATGGTAAAGTGGTGAAGTTTTGCTATAATGCGTTGCTAAAAAAACTAAGTAGCAACAGCTTTATCTCAAATTAAAAAACTGTTGCCAGGCCACTACACCAAAAGCAAAATCTGATTTCCAAATAATTTAATCTGGGTTCCTGGAACAGCTAAAAGTAGTTGTTATGGAGTGTTAAAAGCACTAGAATAAGGACGGAAAAGTATGGATTTAGGTTACAAATGTGCAAGTCTACATTTAATAGCTATTCAGTACATAGATATCTCAACTTGGTAGTTTTTATTTTTATTTTTTAGGCTTTTGGCTGCAAAGTTTTGTACCAACTGCTGATGATAAAGAAAACAGACTGACTGATGCCAAAATAAAGAGCATGGCAATAAATGGTTATCAGCGCTGGAGTAGCTGTTTCATCTCATAACTACAGAGGATTATTTAGGTTTATCTTTTTTTTTCTGTAAAGTACAAGTATTTTCGGTAAATTGGCATCCATAACCATTCGTTGCATGCTTAGAACTGGGTAAAAATAAAGGTATTTTTTGGACGAAAGTGAGATTTAATTTGCTGTTCGCTGATGGTTGACTTAAGCGGTAAATTTCTTGGTTTTACCACTGCTGCTTTACTAAGAATGTCTGACTCTGCTGTTTGGTACAATTCTCTTTCATATTCCCTCTCAGTTTAATCTCTATTTTGCCACTGCAGCAAGAAAAAAAAAAAGCTGCAATAAACCAGCATTTTATTACCTGGGCGGCATCAAAAGTCAGACAGAAGAAGTTGGCCACAAGGTGATGAAACATTTTATGTTGGTCAAACTCCGGCCAGATCTGTAGGCTGTTCGGCATGTGGCTTTAATCCTGGGAGAGACTCATAAATTATACATCAAAGGGCATTTTAAATAAACTCATTTAAAAAAATAAAATGGTGCTATTAAGGGAAAAGGTAAGGAAATCAGATAAGACTGAAAGAAATTGTGTGACTTGATGAAAGGTGATTATTAAGACTTGAAGAACAACACAAAGATCAAAATCTAATTAAATGTTGTTGTTTTTTTATTTAAACCTACTTACACTTATGAACACCTCACTATCCAACTAGTGGTGTTTAACCAGTGTGTTTATAAAGCTTTCCTGAGGGGTCAACAGTGTACCTTCTCCATACTTTGTATTCATGGAAGCTCTCACTTTTCTGGGTAATGATTGAGCTTCTGCATAGTTTTAAATATATGGTGCATTGCAGAAATATTCACAGCCATGAAACTTTTCCACATTATCTCACATTAAAAACAGAATTCAGTTTATTTCAATTGAATTTTATATTTATATTTATATGTTTTTCTGCAATAACGTACTTTAACTGTAATATGCAATTACCTTCCACTGCACTTTAATTTAGAAAGCTTCTGGCCAAACTCTATTTATTCATTTTATCTTAAAACCCATCTGTATATATGCTATTGTACATAACTGTAAAAACCTTTTTTATTAAATAGTAATATCCATCTGTATTAGGGATGCACAATATTGGGATTTTGGCCAATATCCCTATATTTTAAAACTCATGTAGCCGATAACCGATATCGATACCGATGTTAAAGCTGGACAAAAATAAGTAGTCATTGAAAAAAGCAGTTTTGTTATCCATTTCTGACACTTTGAAAAATAATATACTCAAATATATTTTCATATGCTGATATCAAATTGATTTTTAAAAACGCGGTATCGATCTATTTTACTTTCAAAATCTCGTGAAAAAGTCACTACATATACTTTTACTTGGTAAACTCTACAGAAGCACATGGTAACTGAGAAGTTGACAATAAAAATCCAGATTAAAGACTCATCAAAGTATATTGTTTGGGGCTTTAACCACATTAACCATCATAGTCTGGAAAAAACCTTTACAGATGAAGGGAAATTTGGTAAAATGGTTCCATTGTTCATGTGTATTTCTTTACCTTGTATAAATATGGAGAGGGCCTAAAACCATGCATTAGTAGTATCACTGCCTTAAGACAGTTATAAGATAATTTTGGTAAAGTGTACTATCTCTGGTTATTATGATATGCATCATGTAGGAGTGTGAGGCAGAGTGCTTCAGGGTAGCACACTTTTTGTATTACTTACTAAGCCTTTGTGATCCCCAGTAATGGTGTGTAAGAATAGGATGGCTTTCTGTTGCTCAGTTTGCAGCCTATTTCCCCAGAGGACGGCCATCATCCCTCCATATCTTATCCTTGTGTTTGCTTTACTTTAGGACATGTTTCAAGGGGGGCTGTCAGCATGCTGGATCTTCTCTACGCTAAGAAGGCTTTCAGAGTGCACCAGCGAAAGTTGTCTCCTCTTCTTCTCCATCTCAATATATGAACCCTCTTTGCATTTTCTTAAAAAAAACAAGAGCTATTATCTATTATAAAGGGACAAAAGAAGCATTTTACATTCTGTTGTTGAAGAGCTCCCCCGTTGGGGTTGACTCTGCTTTAGGGGATCAGGCTCAGTAGTAATATAAATACTTCCACCTGCAAAAAGAGGAAGCAGAGCTTTATGGCCTCACACAGGCCTGCATGAGCTTTATTTGAGGCTTTATAGCATATTTATATTTGCATGTCAGTGATTTATAAGAGATGGAGGGATATGATTTAATGGTACATGCTTGAGTGGGCAATTCTTGTCTGTGTGTTTACCGGAGTCCTGTGGGAATATTGATAGAATTGTATTGGATGATATTGTTGAGTAGATGTGTGCATGCAAAAAGTGAGAAAATAAAAGTGTTGCTGAGTCAGTTCAGTTCATAAAAGTTAGAATAATGTTGAGGCAGCATCTGCGCACTAATTCCCACATTGCTCTGGGTGTTATGGGAAAGCTCAAGCTAGACTTTTTAAGTAGATCTGAATGATTTTAGAGGGCAGAACTTCAGCGCATTATTCTGCCAAAATTAACTATCAGGCATCTGGTTTAAGTATATCTACTGTAGGCTCAGTGGGGCCTTGCAGCAAGAAGGTTCTGGGTTCGATTCCCAGCCCAGGATCTTTCTGCACGGAGTTTAAATTTCCCCCCTGAGCATGTGTGGGTTCTCTCCAGGTACTCCGGCTTCCTCCCACAGTCCAAAAACATGACTGTTATGTTAGTTGGCCTCTCTAAATTCTCCTTAGGTGTGAGTGTGTGCGTGAATGGTTGTTTGTCTCTGAGTTGCCCTGTCATGGACTGGCAACCCGTGCAGGGTGTACCCCGCCTCTCGTCCGTAGACAGCTGGAGAAAGGTACCAGCACACCTCGCGACCCAAGCTGGGACAAAGCGTGACAGAATGGATGGATGGATATCTGCTGTATTTTGATGAATCTATTTAAGCCTCCATTGGTTTGCCATTCAATTGCTTATTAACCTTAAAGGAATAGTACACCCAAAACATGATTAGCCTTCATTTTCTACTCACCCCCATGCTGAACAACACTCTGGAGTACTTTTT
>NW_015150593.1:449165-450963 GCF_000732505.1 Cyprinodon variegatus
AAAAAGTACTCCAGAGTGTTGTTCAGCATGGGGGTGAGTAGAAAATGAAGGCTAATCATGTTTTGGGTGTACTATTCCTTTAAGTAATACTTGATGAACTGTACTTTGCCTTTTCCTGCTGATTACCTCCCCTTTGTTCGACTAGACCTATGGCTTCATAAGGACAATTTACTAGCACACTATAACACCTATCTCTATTGATATCTGAAACTACCTTAAGGATGTTTCAAAGCCATTTTCAGTGCTTATTACTGGAAAAATCTGATTTTTTTTCTTGTCAAATAGTCTTTGGTAACATGATTTGTGCTTCTAAATGTCTTGAAGGATTGCTAAAATAACAACATTATTTGAACCCCTGTTTGACAGTCTTTTTCTGCCTGAACAGCCCTGATCTATTAAGGGATGCAGTGCGTTCGGTCCTTGAAGGGTTCCTGTGGTATTTTGTACTTTAAGATACGAGCACCATTAGCTCTTCACTGGTGGAGCCTGCATGTGCATGACTTCTATGCCCTAGAGTTGCTCAATTAAATTGGTATCTGGGGAAGGAGGACAAAAAGCACCTCTAGCTGTTCGTGGTACCTCTTAAATCATTCCTAATGCAAATTTGTTTTTTGGCAAGGAGTGGATGAGGGCACAGAGATAACCAAATATTGCTTCCAAAAGGTATACAGATTCTGGGACAATGCAAAGTTAGGGAGTACATGCAAAGTAACATCTACAGTACATAATGGCTTTAAAGCAGAGCATTGTGCAAAGATTCAAACTGGGGATGCTAGCGTTTCTTCATCCCAAAGGGCACTGGATGTATCCTGTTCAGTGAAACCTAATTTATCAAACCAGCCCCCCGACTTTTTCTACATGGTCCAGTTCTAACGCTTGTGTGTCCACTGTTGAAACGTCTGCTATTGGAGAAGGGTCTGCATGGGCACCCTGGGTGGTCTGCAGCTGTAATGCCCCATATGCAATGCACTGCGGTGCTTTGTGTATTTCTACAACTTTCTACTAAGAACACCGCTAATTTGAGACACAGTTCTTAATCTGTTAGATTGTATAGCATGGACCTGCCATCTTACCCTGCACATATTTATCCCCATGACACACTCACCGGGTCACTTCTGTTATTTGCTGGGACCCCCTCTGATAGATGCTGACCTCTGCAGACCAGGAGCACCCCATGAAGATCTAAAGATTTAGAAATGTCCAGGCAATCATCTAGCCAGGAAAATTTCCCCATAATTAACATGCTCAACTTGAGTACACTTGCCCATTTTGACGTCTTTGAGGAAAAGTGTTGACTTGATGCCTAATGCCATGGAAGCAGATTTTTGGCAATACCAGCTTGAAAGTTTTATAAAATTGTTTTTTTTTTGGGCAGCATGTATTTTAAGCTGCATCAATTTCTCTTAGAGCTAATAGTTATTAATTAGTCTGTATTATGTCCATTCATCCATTTTTTGTCACGCTTATCCCAAGCGGGGTCGCAAGGGGTGCTGGTGCCCATCTCCAGCTGTCTACGGGCAAAAGGCGAGGTACACCGTACATAGCCAGTCCGTCACAGGGCAGCACAGAGACAAAACTGGACAAAACTGGACCATTCACGCACACACTCACACCTAAGAAGGATTTAGAGAAGCCAATTAACCTAACTGTGAAGTAAAGTACATGTATGAAAATAAACAAGGAACCAGTGGTAGTGGTTCGTTATGATGTGTTTGAATATCACTGTAGCAGGGTTCCCGCGGGTCCTTAAAAAGTCTTAAAAGGCATTGAATTCTTTAAAATAAAACTAAGGCCTTAA
>NW_015150593.1:453319-464877 GCF_000732505.1 Cyprinodon variegatus
AGAACATTTTGTACACCTACCACAGGGGTCCAATATAACACATACATGAGTACATGCTCCTTCTCTGCATGCTCCTTACTTGCTTTCCACACTTGAGCTTCTCTCCTACTCTCGTGTGGACTTGTTTCTGCTTACTCAAGAGAAATCTAGTCCATTTGAGGGTCTGAGGGTGTTACCTGCTGGAGAAAGTATGTCACCTCTGAATGGCTACTGTACAGGAAATCCCACATTTTGAGACTGCTGTTTCCTTCCTGGTTGTAGCTTAACAGCAGCAAATAATTCTTAGGCTACCTGCTGTTCTCTTGAAGAGTTTACTCTGTCAGCAACTAACAACTTTGTATGATTTATATGTCTACTGCTGTCGAAACACATCCATGGCTGGATTAAATTAAGTTAGTTAGTTAACTCTTGAAAAGAACAGCAAATAGTAAATAATTGCTACTGTTGTTAGTCACAGCCAGAACAAAAACAGAACAGTCTCTAGATGCAGGATTCCCTAAAAAGTAGCCAATAACAGTTTACTTTTTTCAGTGGATAACACCTTCATAGGTACGGAATCCCAGAACTGACATGGCTGAAAAAAGATACAGCTTGAAGGCGAAATACTAATCTGTTACAACAAAATATTAGTTTGTGGCAATGAAATACTAATTTGTGGCCACAAAATATACATTTATTCCCACTAAATAAAAATTTGTTAAAACAAAATACTAAAAAATAATCCTTCCTACACACAGAGGTACTGCTGTGTGTAGGAAGATTATGTTTTAGTATTTTGTGTACACGTTATACGTATTTTGTAGCCACAAATTAGTATTTTGTGGCCACAAATAAATATTCTTTGGTAACAAATAAATATTTTTGTGGGAACGAATTAGTATTGCGTGCGCACACTGTACGCACTCTTTTTTTTCTTCCAGTGTCCGTTCTGGGGCTCCATACATAGGGACAACTGTTGCATGTAAAGAGTGTGTAATTTATGTAGATGGTAAATAATTAAAATAGTTTGAGTATTTATTTATTTTTTTTTTTTTACATGTACCCTTTTGGCATAAATCTGACTTTAAAGACTTAGTTTTAAACTAAACAACATGTCACACCAATAGTCAGAACAGCATAGTTAAAGTCTGTTGTAGAACAGAATTAGTGTAATTAAGTAGAGTTTATAGGCTTTATTGAAGCCAATATTTCAGCTCTACCTGCAATCTTTCTGTCAGACTCATATCAGGCTTTTGCGATAGCCAGTTAAAATGTCTTTGATGCCCAAGGACTCTTCATGTGTGTGCCAGCCTTGTTTTCAGGTGTTGCTTTAGGTCCTCAAAATGCTCCTTACTCCCTAACTCTCTATTTTGTGAATGCATAAGTCCTAACTGCATCAAAACATTCATGCAACATGATTCTGCCTCTCCTGTGCTTCATAATTGGAATGTTGTTCCCGAACTGGAAAGCGTATTTTTTTTTTTTTTTTTTTTAATTAATGCCTGAGTTTTTTAAGGGTCTGGCTACCAGATATTGTAAATACTATGAATGTGATTAGACACAGTTTAGAAGTTTGAAAAATCTTAATAAGAAAGTGGGAATGGTTGACGAGAGAGTAAAGGAGCCATTGTAGATCTACGAGATAATGGGACTGTTTTCAGTGTGTGATTTTATTCAAGCGTGAGAAACTGGAGATCTGTCAACGCTTTTAAATGTGCATGTGCAAATCTTTCAATACACACACACACACACACACACACAAGTGTGTTCCTCATTACCTGCACACAGCCCCCCTCCCCTGGCCTTGGCAGCCCACCTCAATAGTTCCCTTCCCTCCAGTGATGACGCAAATGGCTCACAATTACTGACCCCCACAGTAAAACCTGTAAAACATTAGCCAGCATGATTAGGAACAGCTCTCCATATTCTCCCCCAGCAGGCAGGCAGGCATGGGGAGGATTTATAATGTCTTTTGATAGTCCCTGCAAAGTGGATGAACGCTATAGAGGAGACAGTTTGTAGGTTTGTCTGGAAAGGTGAACATAATGCTGAATGTCATACATTCACTCAGCTTTCGGCATCACTAAGTACCGTTCACATTCCTGTTCATCGTTTTGATATGAGCTTTACTTTTTCTTGTGCTTGTCGAAATATTTTTTTTATTATTTACTGCACAGAGCAGAAAAGTTATGAACGAACATCAGTAAGGTCAGAACAATATTTGCAAATTTATAACTGCCTTACAGAAGTAGTTAAACTCTGAACTTTTACACGTTTGTTATATTACAACCACAAACGTGAATGTATTTCATTACCATTTTATAGGATGGACAATGACCAAGGAACCTATTTTTAAAGAATTTCTCATAGATAGTGCATTTGTGCATTTGTATTTAGCCTTTACTGACATTTTTGCCCATTCTTCCAACACAATTGGTCAAATTCACATGGCGTGGAAGGTCCCAGCGGATATCAGTTCTGAAGTCTTCAAAAATCTAGATTTTATTTAGACCTTGGCTTTAACATAAAAAATTGAACAAATTAACATAATTCAAAACGTTTCAGTTGAGGCATGTTTATTTTTTATTTTTTTTAAATACAGTTCACTCAGCCAAGTTTGGAGGTAGGAATAAAGTAAGAGATCATTCAAACTTTTGAAGATTGTCAGCCTTAAACACAAGAGCATGGCAGCACATGTGGGCTAATTATTCAGTCTACGTAGACTCTATTATCAGTCAGAGCAAATATCCATTCTTCTCAAAGATTTTCTCCTTAAAACTGCTAACTTCACTTTCATAATTTTATTTAACAAGGATTAAATGTAATAAACCAAGGTAAACAATATACATCTTTAGATATATTGTTTACCTTGCTTTATTGCATGAAATCCTTGTTAAATGAAATTCTGTAAATGAAGTTAGAAGTTAGCAAAAAAATAAATAAATAAAAATAATACTAATAAAAAAAACTATATGCATCTTACAGAACACTGTCAATCCATCATCCTAAAATGCTAAGTATGTATTTGACTTGTTAGAGGGTGCAAACACTTTTACAGCAGTACACTGACTCTACACATATACAGTAGCAGATTCAGATCAAAGCATATTCATTTGCTTCATTTTTCTTCTGGGAGTGTTTTATATTTTTGAGAGTCTCTATTAAGGATTTTTATTTGTATTACTGACTTCATCTTGTATTTCCATTCTGAGCCACTGTCTCCTAATGATTTCTTAATGTTTAAATAATGAAAGTAAAGACTCTTCACATGAAACTTTGTGTATCAGTTTTTTACCTTCTTGTTATTATGAATGTTCTGCCATCTACATCTTGAAAAGTTCAAGTTGTATGAATACTTTTGTAGGGCAGTGTAAAAATAGTAAATGCCAAATAACAAATCAGTGTCAGTGGGGATGATTAAGAGATGCTCTGAGCTGTTATCTTGCAGTGAGCAATAGGATGAGGCAGATGCTGCTTCATTTTTTCGGCTCTGTAACAGGCTGATGGCAGCTTGATAATATGATGGGTTGGCCTCATTATGAGATTTCAGGAGGATCAATGAGTAAAGAGGGTGTGGGGGAGCTGTCACTGCCTCCCATCCTCAGAACAGTGTTTCTCAGCTGTGTGTTAGTAGAACAAGAGTTTATCTGATTTAATGTTCAGTTTGTTTTTATTTTATCCAGTAGCGTTACTAACTCTAGACTGCTGTAAAAAGACATTGTTTTGCACTTTTCATACTGTTAGTTTAACAAGGTATTCTGCACAGGTGAAAAATAGACAAGTAAAAAAGAAATGTTTATATTATATTCAAGCTTCACAAGGGAGAAAAGAGCTTAGATATTTTCTTTTAGATAAACAAGGTCTTGTAGACAAAACCAACTGGGGAGACATTTTGCTGGGCAAACATGTGTTTTCTGCTCCCCTTTGTCCAGCCCACGTACTGCGCAGTGTTGTATGCACCTGAATGGTTGCATTGCACTGTCAGGCACAAGAATGTTTAAAAAAATCCAGTAGACTAATAAAAGCCTTACTTGCAGTTGGTGGGAGTAACTTTGTAGCGAGACAACAGCCGTGACCATACAATCAGGGTAGCAAAGGAATGGTTTAGATTAAAGCCTTTTCAGGTATGAATGGCTTATTCAGAGGCTAGGTTTAATTTATGTTTAGCATTTTTTGCAAGGCTTTAAATTGGTGTTTACAGACGATCTCTCTTCAATATGACAGAACTGAAGGAACCTCTCAAAAAAGACTGTAGCCTCAGTCTCTTTTCCAGACGTAGAAGAGTATTGAATAAGGGGCAGAATGCAAATACATACCACGCTTTTTCAAGTTTTATTTTGTATTTGTGAAAACCAAATATTGTTCTCATAAATGTACAAATTATTTTGGGGTGTCCAATCCAATCCACTTTATTTATATAGCACAATTTCAATAAACACAAGGTTTCCAAAGTGCTGCACAAAAAGATAAAATAACAAAAAAAAATTGAAATAAATAAAAGTAAATAAAATAAAATGAAAGAGCTGCCCGCACAGGATGATATGCATGTGTATACATAAAATCAACAACTAGATTATAACTAGACCAACACAAAATGTAAAAAAAAATATATTAAACAATTGTGACAAATTCTGGCAAAGTCTAAAGTAAATAAATGGCAACATTTTTTTAAACCAAATTAATAAAAAGCAAAGTCATGTTGGTTTAGATGCATTCCTGTTTTATGGACGAAACAATCTGAGGTCAAGGGATGGAGAAAAACTGAAATAAAGCACCTAATATTTTTTATTTTTACACACGTTAGAACACCATGTAAGAGTATTCTCTAACCATTAGTTTTTTTTATCCAACTCTATTAGCTGCAGAGGTGGAAAAAGTACTAAAATATCGTACTCAAGTAAAAGTACCAATACTTGGATGAAATATTACTCAAGTACAAGTAATAAGTAGCTAATTTAAAATGTATTTTAAGTAAAAGTTACTTAGTTACATTTAAAAAAAAAACAGTTGAACGAGGCAGGGGATCTCTCCCATAAAGTGAAAATAGGACAAGGAGTCATAAATCCAAAACTATTTCGTTTTTAATTAAAGACAAATCTCTACAAATGTATACACATGTAATGACAAGATAACACATGTCACACATGACATTTAAGACCCTTAGAAAAGTATAATGTGCAATTTTAGTTCAGACCATCCCATAAAACTTTTTCAAACAATCAATTGAAGGTAAAAGTGCCATAAATTGTTGGTTCTAAGGGCCGTCCTTCTTTTCTTCAAACATTAACAACAGTTATTAATAAGCACTATACAAATGCAATAACAACATAAAACACGCCACACATGACATTTAAGACCCTTATAAATGTATAATGTTCCATTTTAGTGCAGAACATCCCATAAAATGTTTTCAATGTTTTCACATCAATTGAAAGTGGACTTGCAATGAATTGTTCATTCTGAGTACCATCCTTCTTTTAACATAAACCAGTGTATTCTCATTATGAGTTCGTATGAAATCGTACGAAAAGTTATGCACCGTAATTTCGTACGTTTTGGACTTTTTTTTCCGTCGTATGCGCATGCGCATTTTACGCACCATTCAAGAACATAGAATTTAAAATACAATTAGCCCTAACCCTAACCCTAAGATACAAAACATCAAGCAACGTAGTTAGAGACATCAAGAAGTAATTATTGCACTGTTTTTCCCAGTTTTACGTCCATCCGCGGATCTGCTTTTTTGAGGAAAAACGTCCAAAACGTACGAAATAGTGTGCATAACTTTTCGTAGGATTTCATACGAACTGATAATGAGAATATGTTGCATAAACAGTTATAATGCAAATCAAGGCTAAATCGCGTGTTTTGACTCCATAAATAACCAAAATAGAACAAAAATCTCAGTGTCAGGGACATTTCAGAAAAAAAATCGTCATTTTGGGCAGCAGAATTCGATGTTTCAGCTAGCATTTCTAGTGAAACGTTCTCTGAACCGTCGTCGCTCTCCTGATCCACCTCCATCTTGTTCCCAATCTCCTACAGAAAGACTTGGTGCCTGGTAGCCTAGATCTACATGCTGATCACGTCACTCACTGTAGTACTTCCGGGCCCGATTTTTTGTCTTCCTTTCAGTTTTCCAAAGTTTTTTTTTTACTCAGTAACGGATGGGATTTGTAATGTAACGAAATACAATACTTCACTGAAAAGGTAATCAAGTAAAATTTAAATTACCGATTTTAAAAACTACTTGAAAAATACAAAATACACAAAAAACCTACTCAATACAGTAACTTGAGTAAATGTATTTTGTTACTTTCCACCTCTGATTAGCTGTATATCATAATAAATATACTCTAAAACTCTGACTTAATATTTGACACTGGCTATGTCAACATAGACATAAATTATCAGAATGAATGTTCAGCTGGACTGAAAATGTGTCATATAAACATTTCAGTCTGAATATTCTGATGGAATTGGTCTGGTTTGAGATGTGATTTATGGCGATTGATAACCCGATTGGCAGGCATGTAAACGCTTGTCAAGTTATTTTGAAAGAGGCAAGCTGACTTCAGTGCATCTGTCCGCCCTACAGCAACGTAAACTGCTGTAAATGCTATGTCAAAATATTGTGACTAACATGTTTATAGGTAGTACATTTATAAGTACATTTAAACGCCGCAATCGGATTAATTGTGGGTTTTTAGTGTGAAATCGTTCAAATGTGTGCACGTATACATAGTTGAATTCAGAGGCTGATAACTAAAAAAAAAAAAATAGCTTACTACTGAACTTTTTGGCCTGTTAAAATTGTCCTTTACATGATGCCAGAACTCTCAAATGTTTTGCTAAGCTCACACAATAATTCCTGCTACAAAACTTCTGCTAATGCAAACCAAATGGTGCAACAGTGTTGAATTATAGCACTTGATCTCACTACAATTCTCAGACACTTTCCCAACTTTAAACCTTAAAGTAAGGAAACCTTAAGCATTCACTTTGGTTTTGCATTCAGGATTTTAATAGCAGGAAATCATGTGTTCCTTTGCTGTAGTACAAAAATATAAAACAACATTTTAACACAGCAGGACACTATGGATTTTATCCTGTATGTATGATGAAAACACATACCCTTTTTCAGAAGATTTCAGAAGACTTGACATTGCACAAAAATCCCTTTTATTTTTCTCATATTTAGGCCAATGCAATATATGCCTAAACAAAAAGACAGCGTATCTGATATGCATGATACAAAACATTGTGACACCAGGATGTTTCAAAGGCCCCAACTTTTACAAAGTCATTGTTATTTTCTTAATAGTATTTCTAGAGCTATATCTACCCAAAACTGTTATTTTGGGTAAATCTATTATTGTAGAAAGACTTCCAGGAAATTGTCTGGGATTTAATGCCTTCTGTGTTGGCATAAAATCACCTTTTATGCCTTCTTTCTCAATTAGAGAAAAGGAAATTTTGATTTACTCTAATGTGAAACCATCTTACGGCGACCTTTAGACTCCCTCTTTGCAGGGGATTGTTATGCAGTGTTTACATTTTATGCACATTATAAATGTTTTTTGTGCTTTTACGGTAGGTCGGAGACCTGGGGAGCCCATAGAGGAAAGGTTGAGTTACGTAAGACCTGCAGAAAATAGAAAGGCTGTCTGGGTGCTTCACTGTTAAAGCAAACTTGTTATGATGTGGTGCCTTTCTGCAGCTTCTTATTGAAGAGTATTTTTTCCCCAGCTTTTTATCTCTGTATCAGAGCTTTGAAACACAGAAAAAAAAGCAATAGCAAAACTGTAATCTTCAGTAATTGACATTATTTGTGTGGGTGTTTTTTGCACATAGGAACACTTCCTCATAAGGAGATAAAAATACTGCTTAAGAGAGAAGTTTTCTTTCTTTTCTTAACCCCCAAATGTTGAATCAGGAAAGGACAGCTGCAGAGCAAATATTTTAAATACTCTGTGTTTACACTATTAGGGTTGCTAATACTTTTCCTGCTTTGCCTATTGTTTATAATATTTTGACCAAAGGACAAGAGGGACAATATCATCCAACCAAAGATCCAAACAGAGCAGAAATCCTGTTAATATATGGGAGTGGCGTGTTTGTCTATCAAACTATAATGAATAACTACAGACCTCACAGCACTGCTTTACTGCCAACACTACTTCAAAGAATGGTTAAATATTATTGAATTAATTGTTTTAAAGCATAGTCTAGATGACTTAGACTTTACTCGAATTTAACAATCAATAGATATTTATGTAACCTGCATGTGTTGCACAATTTTAGGGCAAAATATTATTTATTACTAGCACATTTTTATTTTATAATGAACAACTTGGGCGTTTATTATAGTTTAATGCATTTAGTAACATGTTAAAAATGAGCATGTTTTTGCAGGTATTAGACAATTTTTTTGTAATTACATAATTTGGTCTGGTTTCCTGCCAGATAAAATGACAAAGTACCCGCATTACTAAATCAACATGCCAAAGTCCTCACTTAACACTGCGAGTGATGTCATGCGGGAAAATTAAGTACATATTTACTTCAGGACATATTGTTGATATTTTATTCATTGGTTAAAGATTTTGATTTTTAGGTGAAATAATTTCAACTCTGTAAAATTTCCCTTATTGATTGATTGACTTTATTGATATGACAGTGGAGAAATTAACTCGTCACATCAGCTCAAACATTTAAAGAAGAAGATTGTGCCAAAGGAAGAAAAAGGTGCATGGGATATATACAGTATATACAGTGCACCCACATATAACAGCTTTTTATTATTTATTTTTAGGATCATTATATAGGGTTATTGCAAAGGGTGTGTGCACAGTTATCTACATAGATGGATATTTATATTTATATATATATAGTTAATAGCTGTGTATGGGTTTTCAAAATCCACGGTTCGGTTCACGGTTTCTGGTCACGGTTTTCGGTTCGGTATATGTTGATTGTTACCCCGAAATCCCATAATAATTAATGAAAAAATCCAAAAGAATTAATGAATTGTAATTATTATTAATAATCAGTGGAAACCATGGATCATTTCCGCATGTTTTGCTGCTTTGAATTTAATGATCTCGCGCATGCCCTCTACGATCTCCAAGGAACTCAGAGCGGAGCGGACGGGAGCCACAGTGGAGGCTGTAGGCTTTGCTTTGTGCAGGCGGTCTGGAGCGCAGCGGGGCGGAGCGGAGTGCTGACGGAGTATGTGGGATTTCGGGGTTAGCCTGACATGTTGGTCGTGTTGCTGTTAAATGTCCACAACTTTCTTTCCGCCGTCATTGTAGGTCACTCTAAATGCAAAGTGGTCCCATACAGCAGACCTATAAAGTGCTGCTGGCGCGTCTTCCAACTCCTGTTCTTTCCCACTCGCCATACCCACACAATTCTCCACAACAACTGATTTTTTTTTGCTACACCCGGCTATGCTGCTTCGCTTCTTCTTCTTCTTGTTTACTACTGGTGGTTGGCTTTGGTCGCAGTACCACCACCTTCTGCTCTGGAGTGTACATGATTCGTCTATGAGAAAAAGGAGCTGTGCATTAACCGAACGCAACACACGCGAATCGAACCGAGACCGTTGAACAGAACGGTTCTGACGGTTTTCATAAACCGTTCCATCCCTAATAGTTAAAGGAATAGTACACCCAAAACATGATTAGCCTTCATTTTCTACTCACCCCCATGCTGAACAACACTCTGGAGTACTTTTTTGATATCTCAAATGCATCTGGAGATCTGGGAGGCTTCTTGCTGTCTGCTGACATTCAAATAATGGAGGTCTATGGCGCCCGAGGCAGAAAGGTCCATAAAAGTCCACAAAAAACGTGTCAATATTCCTCCATACTGCTCGTCCAATGTATTCCAAGTGTCCTGAGTGGGTAGCGTCCATAATTTACTCGAAACAAAGTCATTTAGAATGTTTTTAGAGCATAAACAGTAGTGTATAGGATTTCCTAAAAGCGCGTTCACGAGTCTACGGAAACCGCGGCAGACCAAACCAGACAAAAGTGCGCATTCTGTTTGGGTGTCAAACATAGAGGAACAGTTAACTAAATGCCCTGCACACTCTTTTCAGTGGGGGACATTAGTCATTTAATTATAGAGATGTTCTTAAGGGTTTCAAAGGTTGACTTTGCTGATGAAGATTCTCAGTCATTCAGGTCAGAGTCATTCCGTAAAAATTAAAAAAAAAATCCACTGGACTTTGTTTCCAAGATTTGAAGACATTTCACCACCTCTCCAGGAAGCTTTCTCAATTCAAATGTCTGGATCCGCAGTGAGTTTGAGTCTTTATATAGACAAGGCCTTGTATTGCTTGGAAACATGCAAATGGTAACTGATGAATGGGTCGTTTGTTTCCATTGTTGGCCTGTAATATCTGAAACCTGTTTATGATTGTTAAGAGTCGGTCGTTAAGGAGGTATTGTTCACCGGCTGGAGCGGGGAGGTACTTAGTTCCTCTGTGATGGGGTGGGGGGTGTGGTGATATCTGGAAGGGATCTCTCTCTATAGCTGAATTGTAAGTTTTTGGAAGCTGGAATCTGAGTCCACCACCTCTGTTAAAAGTAGTTTTTTCTCTCTTTAAGAGAGAAGGAAGCCATCTATGTTAAGAAAGAAAAACGAACTTGGAAACCCAAGTCCAGTGGATTTTTTTTAACTTTTACGGAAAGGTTGACTTTATAACTGTGTTTAGATGTCTGATGGTTTAGGTTTGAGTTTTTCTCTATACACAGATTTTGGGCCTAATCAGTAGTTGGTAGCTGTAATAACTGAACCTTTGTGCCGACTCTTCATGGCTCCTCCCTTGGCTCGAAAATAATTAATTCAGTGATGTTTTTATTTAGCTGAAGCAAATTATTGAACATTCCAATTTCTTTTTTGTATCTGTTCTAATAAGATTAAACAGTCGTGGATCAGCACTTCTATGTTCTCCTCTTATATCCCCAGTGGAGATGCTCTCCAGTGTCATGCAGGCTCTGTGTGGGGAATTGCTGTAAAGTCCCCAACACAATGTAAACAATTTTCTAATATCGCCACATGCTTATCCAAGAGGAATGAATCCGGCACATGGTTCGGCACATAGAAAACTTTAAACCAATCTGTGGGTGTGGTTTGATGGAATTTAATTTATAAAATGCCTTAAGAGGACTTTGGTTTGAAATGGCTTTAGATTAATAAACCAAACTAATTACTCAATGGTTGAAGGATATGTCACCTGGTGGAATTGTGGTGTAGAGTTGTGTGTCATCTGCATATTCATGGTAACTTTTTGTTTGTTATACTCTGAGCTAATGGGAGCATTTAGAGCATTTAATGAAAATGTCACGTGTTGCCTGGTGCTGACGCTCCGGACGGCTTTACTATATTACCAGAAGAAGTGCCGCAAGTGACGTTAGACACTATCATCAGACAACACGCAGTAATTTATAAATGTTTTAATTCAGGTTGGGTCCGGATTAGACAGCAGCTGGATCCGGATCCGGACCGTGGTCCGCTAATCCGTGACCTCTGGCCTAGTGGGTTAGAACAGTGAGGTTGTCTTCTGAGAA
>NW_015150593.1:465727-469421 GCF_000732505.1 Cyprinodon variegatus
ATGAAAGCTCGCGAAATCAGGATGGTCTCACCAGGCTAAATTTTCCCAATTGTGGGACAATAAAGGGATTTACATTTTAACTTATATGAAACATATTACATCAAGCAACTGAATTCGGGTTGTTTAGAATTATAATAATAGGAAAGTAATCCTAATGAAGCTACATTTTAGGTCGTAAAAAGAAAATGTATAGATATTGTGCCTACAAACGACTTTATAACGTAGTATCTGGGTTCTTAATGCATTTTTTTTTTTTTTTTTGGAGAAGTAAATTGTAGCTGTAACTAGTTTTTTAAAGCAACAAAACTGCTAAAAGTGGTGCTGACAGCTGACTTACTCATGCAGCTAAGAATAATCAGCTGATAAACGGGGCAAATGGACTGAACTAAAATTAATTTACATTGTTATAATTATTGTATTAGGGTTATTAGGTTTTGTCTTTGTTTAGCCAAGTAGCACTTTGGGGATCTCAAAATGACATTGGTGTCCAGACTGGCACTATTTTTCCACTCACAGCAGGGCACCATATAGTGACCTCCACTGATACAGTAAATTACACCTGAATTATCAAATTGGCTTTTATACTGAGCCTCTTTCTTTGCAGCTTTTAGCAGCAATTTAGCAACATGCTGGGCTGGCTTTTTTTTTTATGGTGGTGGCTGCGACAGAAATAAGCATGAGTTTTAATGTTGACCTATCAAGCAATATATCCAGCAAAAAAAAAAGAAACAATAGCAGATCTACACTTATGCATGTGGAGAAACACAAGAGAGTGGAAAATGGGTTTAGGAGGCCCATGGGAGGATGCAGAGGCTGGTAATTAGAATAAATAAAAAATCCTCAGCTTTCATTCTCTCCCGAGGCAGTAAATAAGAGTTAAAGTAAACTAAACCTGACCGTGAAATTACATTAGAGCCTTGAGCGTACTAAAAAGCACTAAAAAAGTAAAGATAACACAGTTTTTCTCCTCTTAGAGCACTTCCATCTATGAGTCCACCCTAAAAAAAGCACAGATTATTTACAGTTTTTTTTTGGTGCCTCAGATGCAGGAAGTTACCAGATACAGGATGTGAAGTGCTTTGCTTTGAACATGTTTCTGTCTTTGTTCCCCACAGATGCTTTCCCGTTCGGAATGGGACCACAAGAGAGGCTCCAGAGGATCACAGGTTAGCACAATAATTAGATGGATATACTGGACAATACCAGGTGCTGTTACTTAGAAAAGCTTATAAGGATGTGCAAAAAAGCTATAAAATCAACATATCCCTTATAAACATCATCATATTCTTCATCGTTTTACATCTAAACATTTAATAAGCCAACAATTAATTTGAATAAATACATTTGAGTGAAAATCAAATAGATTATGAAACACTTTCTCTACATTTTACACGATTTAAGATTAAAAAGGGATCTTTTCCTCTTCCTTCTGTGTCCATTATAGCTTAAAGTAAAGGTTTTAACCCAGTTTTTATTAAACTTGATGTTTTTATTTTCTTTTAAAGTTCTGTTTTGAAAAGTCCTCTTTACTTTCAGCAATATTGGACTGCATTTCTCTCCATAGATTCCAAGAAAATTGGTTGAGATCTAATTACCTTTTAAGCATATGATTTAAATTCCTTGATAAACTGTAATTTTATCATGTTATGTAAAAGACAACAGCTTTGATTTGGTATTTAAAGTATGGCAGAAGGAAAATATTTTCAAAGATTTTAAGATCAGCGATGCTTGAGACTAAAATGTGCTTATTAAAACTGGAAAATATAACAAAAACCTGTAGGACTTGATGATAAACAGACTATTTACTAATAATGAATGACTTTTTATGAATTTATAGGGCCTGACTTGATATTACTGACACTATTCCTGGCAAATAAAATTAATTTTTTTTCCTGTGTAAGCCCTAAATCAATTTAGTTTTTTTTTAGGTGAACTGGAATACTTTATCCATAAGGTTGCTACCATTATGTTATTGTGCTGATTTTGAGATTTGTTTATAAACTTAATTAATTTAGCAGTATTCGTATTTGTTCCAAAAATGTATGACTGTTGTCATCTATTGGTGAAAATTTGCCTTCTGCAATTAGATTTTCCTACTGAGTAGAAGGTAGGCCTACATCTCTATATGGCTTGATATATTTGAATAATGGTGCGTTCAAATCACCTCAGAACTTGGAACTTCTCATATTATCTTTCGTTTTTAAATGGCCACCACAGGAAGTTTTGCAACTATAACAGAAGCTACGTATAGAATTTTATAATTGGATTGTTTTGTATTTGGATTAAAAAACAAAAACTGATCAGATTATACATTTATATGGACATAAATAATTAGAATAACATTGATTAAATTAAATTGTGTAATGTAAACATTATTGCTCACTGCTATACTTTGCGGGGTCCCAGCTAAACCCTTTTTAGTTGCATTTTGAAAAATCTGTCATACTTCGAGTTTAGCTAAACGTTAAATTTGGTTTGAAAGTAGTAAGTTCTTCAAGAGCACAAAGTATTAAACATTTTGGAACGTTTGTCCTAATAATTGCTATTGAAATGTATTCAAGTATGACTGGATAAAGGCTATTCTTTTAAGCATGCAACAAGGGCGGCCTTCACTGAATAAAAGACAACAAAGGAGGGTGTTTTGCTTGGGTGGAAAATGAAATTCAAAAATGTTTCAGAGCCTGACACTGATACCTTGTAATATTCTTGCCATCTTGGTATTGAGTACAGCTAGCAAAAGAGACTTTTTATCTGCAGGGATTGTGATTAAGGCAATAACGAAGCATTTTAAAGCAGCCATTGTCTAAAGACAGCATTCTATTTCCACCCTGCAAACCGAAAAACAAGGCCTAAATATCAGTAAGAAAAACACCATGGTTTTTAAAATAAACAGTGTTATTAGAATAAGTTCACTAGAGTTCTGAGGTATATTTGGAGCCTGAGGTAAAAAGTCCTGAAAAAGTGAAGTTGAGGACTCTTAAGTTCAGATTTTTTTCCTATGCTTTTTTTTTATTCAATCCACAACTGAACATTTGTTTAATAAAAAAAAAAAGGAAAAAAAAGCTGGTTTTAACTGATGTATTGTATGCATGCTGGTGTGAGCGTGCATTTTAGTTTTTTGAGAGAAACACGAGGTCCTTCAGCATTTGGCTTGTTTGCCCGTGAGCACACTGGCTTGAAGGCATCAGACATTGTTTTTGCACCTCTGTTGTTCGGACAGTCTTTGACTGAAGCTGCAAATAAAATACTTTCCAACCAAACTGAATGAAAATGAGCTGCTTTGTGTATACAATGTGATCAAGGGTCGGGTCGCGGTCTGTTTCTCCGGTCTGGGCTGAGGCGGTTTGATACTGATTTGAAAAATTGTGCTGTGCAAAGACTTTGGTGCAGATGAAAACAGCACAGGACCGCTCACTGTGACTGATTATAATGAAGAGAGAATAGCGAGGATTATATTGTGGAATTGCTCGGTTGAGTTCAAGGGAGACACAACACATGATAGGATATCAGGCCAAGACAATCCAACATGTTGAATGTCCATGATTTAAGATTGGAGGTGTTCAGGGTCCACCAAGCAGATCTGCTCAAGATTAACACACCACACATTGTAGGATTAACTTTGTAATTATTGGGCCTCAGAGAGGCCCCAATATCTAGCCTCGTGAGACCATCCTGATCTTGCGAACTTTCAAGG
>NW_015150593.1:469753-472032 GCF_000732505.1 Cyprinodon variegatus
TATTTTCGCCCCTTCCCAAAATTACTTCAACGGAAGGTTTCCAGATGGATATGCGGAGCAAATCCATCTGGCGGAGTCAGGTTACCCAATATCTGAGTCTTTTGAGAAAGGGAAGATCAGGGCAGAATGGTTATTTTGCTGGTGAACACCCCTTTACTCCAGCCTCTCAAAACCCCCAGACCAATAAAAATCCTAAATCTTAAATAAAATCTCATGTTTAATTTCTTGTGCATTTTTGTTTGAATGTATTAGGAGATAATCATGATGAATGCATCTCCTTAGCGGCTATTTTGATCCAATGATTCAGTCACTTTTTATCTGGACACAAGCTGAACATTCCTCGCTGGGACTCATGTTGAGGTCCAGAGACTGACAAGATGCTTTGGGAGCCAAGGCTTATGTTGGCATCTCTCTCCATCTTGTGGCAGTTTTCTCTCAACTCTTGGACCAGGTTGCTGGTCAGAGAAGCAGGCTACTCCTCTCTGTGGCCCAGCAACTCATAGCACCTAAATCACACACAGCGAAAAAGAGACCAGGGCACTTGATTGATCTTCTCTGTGTTGTATTTGCCAACAAGCACACATTAGTGGGCTCATTTTCCAAACCACATCTTTTTTCCACCCCTAAAGCCTGTGGTGGATGTTTTAGCTTAGGAACTGACAGTAGCGTTATGTATGGAAAGAGCTTTTCAAATATTTGTATTCGACTCGAAAGTCGTTGGTTTAGGATGGAGCCCAGGGGAATTAGAAAAGAGTGTTTGTAGTGCTGAATGGATTTTCTGACTTGTTGTAAATTAATGAAAGGTTGAAAGAGTGTGAAGCAGACAAATGATGACATTGGTGTCATGCCGTGCCACGCACTTCTGAAGTGGATTTTTGTGCTGCACCAAATAAAGGGCGGTGCGCTCCTTGTTATGCTGGAATGAATTTAAAAGTTGTTTAGAATCCAGACGTTTTTTTTATCCTTGCATTTAGGATAAATTACAGCCCTGCAAAAGCAGTGCATGTGGGTAAAACAATTGATTTGTGTTTTTAATATTTTAAAAGATATAGCAAATCTTTAGACTGTTTGGACTTATTTTTTCTACTACCGTATATTTGTTTCGTCCACCGAGGCCTAGAATCGAATAACTAAAGTGGATTATGTTGATTTTAAGCAATTTATTTCTTGTTAATTCAAAGATTAATGTAAAATTGAGAAGATAACTTGTGAGATAACGTGTTAGAGTTTCAGTCAGAAAAGTAAAAACCTTCCATTTAACTTTTGTTGGAGCAAATATACACTGAGGCCTTGATCTGAAAAACTTGTTAGCACCTGAAAAGCTGATCAGCAAAGCAGGTGCTAATGGAATTGAGAGTGTAAAATGACCACAAGAGCCCACACAGTTGTTTGAGTTTGTGCTTTTATAGTTAGGCTGAACATAATTCTAATGACTAAACCATGCAATAAATGGAAATATTTAACATCTGCAAAGTGATTTATCAAAGCTGAAACTGACGGCTCCACATTTGAAAGTACAGATGCATTGATCTGATTTTAATATATTTGCGTTGGTCACACTATTGAAGAAAATTTTAGGTTGGGTTTTAGTCAAAATGCGGCCATCATCAAAGGCAGATCTATCCAGCCTATTTCTGCAATATACTTAAGTTAGGCTAAAATCTCTTGTACACCAGTAAAGCATTCTGCCCTGTGTTTAAGTTTTTTATTTATTTAGTTTCTTTGATATTTTCTGTCTTTGGAGTTGTTTTCTGTCAGTTTGGTATTTCTTTAGTTACTCTCTGTTGCCCCCTTGTGCGTGTTCCCTCCCCTTAGGCTCCCTCCTAGTCCTATTCACACCTGCTCCATATGAGGTTAATTCAATTCAGTTTATTTCTATAGCACCAATTTACAACACGTCATCTCAAGGCACGTCACAATTCACCAGATCATACAGTCAGATTGATTCAAAGTTTTCATCTAAGGAAAACCAGTTGATTGCATCGACTCATTGACTCAAAGACTACACTAAGCATGCTTGCAGCGACAGTGGAGAGAAAAAGAATCCCTTTTAACAGAAGAAACTTCCAGCAGAACCGGGCTCAGTGTGAGCGGCCATCTGCTGAGGCCGACTGGGGTTCAAGGAAACGGAAGCAGTCCTAGAAAAAGAGGCATAGATGCAAAATGCAACTGTAAAAGGCGGCCCCATCCAGAAAACACACAGCCAGGCAGACGAGCTCCGAGCCAGCTCCCATGTCAGAGGATGAAGAGAGCACATCCAGTTAGTCACAGTCAGAGAA
>NW_015150593.1:473721-478025 GCF_000732505.1 Cyprinodon variegatus
AATCATCCAAAACGTTATGGAACACATTAATTAACTGAAAAATGTTGCATAGTGTGCCTTTAAAAAAAGTTTGTATCCATTTTTTGCTGAAAGAAAAACTGAAAAGGCCTGGTAAAAATTGATGGCACAGTACCCCTAGAAAATAATCTGACCCAAGCGACATGTTAAATGAAGATGTGTTCACTAATTAGCATTACAGGTGTCTAAAATAGATATCAATGAGTGAGCCTATACAGTTTATAGGGCTATAGGTAGTAATTGTGTTGTTTGGAGACATGGTGTGTACCACACTCAACATGGAACAGAGGAACAAAAGGAAATAGTTGTCTCAGGAGATTAAAAAGAAAATTATTGAGTAGTATAAAAAAGGTAAAGGCTCTAAGACCATCTCCAAGTGGTTTAATGTTCCTGTGAATAAAGTTTCACATATAATTCAGAATTTTATGATCCATGGGACATAAGCCAACCTAACCGGACATGGCCCCAGCTAAAAAATTGATGACGACTCAAAGAGATGGATATAACTCATGGTTACAAAAAAAAAAACAGAAAAACATCTAACAAGATTAAAGGTGAACGTCAAGCTCAAAGAACGTTAATGTCATATCACACCATCCTTTGTAGTTTGAGCCAAAGTGGACTTAATGGGAGTCAACGCAGGAGGACACCATTGCTGAAAACAAATCTTAAAAAAGCAAAACTGGAGTTTGCCAAGAAAGAGCAGATCCATGTTCACAAACAGAAAAATTAAGCACATCCAGAAAAAAACACTGTCCCTATTGTGACACATAGAGGAATATCTGCTATGTTTTGCAGCTGCTTCCTTCATCTGGCACATGGTGTCTTGAATCCTGCAGGGTAAGATGTAATATGAAGAATATTAAAGGATTTTAGAGGCAATGTGCTGCCCATTGTCAGAAACCCTGGTCTCAGGTCATGGCTCTTGCAAAAGGATCATGGCTTAAAACACACAGCTAAAAAAACACCCACAAATAGCTAAAAGTAAGACATTGGACTATTCTGAATTGGCCTGCTATGAGCCCTGCCCTAGATCATATTTAGTATCTTTGGAAGGAGCTGAAACATGTCATCCTGAAAAGGCAGCCTTCAAACCTCAGACGACTGGAGCAATTTGCTCACGAGGAGGTGACCAAAATACCTCCTGAGAGGTGCAGAAGTCTAACTGACCGTTACAGGAATCGTTCGATTGCAGCGATTGCATCAAAACGTTGTGCAACAACATAACAAGTTATGGATACCATCTTTTTTGTGCAGGTGTGTTTCATGAGTTTGTTTAAAATATTCTGTAAAATTCATAGTCTAAAAGTAACGTGTGACTTCCATGTGTTTATTTTTAGAGATGTTTATTTAGTCACTGGTGCTCAGACCCCGGTGGAGAATGCAGTTGATCGGCATAAACAGGTAGATCTAGTATAGAGACATCTTTCACACAGAGCGGGACACTGGTGTTGGGATGAATGTTGGACGATGAGGGGAGCTGTTAACCTGACTCTGCCAGATGGATTTGCTCCGCATATATACGGTGGCCACAGTTTTCACAAATTTCCACTGCAGCACACAAGAACAGATACAAACATGTCATGATTTTTTAATGTACCAGTAGTCTTTTTTGTGGGGATACTTTTTTATATGTAAATATGGGTAAGATGAGATTTATTTGAGTCTTATCATTGCATGCGTCTCCGCACCTCCTTGAGGAGAAATGGGCTTGTACATGCTCTCGCACGCGTTTAATAGGCGTTGTCTCATGGGAGCAGGTACAGGGTTGAGCATGTGCTTTTTTTGTGGAGAGGGCGGTGTAGGAGCCATACCTAAACACCAACAACTATAAATGGCTCCTACACAAAAAACCGTATGACCTCCCGTCACCCAAAACCCGTTCTGCCCTCTCACGTCTTACCTATAAAGCCTTCCCCTCCACACCGCCACCAGTGGTAGAGCAGAATATAGGTCACCACCACCCAAAACAAATAACCCAGAAACAAACCATACCTAAACACCAACAACTATAAATGGCTCCTACAGGCGGGTCTTTTAAAAAAATTGCGAAAATCCTCCACTATACCTTTGAGCCAGTACCACCAAAAGCTGATCTTAGATAAGCAGAACGCATTGTTTATTCATGGATGGATGGACGGACGGATGGACGGACGGATTACAGACCTTGCCTTAGACATAGAAAATTATTTATTTGGACATCTCTTTGTACTAGTTATTCTGATGCTTTTCCAGTTGCCATTTCTTATACTTTATTTGCTTTGCCCTTTATGTTAGCATTTATTTTTGAAACTTTCTACTATAAGTTACTTTTCAGTAGTTCTGTTTTAAAGCCTTTGTGGCGCCTGTACTGGAATCAAAGTTTAAATAGTTGAATACTAAGGGTCCTTTGTCTTAACCTTTTTTTCCTAGTAAATCTTTAACAAAGCAATTATCCTTTTTTTCCCTCATTTTGATCCCACCAACAGCAGCGTCTTTGTCATAAAAGATAGAATAGCGTGTAATTGTAGCCTGGCTGCAGCTGAGGATTTGGCTCAATGGTAAGCTGACTGAGGGTTTGTGAGGGGAGTTGGGTAGCAGGGTGGGTGAGAGTTCATTGTGAGCTTGGAAGAATGATGAGGTGGGGTCTTAGCTGAGTTTTGTCACACCATTCTTGTGTAGACAATCTACATGGCTTATTTTAATAATACAAGTTGACGTATAACTGCTTCTTCCAAATAAGAGTTTTTTTTATTTTTTTTTATTTGTCTACGTCATTTAGTACCATGTTTAATGTTCTTATGAAGCACCATATATTTAGTAAAAAACTGACCATTTTGCTGATATTGCAGGATCAGACTTAGACAGTTATATCAGTTAGTTTTGGATTGCATTGCTTAATTGAATACCTCATGATATAAGACAATAAGGAAGATGGAAGTTTAGGATTTTCATTAGTTTTCTCAAAGAGTATTAAAACAGTTTTGAACGAATGCAATATTCCCCATCACCATAAAAGCAAGAACGCTACCATCTGTGTCATTCAAAAAAAAGTCAAAAACAATCTACTGGACTTTTTTTCCAAGTTTGAAGACGTTTTGTTTCCCATCCAGGAAACGTTTTCAATTCAAATAGTCAGAAATAGTGTTGAGTTTGAGGCTTTATAGAGTGGACCAAAAACAAAGCCTTGTTTTGGCTTAAAAACATGCAAATTGACTATCATCTGCTTCATGTTTTCTTAGATTTTTTTGTCTACTTAATACAAAAAAGCTAATCAGACAGTTACATGGTAGTAAATATATCCCACCATCTATCCGGTAAAGTATCAAGTTCATTATAAATTTCATAGAGTCTAAGATAGAAATCTGTTCTGTAAGGGGATAAAATTGACCATCACCTTAGGTTGCTTACCCTTCCTTTGTGATAAGGTTGCATTACATCAGGAGTCAGAATTTGTATCTCATAATGACATTATGGCTGAGTGAACCATTTTTAGGCAGGAAGTTGGTGAACCAGTGACATCTGGTAATTGGTGTGGTCAATGACCAGAGTAAATGCTATCAGCTGTTGGTTAATGGCAACGTTTTCCTCAGCTTGTTATGCATTCTGCGGCAACATGTTTACTTACAGAAGTTATAGAGTGTTTAGTGTGTGACTTTTTTAATGAGATACAAACCACTAATTGAGGCTGTTGCTTACATTTCAAATGTGCGGTAGCCTTGTGTAATTTTAACTCAGGACTTCCAGCTTTTCAGAGATGTCTCAGCTGATGCAACTAAAAACTTTTGACTTCTGCATGAAGTGCATGAAAAGCAACTTTCAAAACATTCAACTGTGCAGGTGAGTGCTACATCACAGCCTGGCATTAGCTTATAGAAATCGCATAATTTATTTTCTGGACAATATTTTGTAGGGGGAGTGGCGGCCTAGTGGTTAGGGCATAGGGCTTTGAATCCTGAGATTGTGAGTTCAATCCCCAACTCCCACAGACTGCCATTCTGGGTCCCTGAGCAAGACCCCCAACCCCACACTGCTCCCCGGGCGCCGCACAATGGCAGCCCACTGCTCCCCAAGAGGATGGGTTCAATGTAGAGAAGTAATTTCCCTCTGGGATTATTAGAGTATATAAAATAATAATTGAAAATAAATAAAAGTAAGGAGTATCATTGAAAAAAATAAAATAAAATGCGCGTAACTATTTTTCCCAGAAACATGGCTCATTATAAATGGTTACAGGGTTTCTGCGGGTCATTAAATTATAATTTTTTTAATTAAGGCCTTAATTGGCATTAAAATTCATTAAGTAT
>NW_015150593.1:479185-480994 GCF_000732505.1 Cyprinodon variegatus
CACCTCAACCCGCCTCAAAGCCAACGCTGATTGGACGTTCGTTTGGTGAACGGCTCCAAATTTTCTTTAACGGAGAGTCTCCAGACTGATCTGCGAGTGAAACCTTGAAAGCTTGCGAGATCAGGATGGTCTCACGAGGCTATTGGATAATAGTGCGTTGTGACAAACACCAGATACAGCACTGGGACTTTATCAACAGCCGATACCGCATTGTGACGTCACAAACCAGTAGGTGGCAGTTGTGTTCTTTGACAAACATGGATGCCTCCAGTAAAGCACATTCAAATGAAATTACTCTTAATTAAAAACTCTTATAATTTATTGAACAGTATGTAATAATTTCATACTTAAAGTACTTTCAGAAGTTGAATTCTGAATCTGACTTTTCTTTTAAGTCATAATAACTTTAAGGAGCCTAACAGAACAGTTTCCAAAAAATTAAGAACAATATACAGGTTTTCTATGTTATAAGGCAGAAGAAAAAGAAAATACCATTGCTAATCTAGCCACCTCAAAGGCAGCTGCCCAGTTTCTTTTACTCCTTTGAGAGACATGATTTTCGCAGCACTGCACAATTTCAAAGGCCTTGACTTTTTACTGAAGACTGAATGTTTAGACCTGGGAGCCAAAGGGCTTAAAGTGTATCAAGTGGACCATCTCAGAAATTACAAATATGTGACCCCTGTGCGTCTGTGTGTGTGTCTGTGACATTGATAAAAACTCATTGATCAGAGGCCTCAGCATTTTGTTTGCTGCAGTAAATGGGTTTTGTCTGTCCTCCGCATTCTGCAGTTACTGGAAAAATACATGTGGACACAGCAGGAACGTCAGCAGTCATATTTCCATGAGTCAGTGTTGTAGCAGAGGTCAATTCTGTTGTTTGTAAAACCAAATGTTCTTTGGGAGAACTGTAATTGTTTGAAGTTTATAACTTACTTTGAGGCTATTATTTATTAAAGCTGTTTAATATTACAATAAATATTGCAACAGAAGGCACATTTAGCAGCCCTGACATTAGAGAGTGATTGTTGTTTTGTTTTGGCTGCCTGTAAGTTTAGATGACATGAAATACTGGGCTGGTCTCAAAGTGCTGTGTGTCTATAGATGTACTTTTCAAGACAGCATTAACACAAACAAATAAGGCAGTTGATCATGAACACTGCTGTCACAGTAAGATGTCATAACGGGGTGTTCATGCATGCTATAGTATATTAAATAGCCTGTTGAGGCCTTTTAAGTCATAAAAACTAATGCTGATTATCACTTTTATCTAATGTAGCGTGTCAAACTTAGCTGTAGGCTTGTGGGAGAACATAACACAGATCTGGGGTAAACCTTTGACCAGAGGGTCGTGCATTGAGCCGACTTGAGAGCATCACTGATCGTGACATGAGGCTCATCTGGAATTTTCCTGGTTTTGATACGTATAGTGTCCCAGACAAGTTATTCAACAAATATTTGCCCAAAGATAAATATATATACACTACAGACCAAAAGTTTGGACACACCTTCTCATTCAAAGAGTTTTCTTCATTTTCATGACCATGAAAATTGAAGATTCACTCTGAAGGCATCAAAACTATGAATTAACACATGTAAAATTATATACTTAACAAAAAAGTGTAAAACAACTGAAATATGTCTTATACTCTAGGTTCTTTAAAGTAGCGACCTTTTGCTTTGATTACTGCTTCACACACTCTTGGCATTCTCTTGATGAGCGTATACATATATCTATGTGTGTGTGTGGCCATGTCTTTAATACCTGGTGGGGACAATTTCCTAGGAACATGCTACATTTTGGGGACT
>NW_015150593.1:482548-483924 GCF_000732505.1 Cyprinodon variegatus
TTAGGACTAAGGTGTGAATTGAGTTTAGGTTAGGTTTAGGGATAGGTATGTGTCGGTAATGGTTAGGGTTAGGGTAAGGGTCACGGTTAGGCCATATAAATTTGTGGGAAATTAATGGAAGTCAATGGAAGGTCCCCACAAGGATATTGTGAGACAACGTGTGTGTGTGTGTGTGTGTGTGTGTGTGTGTGTGTATTTCCACCTTCGAAAAAAAAGAACAAATAATAAAATATATTATTAATTAATATGATTAATGTTATTATAAAAAAATAATAATTTTTCGCTAAACTTTGCAGTGAAGTTTTCCTGGACACTAAGTGGGAAAAATAATAAGACAGGGGTGGCTTTTCAGATTGTGGTCACAACCTCCATGTTCCAAAATCCAAAGTATTCTTTTAATCCTCAAAGTGTCATGTTTTAGCTCTGTAAGGGCTCATTTGCCGAGATCAGAAATGAACCCACCCAAAAATCTGTTTTTTTTTTGCTAACAAACATATAAATAGTTGTCTTATAAGGCTGTCTAGATGTCCAATGCAATGCAAACCTGTTCAGCACCTCTTGAATTCCTCCTCCAAGGAAATCTGATGTCAGCACCGCTGGATAGCACAGCCTCCAGACATTACTTTGCTTAACAATACATACATTTTGTTTCTAAAACTGGAAAATAAGAATAATCATGATTTTGTTTATTTTGAAAGTTCATGAAAAATAGTAAATGCATCAACATTTGATGAAAACAATAATGCCTAATTTTTCCAGTTGAGTGTGATGATTTTTCATTAGTTTTATGTCAGTGCGTCACATGACCCAAAAGCTGAAAACCACACTCAGTCCTCTGGGCAACACCATCCTGGGAGCGTTTTTCACAAATTTTATTTTGGCAGGATAAGGGTTTTGTATAGCATGAGCTGCACCTTAAATAAAGATGAGTACTTTAATGATAAAGGAAACTTACAGAATACCAGCTATGGAAACAGGCTGGTTACAGAGAGAATTCAAGAATGTGCAAAGTAATCGTGAATTAAAATACAAAGGCAGAAAATGGTTAATGAACCACAAAAGCTAATGCAATCATATGTGTAGCAGCTGTTGCTGGGTAGCCTGGGTGCCAGTCAGAACTTAGTCCCGCCCACAAGGTTTGAGTTCGGGGAAGTTCGGTCTGGCTCTGCTCCATAGTAGCGCGAGTATTATCGCCCACTGTCAGGCGATCCAATCAAATTGTCAGGGCGGACTTTATACGATGATGGACAGATGATCAAGAGTAACGTAATCAACCACGTGACCAAAGGGTGACAACAATAATGGCTGCCGTCGGAGAGTTGAGGTGAGTAGATTCTGCTATTAGGTCTGTTCTAGAAGATATCGACAGCAAATTA
>NW_015150593.1:485269-489752 GCF_000732505.1 Cyprinodon variegatus
AAGTTGTGTAACTAGCTTAGAGCAACTGGATATTTGTTACTGTTACCACACAAGTATAAAGAAATTTGAAAGCTGTTTAACATTTACTCATCCAATATGGAACAAATCCTTATAAATGAGTAATGGCAATCATTCAAAATGCCATGGAGACATTAGGATAAATGTGTGTGATATTAAATGCAGCTGTTTTATTTATTTATTTATTTATTAAATTGATTGACAGATTAACAAACAACCCCCAAAAAAAACCAACAAAAAAAAGATAAGACAATGTTTTATTTCAGTGTATAATTTGAAGTGTTGCCACCATATCTGCTCCAAATGGCTCTCAGTAGTGTTTGATAGCTGAGTGACTCTGAAGGGTGTTTTTATTGCTTTGTCTCAGCAGAAAACTGTGAGTCAGTTACTGTTGTTGACACTTTCCAGATGTTCTTGTATTTTGCTGTGAACATTGTGCAAGGCAGAACGACAAAAGAGCAAAAAGACATGATATCCATCACTAAGCTACTAGGAGGTAGGGTTTTTAATCATTGGAATACTTTCACTGCAAAACACATTTTCTTTGCTGTGTTTCCTTTATACAGTTGACTTTAAGGAAATCTCTAGATTTTAAAATATCCGTGAACATTTTGGAAGTGTTTTTCATATAGAGAAGAACTTTTCTAGCCTACTTAGCAGTTTGCATTACATCTGTTTAATGAAAAAGTTACAGATGAGCTCTTGGCTGATTTATTAAACATATCATATAACTTGACAGGAAGAGCTTATGTAACCCTGTGGCATTATGTAATTCACACGCATTATATGTTCCAGGATCTTTACTGGGGATGTTTTATAGATTTGAGATGCAGCCTAGTGGAATATTAGGAACATTATGGATTTTTTCCTCCTTCCAAAGTTAAAGTTTTTGAAGAAATAATAAACCTGTCACACAGAATATGATGAGGCATAATAGCTCCATAAAGTCAGCTATGTTTATGTTGAGAACTTCAAGTAGTAGTTGAATTATTCATATGAAACAGTTAATTAAAATGTGGTGCTTTTATATTGCTGCAGAAAGGAAACACAAAAGTTAGCAACATTGCTGAAGAAAGGCAAAACTAGAGCAATACTCAAGTTTCCACCCTGCCCCTTGAAGAAAATCCCCATTTTTTCCCCCAATTCATTCCGTTTTTTAAATACAGGAAAGGTTGTTGTGCATCATCCTAAACATGTTATTATATGCATCGGAATCTGCTGAGCAGCATATTTCTAAGATCAGAAATCTGGAAGATCCTGCAGTGCCTCTACTCTTACTTCTGTATTGTGTTATAATTCACACTGGCTGCTAGCCTGACGTAGTCCTACTCAATTCTAGTCAGAATATTAGTCTGATACTGCTCCATAGAGCTGTGATTATGGGGCGTGTTTCGAACTAACCAGAAAAAAAAATGCCTCTGCACTCAATTGGATAGACCTACAACCAATAAGAGCAACGGAGTGCGTGACGTATGTTAAACTTCCCGACCTCAAACGTACAACGTTACCTACTATGTTTACAACATGGGATTAATATCACGACATTGCGAGTTATTTACTAAATCAGACAGTCAGATGATCTGTTACCATTTGTAAGTTAGATGAACTTCGTCCACGACGATACCCATAACGTTGGCTTGAAAAACATTGGAGCCTAGCATGTCCCTCCACTTGTTGTTCAGCAGCCAGGATTCCGGGCTTCCGAAAAGGAGCTGGCAACTACCGCTGGCTATATCCACCTCGTCGTTCACGCCGAGTTGCATCGCCGTTTGGTGACGTGGTTGATTACATTACTGTTGATCATCTGTCCATCATCGCATAAAGCCCGCCCTGACAATTTGATTGGCCCACCAGATATTGGGCAAGCATACTCGCGCTACTATTGAGCAATGCCAGATCAAACTTCCCGACCTCAGACGTTGTGGGCGGGACTAGGTTCGGAATGGCACCCAGGCTAACTGGCTGCTGGTTTTCTTATCCGTGAAGACACTTCCTCTCAAGCATTTTGCATGATCCAGATTCAGACCTTGCAGGCACTCTTTCCTCTTGTACTCAGTAAAAGTAAAGTAAATCCAGGCAGATTCTCTGGCATTGTGAGAACTTTTCTTGCTCCTCACTGTTTATCCTTAGGAGATACGGCCTCTATCATTTAATTATTTGAATGCTCCTCTTGCAGACGCTCCTACTGGGGCTCCTATTGCTGTGTGTTCTGTGGCTTCTCTTGCTGGCTTTTTTTGTGACCTGTCTGAACTTTATGGCGTGTTGCCGCCACTTGATGGGCTTCAGTATTGAATGCAAACTGGCTGTTAAGAGAAAAGTGATGCTACTATTCAATCCTTAAATATCTTAAAGCATTTACAGATAAAATGTGTCTTATGTGGCATTGGGCCAAATATCGGTGCATCCCTACCATGCCGTAGTGACTCTTGGAAAACAGCATGAGGGGGGCAGCATCCATACAGAGAGTTGGAATTGCAATGAAGGCAAGTGTCTTTGATCAGTATTAGAGAAATACCACCAGAAAAGAACTAATATTTCATAAAACATTAATAATCCATACTGCCAAAGGCAATATTTCATCATAGTTGACTTTGGAAGGCTTAAAAAGCATGATATAAAATCCTTTAAATCATGCACTGATGCATAAGAATAGGGTAAAGAATGAGGTTAATTCAGTTCAATGCAATTAAAAATAATTTATTGATCCCAGAGGGAAGTTAAATGTTCATAACTCTTTTTTTTTTTTTACAGTTTTATATGCTAACAGCTGTAGGCAGGAAGGATTTTCTTTTGCAGTCTGTCTTGCACCGGATCTTGAGAAGCCTTTGACTCCAGACACTATTGTGGATTAACACTTTCCGGAAGAGGATGCTCACTCTTCTCTAAAGGACAGGGGGTTTCTTGTAGTGGGTGAACAGTTCCACATCACTGGAACCATCTCTTGGGTAGGCTATAGTTAAAAGTGTTTTATGGAATCCCAGAGTTGCTCTGTGCAGGTTTTCAGGACTCTTGGGTTGATACCATTCTGACCTGGTCACTTTAATGTACTGACTGGTGGAAGGGAAAGCACCATCATCTGATTTTGAGAATTACAAGCTCTTAGAAGTAGAAACTTCCCTTTTAGGTCTGAGAGGGACGCTTTTGGTTAAAGCATTCTTTTCTATTGATTGTAGGTAGGGGAAAGAAGGATGCTGATCTTGTTCCTGAACTGAACCTATTGATTTTTTTTCTGTTCATTAACTCTGTACAGACTTCCGTCTGATTTTCTTTCTGCTTGAAGTCTGTGATCCCTTCATCCCTTACATTGTGCTTTTAGAGCTTGATTTTCCAGCTTTTTCCTGTATGCCTCTTTACTCTCTTTTATCTTGAACTCATGGGGAGTGGTAAGGGCTTACAGCAGGGATGTCAAACTGGTTCCAGAAAGAGCCGTGTGGCTGCAGGTTTTCTTTCCAACCAAGCTATGGCACACCAGACTCCATTCATCTCATCAAGTAAGTCCAGTCTTAACATGATGACTTGATGAGATGACTGGAGTCTGGTGTGCCATAGCTTGGTTGGAAAGAAAACCTGCAGCCACATGGCCCTTTCTGGAACCAGTTTGACACCTGTGGCTTAGAGCATAGAGCTGAGGTTCTGAGTTAGAGCCCCTCTCCCACAGACTGCCACTCTGGGTCTCTGAGCAACCCCACATTATGCCCCGGGCACCCCACGATGGCAGCCCACTGCTTCCCAAACTGATCGGTTAAATCTGAGGTACATTTTAGCAGCTGGCTAGCTAAAGTGCTAGGTCACCCGTCCTGCAAACAGGAAGCCTGGGTTTGTATCCCAGCTGGGGGGAATGTGCTGCAAGTGGGGGTCCTTAGGTAAGACCCTTCACGCCAATGACTGCTTTGGGGAGTGGCAGTCTAGTGGTTAGGGCATTGTGCTTGAAATCCTGAGGTTGTGAGTTCAAGCCCCACTCACACGGACTCTTTGAGCAAGACCCTTAACCCCCATACTGCTCCCTGGGCGCCACACAATGGCAGCCCACTTAAGTTAATTTCGTTGTTCTGTACTTGTGACAGTATAATGACGATAAAACGCTGATAGAAAAAAAAAACATTTGTAGGTACACTCAGTAATGTGAACAAGAGTGACGTTCACTGTGAGAATAATGAGCGGCACAGCTCACAATCGCTTTGAATTGATAACAACACTTTTAATTGGATAACGTCAGGTTTTACGACACTTACTACAGCAAACAGACCAGCATGTCTACTGCTAGTACTAGTCTGCACCATTTGGACTCATTTGCTGATATTTCTGATGCCAGTTTAGTACAGTGTTTGGCAGAGTTTTATGAACTTACAAAGGAGACCAGAAAAAAATGAACGTTTTTGTGCAAACTGTGCCCATTGGGACTTAACAAACAAGCCCCTAGGTCAGCCACGACCTCTTCAAATATCTACTACTGAATGAGGAACGT
>NW_015150593.1:490570-492968 GCF_000732505.1 Cyprinodon variegatus
CAGCCTGTACTAGATATTACAGCCTGTACTAGATATTACAGGCTAACGATGGAACCAAACAACCCATTCATTGGCATTTGCATGTTTCCAAGCGATACAAGGCTTTGTCTATATAAGACTCAAACTCACTGCGGATCCAGACATTTGAATTGAGAAAGCTTCCTGGAGAGGTGGCGAAACATCTTCAAATCTTGGAAACCAAGTCCAATGGATATTTTTTTGAATTTTTACGGAATGACTATGACCTGGATGACTGAGAACCTTCATCAGCAACTTAAATGTTCCTTTACGTTTGAATTTAACTTTGAGCTTGTCCTTCTTAATTATGAACTGGCACAACATTACTGGTGGGGATGTTGTTATCTACATCCTTATATTTATACAGTCAGTCACATGAAAATGAAAAGATATAGGCATAAATCCTTGCAGCCATACATTATCTAACACAGAAAGGAAAAATGTCAAAAAAAAGGAAAACTTGATCTCCAAATGATGGAGCTTACATTATTTTAGAAAGAAAATCCGAATGTAATATAGCTACTCCAACAGATGAGCTGAATTGTATCTTGAGCAGAATTTTGGAGAGATAGAAGAGGACAAAGGTTTGTGTGAGATTAATCCTTAAAAAATAAACTACCTGTAATTGATATAGTTTTACTCTTTTCAAATACCAGTACTGCTTTTGGGTCTGATGTTTAAATATAAATTATACATGCAAAAAAAAACATTTTTTCTATTTTTCTATGCTGACAGTTAGAAGAAGATTATATCAGTATGTTAAACTTATTCATTCATATTATTCTGGGAATATGGGAAACTTTTTTTTTCCTTTCCCACAAGTGGACAGAAATAAAAGTTGTTTAAACTGATTTTGAAGTGAGCAGCTTGTTTCTTTGCTTTTGTAAACAGAATAAATCTAGTTGTGTAATCACCTTTGTGAGAATTAATTGGACATATGAAGGGAAAAAAATCTGATAACATTCTTTGAGGATGAATGGGAAACATATGGTCTTGTTAGATAAATTAGCCAGAGGCCATGACTGACTTGTTCTTACTTATGGTTACTTGACCTCACTTTTACTTTAAACCTGCTAAAATAGCAATAACTCAAACTGGGTTGTAAGGATAAAAGATGAAAAGAAAGAGCTTAATGTTTTTGGATCTCATTGAGGTCAGATTTATGCTTGGAGGTGGTTGATGTGTTAATTCATTAAGTATTGGGCACTGCTTAGCTGTGCTAAACATGTTTCAATCTGATGTTGTAAAGATGTTCAACAGGCTACCATTACATCTTCATTTACTACTGTTTGTTACCACTTAGTTCCTGTTTTATATTGCTGCCTTGTGCTAAAAAGTACCATATAAGTTATACAATAGTCTCCATGTCTGCATGCAATCATGTGTGCAAGTACAGCATGTAACCTAGTGTGACACTGAATCTATTTCACTTTTTAGAAGATTTCACAGTCTTAGTATGAAAATATACTCTAAATGCATTCTGAGTATTTGTGCTGCTTCAGTTTTAAACTGTAATTATGTCTGTTTGTTGGTCTCTTTTTTTTGTTCCACATAGTCTTTTTCTGCTTCAGACTTATGTTTGTGGTCATGTGTTTGTTTGCAGAAAACTAAATTACCATTTTCATTCATATATTGAAAAAGAACACAACTCATAGGCAACCTAACGGAAGAGAATTAGGGCCACAGAAAAAAAAAAAAAAAAGTTAACTGATTTTTAAATTTTATTTCAGTTTATTCACCTATGTTGGTGATAGACAGGCCAAAAATACCAATCAGATCAAGGAAGCATATGACGTACTAACAGAGCGACGACGAAAACACAACCACAAGCCNGGCAGTCTGGATCGGCATTTTACATGCTTTGCCGATACGCATTGTTTTTTTGCCAATATCGGCGTCCCGATCCGATACGTGGATCGGATCGTGACAAGCCTAATTGATATAGTTTTATTCTTTTCAAATACCAGTACTGCTTTTGGGTCTGATGTTTAAATATAAATTATACATGCAAAAAAAAGTTGTTTTTTTTCTATTTTGCTTTGCTGACAGCTAGAAGAGGAGTTTATCAGTATGTTAAACGTATTCATTAATATTATTCTGGGAATATGGGAAACTTTTTTTTTTTTCCTTTCCCACAAGTGGACACAAATAAAAGTAGTTTAAACTAGTGATGCACGATATTAAAAATTTCAACCGATACCGATAACCGATAATTTCCTGCTTCTCAGGGCCGATACAGATACCGATACCGATATGTTAAAATTTTATTTAATTTTCTTATTAACACAACATTAACATAATATATTGATATAATCTACTTTGTGCAGTATAGATAACTGATGAATTAGCTGATTTGACCTATCTATAACAAAAAACAACA
>NW_015150593.1:498017-501192 GCF_000732505.1 Cyprinodon variegatus
AGAAATGTCAGAAATGTTCAAAATGTTAAACTATCAGTGACTTATGTGATATTCAAAATATTTGTCTTATACTTATTACTTACAATGATAATTAATATGATTTTAATTAAGTCCTCGTTGTGTTCAGTAGGGAAATATATCATCTGCATCTTAACCTAGACATTTTTGTTTCATGGTCAGTATTGGTTTTAGTTTTCAAACCAACAACCTTATCAGCCTCTCCCATAAGTAAATACATTGCTTTCTACCCACAAGGGAACCTTCTTACAGATATGAACTTTAACTTCTGATGACATAACGACTTGCCCTCTCCAAAAGACACATGCACAAGTAGGGGGGGTACAGTAAATATTAATCGTTTTATATCGATTCATCAATCCAGCAGCCGATAATCCCATGCATCGACACGTCCGCAAGAGTATTGATTCATGTTTTCTTTTTTTTTTCCCACCAGTCTATTTTTATCCATTTGCTCCTGGACGTAATTCTCCCTCCCGTGCTGCGGTGGCGTTAAACCTATTTTGCCCTCCTACCTCGCTTCCTTTAGCCACTACCCTCTTTCCACTTGCACACGCACTCGCGTAAACAAAGAGGCATCATTATTTCTCACTGAATGAGGTTTTCATAGGCCTAGGTGGAGTACAACTTTGCTACTTCTGTTATTTGCTGTTCTTATAAAATATATAACAACATTACAGCTTTCATTGATTTATTTCAAATTGGAAACATTGTCTAGCCTTTAAGATAAAAAAAAGCAAACAAATTAATTGAATCATATCGTGGTGTGTTCTTAAGTATCAAAAATAATCGAATCATTGGGTCAGGAAACTAATACTGAACTAAATCGCCAAGATGGATGTGATTTACACCCCTATGCACAAGCCTGTATCCGCTTTTAAGAGGGAATACCTGTCAAACGCATGAAAGAGCATGCACAGCCCATTTCTCCTTGTGCACGCTGTTTAAAAGTTGCTATTCTCATAGTTCATACAAGCTTACCCAAACGCTCCTCCAAGGTAAATCCCTCAATCACTATATAGAGCTGTGACTATATAATGGACTTTTATAGCAAACTCTGTTAACTTACTGTTTGGACAGATGATCACTGCTTTTTGCTCCCCATTGGTCACGTAACACTGCCTCCACCGTGCGGTGCATGCGCCTTTTTTGCTATTAGTCGCCGCTGTCGGGTAGCGACAGCCTATAGTGACAGCAAATCCCATAATGCTTTGCGAGGAGAGCTCTTCTGGGAAAGCGTTCTGGGATCTATCTGCCTCTTCTGAGGCCTTGTTTTTCTTCCCATACACTTTATAGACACTGTTTCTCTTACGACTCTCCACCATTTTCAAAGAACTGTGGTGAGAAAGGTGAGCTTCGATGACTGTCTGAAACCGTAGCTCTGCACAGATATACGCCTGAAAGTGCGCATGTACAAAAGAGGACGAGCACGTAGGTCCACCTTACATAAACATATCACCAGAATGATTGACAGTTAGGAGGACCACTTATTAAGATGATCCACCCGGAAAGAACAGATCGTCCTCTATACCTTTAATTATGAGTTATTATACATTTACACTTAAGTAAGAAATTAATAGGAATTATCTTTATCATTGTGCAGAAAGAAAAAATAATTTTTTTTTTTGAAGTGCCACTTTAACAGCTATTTTAATAATAAAAGTGAACATTAAAAGAACACTAAGCCTCTAACTTAAATGCCAACTTCAAAAATTTCAAAAACCACAAAGTTTTTATGCAGTTCTCAACAAAGTGCATAAAATTAGTGGAAGTTTATTCAGTTAGTACCGACTACCTATAATAATGTCAAAGATTACAACCACCTTGTTTTTTTTTATGGATTTAAATCATTGTCCACTTATGTGACACACAAAAAAAATTGAAATTGAGGGTGTTTGTCTTCCTTTCAGGCGTTTCCAGTTGTTAACAGTTACATGTTAGTATTTCTAGTACATGCTTGCTTGTAACTGCAGCTGTAATTTCAGATTGGCGGTTGCTCATTGTGTATGGGGTGGCATCACTAGACAGTAATATTTTTAACCAGTAAATCATTTTACAATGACCTGATTAAGCAAATAAGTAATATTATAGAAAGCTAGCAAAAGACATGTAGAAAATGTTTTTAAGTAACCTCACAGCATCTAAATGAGCTGAAACTTTTCAACTTTCTGTTTATTCCTTTCTGTTTGTGCGAAGGGTTCACTTGTGTTTACTTGTCCATTTCTTTGGCCAGTCTCCTTCAGTTTAAATTTTTTTTTGTACAGATTGTCTCACATTTTCTTGAGAATGGCTCGGTCCTTTGATTGCAAAGAATCCCCAGATTATAATGCTTCCTCGGCTATAATTCACAGTTGGTATAGGGCAATTTCCAGGAATGCATGTTCCATTTCATTAATGTCTTGAGCTTTGGTGTCCAATAATATTCAATATTCTTTGTCCACATTCTCTCTGGTAAAAGTTATTCTGGGCTTTATGTTTAATCCTTGCGCACCTTATTTTTTTGATGGTTCAAGCTTTTGCTTTCAGCTTCTGATTGGCTTTCAGTGTCATTGTGTCCATGGGCAAGGCACTTCACCCGCATTGTCTACTGATTTTAGTCCAGTGGCGCCAGTGTACGGCAGCCTTGCTTCTGTCGGTTAGCCCCAGGGCAGCTGTGGCTCCAGCTTAGCTTACCATCATCAGTGTATGAGTAAATGAGTAAATGGGTGAAGGACTGAATGTAGTGTAAAGCGCCTAGGTTAAGTCTCTTGACTTGGGCAAATGTTGTATAAGTTTAGACCATTTACTATTTAAACTTGGAAAGTAGGGCTGGGCGATATAGAAAAAAAGCTTATCGATAAACAAAAAAGCATATTGATCGATATCGATAATTATTGAAAAGATTTGAAAGCATATTTTATGTGCAGCTCTGCCTGGACTTTTTATAAAATTGCTAAAGGATTTAATTTTAATAAAAAACACAAACACAGACTTCAAATTAAATCTTTATTTAACCAACTTTTTTAACCATAACAGAATTGTTTTAAAGAAAAATAACTTGGGTTATGTTATTAAATACTGACAAAGAATAAACTAAAGTGACCAAAATAAATCTAACAAATAAATAAATAGATCACCCTATTTGGGTGGGAATAGTAAACCACCAGCTTGTGGTAAT
>NW_015150593.1:501216-502997 GCF_000732505.1 Cyprinodon variegatus
TGAAGTTTCTGGCTCCTCAGCATTTTTCTTTAGCATAAACCTACATGCTAGGCTACAATGAGAAGGAAGGAAAACTGTGTTTCTTTTTTATCAAACTTTTATCGACTCTCTTTTTTTCTATTGCGCCACACGTCTATCGATCAATATATATCGTTATTGAATTATCGCCCAGCCCTATTGGAAAGTCTCTTTCTATGCATTTACTTACTGTGTACCAGTAGAAGCAAGGTCTTCAGTAGGGCTTTCTCTAGGTTCCCTGATAAATCTTAAAGGTCTTTTGAGACTCATTTAAATATACAGACCCTGATTAGAATAGGTACTGTTGGGACGTATTTTAAAAGTCCTTCACTCTATTCCAGTCAAGAGAATGATGGATTTCTATATATAATGGAATATCTCATTAAATTCCTTAAAACATATGAACTTCCATACTTTTCTCAAATGAGGGCTTCAAAAAATTCCTTCTGTCATAACATAAGTCTTAAACGGGCTAATATGATCCATTTAAGTTGGAATAAACATATGGGTTTTCTAAAATATTCCCTCACCAAAATACAGTCTCTAATTATTTGTGTGTTTGTTCTTCATTTATTTTAGATGGTTATTTCAGTTTTGTAAATTATTCCTGATGAAAAGACATTTTTATTCTATTTGTTTTTTTTGTTTAATTATTTTACATGTATGTTTCAGTTCAGTTTCAGTTTTTTTTTGTTCTGTTTTATAAATTGGTTCTATTATAAATAATAGAACCTATTTTTTTTTTTTTTTTTTTATCAGACCTTTTTTTTGTTGTTTGGTTACTTTACATCAGTGTTAGTAACACTGATAATAACACATACACATACATATATGAGAGATGCATACTGGCTGATATAATGTGTTCTTATTTCTTAATAACTCTCTGAATAAAATTGTTAAACTATTTTTTAAACTCATAGCAGCAACCAGACTAGGGGGAAAGTGTTTCTTACTGCCCTGGTTTCAGAAAAACTCTTCAAACCTTGGCATTTGAGGACTAGCTCTCTGCTCTCTGATCCACAGTCACACACTTTAGCTTCACTTCTGTAAGAATAACATCAAAGGTTTGTCCATGTCACAGTTAACATCAGTTTATCCTCAAAGGAGAGCCAGTGACATAGTTTTCCCATCTGCGTTTAACCTTGCCACCCAGTAGCAGCTCCATGCAGCCACCCTCCCTCTAATTAACATCTGCTGTAGTCATTTGCTGCGTAATGATGTTTATTTCCCACTTCTGTGCACCTGTCAATGTGTAGTCCTCCGGCACGACAGTGATGGTGGATATTGCTGTGATGGGAGAAGCCCACGGACTGATCACAGACCTGCTGGCCGACCCCTCTTTGCCATCCCACACCTGCACGTCGCTGCGGGCCGTCAGCAGCCTCCTGACCACCCAGCTCACCTTCCAGCCACTTCATCGACCCCGTCCCACCCCCCTGCTCAACCCCAGCGATGCCTACACCTGCTCGGACTCAGAGGAGGGACCTGAGAAGGGAGAGAAGACATCCATACACAAGGTGGGAGAATCTGTAAAGATGAATCTTCCTCGTGTCGGACTTTACTAACAAGAACAGCAGACAAAATAAACATAGTTTAACTGCTTGAAAGGTCAAGACTGTTAATCTAAAAAAAACTCAAGACAGTTTCATTTGGAAACAGGAATAATCCTCTCCTTCTGTCTCCTTGAACCCCAGTCGGCCTCAGCAGATGGCCGCTCACACTGAGCCTGGTTCTGCTGGAGGTTTCCTCCTGTTAAAAGGGAG
>NW_015150593.1:506934-508123 GCF_000732505.1 Cyprinodon variegatus
GGCAGCATAAACTTTGATGCTTTACAATGAAGATAATGTGTTTAGATAATATGCAGCATGAATTTTCAGTTTTTTGTTGGGTTTTTTTCTTTGAGGAGAGTTTTTGAGGAGGCATACTCATCAAAACTTTAAAAACTTGGCAAACAGTGGCAAATGCTCTATCGTCACCAACCAGTAAGGAGATGAACAAACAGAGGGCGGTTCTTCTTGTTTACATGCCGATTCCACACATAAAAACCCTTCTATGATAAATTCTGGTCATTTTTTTATTTGCAGTGAGTAACAGTGTCTCACATTCTAAGTAAAGAGGTGAAAGTAAAATTTTTATCTCTCTAATGTAACAAAATAAAAGTAAAAGTTCAAATTAAAACATCACAGATCATCTAAAAAATTACCTAACTCTTGTACTGAAGTAAATATACTTAGTTACTTTACACCTGGTTACACAGACATTTTGCAGGGAGGGCCATGAGTACACCTTGTTGTTTCATCTGTGCTATACACTGGAAAAAATCAAAATATAGATAAGTCATTTTTTCTTGAAATAAGTGCATTTGTTCTTGGATTAAGGAGGTAAAAGAGACATTTTGCCAATGGAACAAGACAACTTCCACTTAAAATAAGAAAACACAATTGCATTGTCTTATTTCAAGTGCATATTATCTAATTATCTTATTTTAAAAGTAAAAATACTCATTCCATTGGAAAAGTATCTGATTTGCCTACTCAACGTAAGGGTAAATACAATTCATTTAGGAAATTTTAACTTATTTCTAGATCGTTTAAAACAAACTAGAAATAAGTAGAAATGTCTTAAGTGTATTTACCATTAATTTGAGTAGGTAAATGAGATGATTTGCCAATGGAATGAGTATTTTCACTCTTAAAATAAGATATTTAGATAAAATTAACTTAAAATAAGACAAAATAAGACAATGCAATTGTGTTTTCCATTGGCAAAATTTCTTTTTTATCACCTCAATTCAAGAACAAATGCACCTATTTTAAGAAAAAAATGATTTTTCTAGATTTAAATTTTTTCCAGTGTACATGTTTATATGGCTTGTAGCTAGGGGTGTGCAAAATAATCGTCATGATGATGCATCTTGATTCTAATTTTCGTGATCTACTGCATCGATTCTTGATGCCAAGAATCGATTATTAATTTAAAAAAATGAATAAATAAAAT
>NW_015150593.1:508978-510630 GCF_000732505.1 Cyprinodon variegatus
CATCGTGATAGAATCGCATCATGGCCTGTGAATCGTGATTCGAATCGAATCGTGACTTCTTTGGCAATACCCACCCCTTCTTGTAGCAGACTGTAGCTGCGACTTCATGTAGCTCTCTTTCAACAACTGGTTTCTTTCTGGTTCCCTCGATGTTTGGGAAGATTTGTGAAGACTAATAATAGTTTTCTTATCAACAGATTTGTTCTGCTGATAGCCAAACTTTAGCTCCTCCAGAGTTACCATGAGCTTCTTTCTGCTGCTTGACTAATGCAGTTCTTGTCCACCCTGTCAGCTTAGGCAGACAGCCATTACTTGGTCGGTTTACAGTTGTGGCATACATGCTATTTGTATAGAATATAAACACTTGCAAAGCAGCCTGGAGTGACATAAACTGACACCTTGTACGTCTGTGTGTCTGTTTGTTTATGCCTAGTATGTTCTCTTATACTGTGAATGGACCCATTCAGAATTTTAGAGGTGATCTTTATTAGGTCACCCTGCAGAAGACTAACTATAGAGCCAGCAGTGTCAGTGCTGTTGCGCCAAACTGCTGCAGCAACGCGCAAAAACAGATGGAGGGCACATACACCTCTGGGAATCTCAGGAAGCAGCGAGGCAGATAGGGACAGTGGTACAAAGAAAAATACAGGAAGCAGACTGGTGGCTTATATCAGAGTGAATAAATCTATGAGAAATACAGTAGTTACTATTTCTTTAGTAATAAAGAGTGGCATATCAAATTTAGATTTCTTTTTTTTTTTCTAATGTGCTTTTATCTTATTAGCATTATTTCACTTTAGAATCATAGGCAAATTTATTTGTATAGCACAATTCAATACAAAGACAATGCAAAAAGCTTTACATGATTAAAATATAGGAAAATAAAACAGAATCAAAGCAAGTAGGAAAAAAAAAAAATTAATTAAATAAAAAAAATAAAAAAAATGCAGAAACAGAAAAGGAATGTTAAAAACAGTTGGACTAAAGAAAATAAAGCATTATTTCACTTTAGAATCATATTTAACTATAGTTTTAATGGCAAAATAACTTCAAACTTCTTACCTTCTCAGTCTTTTTTATTTAAACTCTAGGCATCATTAACTTATCCCATTTAGTTGATATTGTCGATATTTATTTCTTCTTACATTTTTCCTGGGAGACCTTTAATCAGAATACAAAAACAGTTAAATTTCCGGCTATTCAGCTCAGCTACACTCTCCAAATTTTATTTATAAAACTGAATTGTGGATTTTGCATTATAGTTAAATTTCTAAATGCATCTTTAAATGTAATTGTTTGTGTTTGTGTGCAGCGTCTGAGGCGGAGTCTCCACCCTGGCCTTCTTAGGAGGATTTCCTCCACATGGACAACCACCACCTCTGCCACAGGAATGCCCACCATTGAACCTGGACCTGTTCGAAGGGACCGCAGCGCCAGCATTAAACCATACCATGAAACACTCATTTGCAGGTACCCTAAACAATAACGAATAACCACAACTAATTATTGTTTCTTCTTTTTTCATAAATCCAATGTCTTTTTTTCTGCCTTTTGGTTTGATAACATTTGAAGGTATGTTGTGCTCAATTAATAATGCTAAAAATTAGGGATGCACGATATAATCGGCCCCCTATCAGTATCGGCCTTAAAAC
>NW_015150593.1:512126-513418 GCF_000732505.1 Cyprinodon variegatus
CCAAAATCCCAATATCGTGCATCCCTACTAAAAATATGTACTATCTAATAGTATAGTTGATGTAATCTCCATCCAAAACAGGTTAAGATCCTTTAAAATACTCAAGACTTAAAGACTTGAGGTACATAGTGATATGGTGAAAAGCTATCCATGTTCAATTGATAATCCATTGTTTTAAACACGAAATTATCAAAACAAACAAGCCTATGTATTAATCCATAGAAAACAGTAGGCCCTACAGTATCTGTCTGATCATAGCTCTCATCATACATTTATATGCAAAGGTAATTAGGTTGATCCAGCTGTGTGGCTGTATAATATCAGAGAAAATCTATATAAGTTAACAGTAATGGCACAGCAAGCTGCAGAAAAAGATGGAAGTGCAGAGAACGCCAGAATGGAAATAAGCTCCACATGAAACACATTAACCTGAATAAGTAGGGCTGAAGACAGCATGGGACATGGATTGCACATGAGTATATTAATTTAGAATGAGAGCAATATAATGGACATGGGATGTGTTTGTGTGTAATTGTGACAATTGTTGTATAATATTAGAAAATTCTACTTCAGGAGATTCCCAGTTACTTTTTCATACCTGTATATACATGTTCTGTAGTATTTTAATACAAACACAGTGCACAATGTTACACCTGTTTTTACTGGATAACTTGGCTCCAGAAAATGATTCATTTATCTAATAGTTTGTTCTACCTTTAAGGACCAGGAACCTTCATCAGGTGCAATATACGTTTTAGGACATCCTCAAATCTCAGGACAAGAATTGTCATATTTTTAAAGAAAGTAATATAAGAGCATGACATATCTTAAATATCTTAACAGAATAAACGGTGGTGTCTATAATTACACTGACAAACTTCCCCTCCTTTCCTCTTTGCCTTTGTCTGTCAGTCCAGCGTAAGTGGAGACCTGAAGCCCTCAATAGTCAAATCCCAAGTTTCACTGAAGGCCTTTAAAATCCTTTTTATAGTGGACATTACTTTGAATTTGAATTCTATTCCTGAGGGACAGAACGTTTTTGGAGGATGAGGAATTTGATCAGTTCACTGTTTCCTGAGATAAACTCTGAGACCTGCATGTCTAACCCACTTTCTTTTACATGCATCTTGTTTTTTCTCCTTACTCTGATAAGGTCTCTCAAAATGAGATTCAATAATTGTGGGTTGAAGTCTGACACTTTAGGTCAAGTTTAGCTGTAGAAGTGTGTCTCTAGAGTATGGAATAATTACTTACTGATAAAGGAAACTTCATCTATTTAATGAAATTAAATT
>NW_015150593.1:514286-516468 GCF_000732505.1 Cyprinodon variegatus
CGCTCTGTTAGTACGTCATATGCTTCGTTGATCTGATTGGTTTATTTGGCCCGTCTTTCACCAAATACACGGGTGCAGATCAGTGAGGGGCAGGTTGTTCCACAGCTTAGGTGCGGTAACCACAAAGGAATAATCGCCTCACTGTTTAAACTGGGACCTAAGGACGTCCAGAAAGATCGATGTTATATTGATTAGGCGAAAGTCCCGATATATCACCAAATCGATTTTTTCCCACACGCCTAGTCAAAAAGAAACCCAAACTTTGAGATTTCTCAAAAAGTCCCAGTCACTAGTCTGACTCCTGTGAGAAGATTTGAATCGGCAAGCTTGTGTGCTTACTGCTTAAATAACCAAACCTTGAGATATAATTTACCATTGTTGGAAACTCCCTGAAATTGCTATTGTTAAAACCTGAAGCGGTACATGTAAAATGAGGCGTGACTCTAATACCGCATGGCCTAGTTTAGAAACAAATGTTCGGTGCATAGTTGTAAAAAAAAAAGCAAAAATTACCTTACAAGGTAATTTTTTTTTTCTGGATTTGGAAATTACAAGGAAATGGCATCCTCAGGGCATGCTGATTTGGCTGGATAAGAAGAGGAAAAATAAAGGAGGGCAACAGTTTACTGTAATAAATGACAATATGTGCATTCATTTTGATGGAACTTACTCAACACAATGAATCCCTTCACAATATTCATCAGTGCTGTTTGATAAGGCTGGCAAGGCTGTATCTGTGTCTGAAATAGTGAAAATGAATAATTACAGCTTTATTGTAACGCTTAATAGCTCATATAAAACGCTTTTCTGTTTTAGTAATTACCTATAAACCAAGATTGTTTTACAAAACAGACCGATTAACCTTCAGGGCAAAGCTGTGGTAGCTCATGGTAGACTAATTGTACATTTGTGAGTTTTATCCACTAGTCATGTGGTTTTCATTGCATTAACTCAAGCTGCACACATTTAAAGGTTTGGAAAAGTATTTTAGCATCCACTGGAAAACTTTTGCTAGCTTTCATTTATCATGCTTCACACAAGCTCAGAATAAAGATAAAAAAAAATATATATATATATATATAAATTGTGAGTAAAGAGGAACCAACTGTTTGATTTGAGCATTTAAGGTTCTATGTTTAGGTCTTGTTTAGAGAAATTTAGTCTTTTACTTTAAATGTAGATGTTAATTGAAAGAATTGGGAAGATACTTTTACTAAGATGTTTTGGTAATATAACTTTGTTATTTCACAACGGCAGCGGAGTGGTGTTTATGCCAAAAAAGAACTGCTGAGTAGATTTCACACTGAGATTGGTAGTAATCAGTCTGCTCTTCATTGCTGCCACACTGTGCACATAAAACATTGTTTTGGCTGGAATATGCCTTTTATGAGCCCATTGCTTTATAATTTGTTCTGTGTCTGTGTTTCAGATTCCTATTTATGCCCTTAAGTTTATTTAATGAAACTAAAAGTCCCTAATGGGGACATTAATAATAATAATAATAATAATAATAATGAATTTTATTTGTAACGCACTTTACATTTAGATTCAAATCTCAAAGTGCTACATTAAAAAAAGTGAAAATTAAAACAAGTCATGTCAGTATGATCATTACTCTTTTTATGTCTTTCAGTGGGATAATCAATCAATTTAGGACTTTCTATTTATACTTTATTTTAATACACAATCCGGTCAAGACCGAATGGTTTACTTAAGATAAAATCAAGGAACTTGGAAGGGAAATATAGTGAAGGTGAGGTTATTATGAATCTTACAAATGAGGATTTACCAGAGGTAAACAAACTTGTGGACTAATATTTTTATGAAGTTATCAGAATCCTAAAAATCCATTTAAAGTTTTATTAAAAGACCTTAAAATTAGAGTGATGTGAGCTTTCTTTATTGCTCTTTTCTTTCATCCTGTACTAGAACCAAGTCAAATAGATTCCATTTCATGATAGTCATACTTTAAATGTAATGATTCCAACGTAACTCTAGTTTCAACCTTAGGGTCATTGTCCAGTTGTCCAGCTGGATGTGCTCTCTTCATCCTCTGTCATGGGAGCTGGCTCGGAGCGCGTCTGCCTGGCTGTTTGTTTCCTGGACGGAGCCGCCTTTTACAGTTGCCTTTCGTATCTCCGCTTCTGTCTGTATGTCTGCTTCTGTCTCCTGTCTCGGCAGA
>NW_015150593.1:517410-521129 GCF_000732505.1 Cyprinodon variegatus
GTTCGTTTTGATCTTTCTTCCTGTATGGGAAGCTTTTCAAATTTTGAAACATTAATGCAGTGGTTTATGTTAAAATAAACCTTTGGGTTAAGTTGTCGCAAGCAGGTTTTTCTTGTGTTTCTTGTGAATTTGGTCTTAAATTTTTATTTCAAGTGGCATTAAAAAGTCTTAAAAAGTCTTGAATTTAACTTGCCTTATGCTGTAGGAACCCTGTAGCTGTGTCTAGCTTTCCTGAGTCTTCGTCATCAGTCACTGCATGGATGCAGTTTTGGTTTTGCTGCATAAAATATTGTGACCTGCATATTTTTAAGTCCCAATTGACCTCATGGACTACAAGATGTCATGTTTTCTTTTGCTACTTGTCCATAAGACAATGTTTATTGAGGGGTCAACTAATAGTTTCCCTATCAATAGATTTTATCTGAGAGTTGGGATTAGCTGCAGCTCCTCCTGTGTTACCTTGGGCTTCTTCGCTGCTCTTTGCTGCAGTTTAGGAGAAAATTCATGTCCTGTAATGTGGCAGAAATGAAAAGAAAACAAAAAACAAAAAGAGGAATGATTTTCTTGCTAGGAACAGTAAGCAGAGGCTACATTACATATTTGTTTTGGTTTTTTTCAAACTAAAAAATTGATGTGATCCTCACACATTTCTCTTCAAAATCTAGACCTGATTTCATTTAGATAACTTAAGTAAAACTTCAAAAACCTGCTGTGTGGGGATGAGACTGGGTTATGGAAATAAACAGGGCATATACAGGACAATGTAAAGAATTATAAATAGTGATACATAAAAAATTGGTTAAGTGTTTATCATTATTACAAGGGATAAAAACAACAATAATCATACTATTCGTACTTTTTTTTTATCATTTAAACCTTTTACTGGAAATGAATGCATACTTCAGCTAATCATAGTCATCAGTGCAAATATATTCCATTGTTATTTTACGGGTTAGAAGTTGAAAAGTTTGGAAACCATTAATTCTTTATACTGGCCTATCATTGTAGGATCATTGGTGCCTGTCTCTGATTGGCTAAAAATCAGGGTACACTCCGAGCAACACAGACAAACAGAGCAAACACCAAATATGCACAGACTCCCACTCCTGGGAAATTAGGGAGACCCATTGACCTAAAATACCCGGAGAAAACCCATGCATGCAAACTTCAAACAGAAAGAGCCGACGCAGGGAATCCAACCCTGGACCTTTTTTGTTGCAAAGAAGCCTTAATAGCAACTGCTCAACTGTGCAGCACATTTAGGAAGGATTTATTTGAAAAATACTTCGCTCACTTTTGTGGTTAAAAGTTGTTTCTATCATTTGTTTACAATTTTTCTTCACCCTTTCAGTGAGGGATTTAAATCCAACATTTGGGATTGGTAGAATGGAAATACAACTTGTGCTCCAAGCCGCAGGACTTTAGAAATGCAGCTTAAAGAGGCACTGACTGATTGGTCATCAGATTGTTGCCTGTAGCTTGGAAAAAGAGACGTCAAAAATCAGCCCTAGATTGTACATGTGATTATTTTAATATCATTTCCCAGCAACTATTAAATCTGACCTGATCATAATTCTTTGCATTTACTGCTGGTAAAAGAATGACTGAAACAAAACACGATTGAAATATAAAAACTTGACACAGCCTGTAATCTAGCGAGTCTCTATTGCAAATTCTAACATCACTTTTTTGGCGGAGGTCTACAGTCACACATCATTGTGTTTACTGCATTTTCGCACTGTTTTCGGCCCTCCGAAACATAGCTTGGGCTGCTGCTGTCAGTGACTTGTTTGGCTCTGTTTGCGGCCTGACAGCATGATACTCGAGCAAGATCTGTAAATGTAAGCACACCAAGCAGACTCTGTACACAAAGCCTTGTCCCCTGGACTCAAACAGTCACTCAGCCCAGCAGAGGGCCTCAGTTATACCCACTTATGGTGGTGAAAGAGTAAACAAACACCTGGGCCCTTCCCCAGTCGCCACAACCCCGCAATTAACACACACGCGGATGCACACACACGTGCCTCGATGTTCTGTCACAGCTGCTACTTCTGGCACAGCTTATGGAGAAGCATTTTAAGTGTACTGACAGCCTCTTGGTTTAGGTTACTTTAGTTGAATTTCAGCATTCTGGATCTTCTTCAGGTGCCTAAAATGAGTAAAGAGGCTTCCATATTAAAATAAACAACAGCTAAACATGTCCAATGTTTGCTAAAACAGCTTTATCCTGATCTGATTAATCAGCAACCTCGAAAACACAAATTTCAACAACACTTTTAACCCTTTAAAGCCCGATCCAAGAATAAAACAAAACAGAAAATAACTTTTTTTTTGGTTTGAATTCCTTATTTGGCCTTTTAACAAAATATGTAAAAAGAAAAAACAGAAATACATTTTTGATATTAATAATTTATTACTATGCAATAAGTCAAGATTATTTGTTGTGTAGTCTTCTGCCCTCTGTTATCAGGTATATCTGATTGTGTACAATAGGATTTTGAGAAAGTTTTTACCAATAAATTATGCAAAAGGTGTCAGACGCAAAACATTTCAGAAACCGTATGTATCAAATATGATACATTTGGCATTATAGGGTTAAAAGACAATTTTTTCTTTTAGTATTTCTCTATAGCTTTTTTGAAGGTTCTTCTTTTTAACTTTTCTGGCAAAGAAAATTGTGATATGTAAATCTTTAGAGATCAAACAAGGAAAAGGAATGGGCTGTCCTCATGTGTCCTCAGAGAAAAAGAGAGAGTTGGAAAATCAGGACTAAGAGAACTCATTGAGTGGAGGTTGGAGGAACACATGGCTTCAATTCCCTCGCTCCCTACTTCTCATCAAATCTGTGCAATCTTAATTAGGACATTAAGCGTCTCTGTTCCTGCACACTTTTTTCCATCATGTCAGCCTTTAGTGACGCTCAGAAACAACGCCAACTTCAAAGCTGTGAAGTCGGCTTGTTATCGGACAGTTAAAAAAGGAACAACTGATACCTTTCATTTGCTTCTACGGGCCGCTGTGCTGTTATCTTCTTCACGTCATCTAGCTTAAGAGTAGGTAGATTACTGGAAGCAGAAATAATGGCTGTTATGTTTATCGTGGCTCGGACAATGTCCGTTTGGGCTCTGAACCAAAGATAATCTGTCAACCTGCTGCGAGGAAGGCAGTCTGAAATCTGGGAGTAAAATGCCACAGAAGAGGGAGCAAACAGAGGCCAGCTGGAGTTTACAGTTACAGTCAGCAGCCAAAGCAACTATATTTTATGTCTAAAAAACACAAATAGCGCAACAGAAAAATACAGAACTCGTCTTTCTTTAAGGCAATTAGCAAGCTGTGAAATTTCTCTCTCACGTTTACAATTAAACCACATATTTACATAAACCAAAAAAGAAAAGAAACACATTTCTCTCTGCCTGCCCAAAACCGATAAAATATTCCGTTTTTTTTTATCATTCCTTCCATAAGTTGAGATTTCCCAAAAGATATTTTTATTTGCTAAATGCAAGAATAATGACTTTAGTTTGTTTTTTAAAACTCCGTAAGTTACAATTAAATGCACTAAGGCTGATTTAAAATTAGTGTTGCACCGATACCGATACCATTATTGGACGGGGCCCCGATACTGCCCTAAAACGGTGGTATTGGTATCGGAGAGTACCAACAAATAGGGCACCGATACCATTTTGAGAGCCATAAGTTTATTCAACTATTGTCACCCA
>NW_015150593.1:522804-525797 GCF_000732505.1 Cyprinodon variegatus
CGCGCTTCTCGTTGCGTCACACCTCAACCCGCCTCAAAGCCAACGCTAATTGGACGTTTGTTTGGTGAACGGCTCCAAATTTTCTTCAACGGAGAGTCTCCAGACTGATCTGCGATTAAAATCTTGAAAGCTCGCGAGATCAGGATGGTCTCACCAGGCTAGTAAAAACCAGGATACTTGCAACTTTGCGAACTTTATCTAAGCTGTCCAGTATAGGAAAACAGAGTCACTTTAAAGCTATTGCATCATGAAGAAAAATAAAAACACAAAGTTGCTCTAAAACATAAAATGCAATGTTTCTGATTGGCCATCATAAAACCCCAAAATCAGTCAGAAATTTGTGAAAAAAGGTGCATATAACCAATGCAATCTGCTTTTAAAATGTACACAGGTTTAAGGATATTCGCCTACTGTTTAAATTAGCAAAACTTTCCTACATACATTTATTTTCTCATAGAATAAGACATAGCACATTCTTGTACAGTAGATAAATGTTATTTCTAGTAGATGGGTTTTCAGCTTGTGCATTCTGGAATGTTTTTTATGTTTTTGTAATGTATGCAGACGTCCCACTGAGACAGTTAAATTACCGTAACTACAGTGCTAACCACTGTAACTGCTCTACTTTTTCAGTGATAAAAGCAGAGTGACTTGACACTTGACTGACGGGCTGTTGCGAGTGAAAACAGCCAGCCTCCTTATTTACATTTTGTGCTAGAGGCTCAGTGTCAGTACTCAAGGTTATTCTGCTGCATTAGCAGAACGGCAGAAGTGTCTGCCAGTTCTTCATCTTTCATTAAACCTTTTAGGCCAAACACTCTGCTGCTGCCCAGACCCTGCCTCCCTTGACAATAATGTTCTAACTGTTCACCTGCCAAACTATCAAACTATTTTATATTCCACACCTGCGAGGCATTAGACACAGGGATCCAACCTGGCCATGCAAACACAACAGTACACTCTTTGTTAGGGGCCCCGGGACCATTATAGTGGGTGGGTAGGGCCCAAAAGTGTTCTAGAAACACTTTATCAGAATGAGATAGACACACTGCAGGCCTTTGTGCTCCCTGTGACACAACACGCTATTTCCTGTGCTCAGGAGGAATGTTTTACAACATTTAGGGTGAGGTATTTTAATTGAAACCACCTACAGCCTGACAGTAGCCTGAGCAGAGACACATGGAAAATCTGTTGAGGGCAGCTCAGTGGGCTCCCTGTGGTTTCAAACAGCTCAACGTCCCTCTTCTAAAGAACATGACACTTTGATTTATAATTGAGTCAACGACTGTGATGGCTTTCATCTGTCTCTATAGTTAGTTGCTTGTAGTAGCTTTTTCATGCGGCTGATGCTGCTGTGCTATAAATTACAAAAAGTGCAATATTGTCTGCTAATGAGACATTTATAACAAAGCCAACAGCAACTGCTTGACTTTTTTGGGGGGTTATTTATTTTCTTAGTTCTCATGCTAATGTATGCATTAATTAGGCCAATTAATTACCATTACTTGCGACATTTATAAACCTTCAATAGGACAGACGAGTTAGAATCGCAATTAGCTTTCTTGAAGGTTTATTTATTTAGTTATCATCAACTCCATTTTTTGGCTAAACTGCCTACAACAAATTCAAGCTAAGAACTACGGAGTAATACACATGCTTCACTTTGTGGCTGTTTTAGGTTTATTTTTTTATTTTAACACCTCATTATACGCAATTGATTTTCATCTTCAATGTTTAATTTATTCATTTTGTTCAAGTGTTTTACTCTTTCTCATAATGGTGCATCACAGCCTGATCTGTGATATTAAAAGATGGATGTATAAGCAGAAGAATAAAAAGAGGAAAAACTAATTTACACCACAAGTTTCAATTTAGGGTGCAAAGAAAACTTTATTTTTTGCCTGATTTTCATCATTTGGCAGGATTGCAACCTTTAAAAAAGAAACCTGTTTTAATGTATCAACCTGCATTTGAACTATTCCGCAAAGACGTACCATCTTAAGATCTGCAAAGCTGGATGGGACATCCCCAAAAGACTTACTGTAGTTAGGAAAGATTGATGTTGTGATTGCAGAGGTGTTTCCCAACCTTTATTGACTTGTGTACCCCTTTGGGTATTTTATCTTACCATCAGTACCCCCCCTCTGTTAAGAGCATTGATGATTGTCCAAAAGTGGAACGTACAATAAATACAATAAATACAAATTATTTCACTTAATCTTTGAATTTGAGGATTTAATTCTTAGGAATTTTATGTTTTCCATCTCAAAAAAACAAAACATAAATATGTTGCCTGGAAGTTAGTAAGGAATCAAAATAAATGCAAAATGAAATCAGAAAAATGGTTTTATTTACCACAGCTATGCAAAAGTCATTAACCATAGACATTTCCAAAACCAGCCAGTCTGCATCTGGACGGAAAAAACTTATGAAAAAAGCACCCCTGGAGGATTTTATACAAGCCTCCAATTAAAAAAGGAACTGGTGATCTTTAGTGGAGGAATTTACATGATGCCATCGCCACAAACTCTTTTTTTATCTGTTAATAATCAAGGTGTTTTAAATGAATATCCTTCCTGTGGTCCGTCTGAAAATGTGTTCCCCTGTTTTATGGAATGCAAAACACTAAAGTCAATTTTTAGCCTTTTAATAAGTGTTTTTAGTCTTTTTTACAAATCCTCTATTTATAGTAGGATTTTGCCAAAACATAAGAAACAAGCCAAAGGCCTGAGTTTTAAATGTTTTGATCAGAGAAGCAAAGATGACCATTTACTGGTCCTGGAGAGACAGATTGCAGGAGGGACCTTGATGCTGTGGCTCTGTGGAAATGCAACATTAAAGCCAGAATAAGGCTGGAGTTTCACTTCTACAGAGCCACACTGAACATGGAGGATTTTATACAGTTGTGAGGTTTTAACCAAAGTTTATATTAGGGGTGGGTATTGGCAAAGAAGTCATGATTCGATTCGAATCACGATTCACATGCCACGATG
>NW_015150593.1:526062-526992 GCF_000732505.1 Cyprinodon variegatus
TTAAAGACATTTTAATTAGTAAAAAAAAATTGCAGGAGGGGAATATAAAAAAAAGTAATCAACCAAGACTTTCGCGACCCCCGTGCAGTACCTCCGCGGACCCCCTAGGGGTCGCGGACCCCCTGTTGAAGACCTCTGCTGTAGAGTGAATAATAACTTTAATTGCTGTATCTGTATAACTCTGTTTTCTGCAGTTGTGGGAGGCCATACATTAAACTGACCCATGGAGAGGGCTCTATAGATAAAGGAGACAGGATACCACGATCAGGTAGGAGAAACTTATTTTATGAGTTACATGGGAGAGGTTTGCTTCACCCTTTATAAAGCATTCAGTGAAATAATTTAAAAATCAAAATTTCAAGCCAATAATGTTACTGGAATCCAGGACAAGACCTTATTACCTCTGTAACAATTTACTTTGTAACTTTTCAATTAGCTTTTTACCTTTTTTTTCTTGACTTGTTAACTTTGTTTTTTTTTTCCAACTTAATTTACAGTAGGTAATTTGTAATTCAAGGCCTCATCTAATTGGTGAAATGCAAAATAAGATGAACAGCCATGTAGCAGTATCTTTGCTGAATGGCTGGATATAGATCTTGTGCTTCTAGACCTCACTGAATGACGGGGGGACTCCACTTGTAATGGGTATGCAAGTGATCAAAATGGTGACTTGCCCTATAAAGGGTTAAATGTTTTGGTTCCCTACATAGAAGCCATTAACATTGTTAGAACATCATGGAGCAGACATAGCTTTTGTTGATTTTTTTAGTTTTGTTTTTTATTACCGGTACACTGGAAAAATGATCTAGAAATAAGTAAATATTTCTCAAATTGAGTGCATTTACACTTAATTTGAGCAGGTTAATGAGATGATTTGCCAATGTAATGAGTATTTTTACTCTTAAAATAAGATATTTACATAAAATGCAC
>NW_015150593.1:527197-529329 GCF_000732505.1 Cyprinodon variegatus
CACACTTCAAAAAAGATATCTAAATAAGTCATTTTTTTCTTGCAATAAGTGCATTTTTTCTTGAAATGAGGATGAAGTGAGACACTTTGCCAATGGAAAAAGACAATTTATATTTAAAATAAGAAAAAAAAAACAATTGCCTTGTCTTATTTCAAGAGCATATTATCTAATTATCTTACTTTAAGAGTAAAAGTACTCATTCCATTGGCAAATTATCTTATTTACCTACTCAAATTAAGGCTAAATACACTTAATTGAAGACATTTTTGCTCATTTCTAGATCCCTTTTGCAGTGCAATGATTTATTTAGTTTGCCTAATTTCTGTTTTTTTGTTTTTTTTGTTTTTTTGTTTTTTTTATTCAAAGTACAAATATATCTCTTGTGCACAAGCAGAAGTTCCTGAACTCTCAAAGTGATTTTCTATAAATGGATCGAAAACTTTATAAGTAAGCTGTAAAAACTGAGATGCCATTTTTTTTTATCTAGACGCAAAAACCCCATTATAAAAGCTGACACTACCAGTAACAGTAGTCAGCAGAAAAAGATGTATTTAAGTGGAGCAGTCACTTCTTTGTTATGCTGTGGATGTGTAACAGCATTTGCAGTGATTTTCAATCTGCAATAAAATTACCAATAAATTCCTAACACAAGACACTATTTATTTTAAGATGAAAGGAAGACGGTTAACTTTAGTTTACTTTATTCAGAAAAGTGGAATTCATGTCTAACCATGAAGGGTCTAGCTCAATTTATATCAAATGAATTCATGTAAATTCAATGGAGCCTTGGTGGAAGTTCAACTGATTAAACTGATTATTGGCCTTCATCAGCCTACGACACAGCCAATCAGCTTTGAGCCACGCCTTCACGAAAGCTAATCAGGATCTAAAGTTCATTAAAAGGCCTCCGATCCGCAACTCGTCTGCTACTTAGAGCGCAGGCGGTGGTTGCACCATGTGACTTCATTCAGATGACCCCGTTTCAACCCACCTCCTGCCCGTCCTCCACCATCGTAGCCAAAACTTCATCAGAGTTTCTTTCCTCCTGGACTCTTACTACATTACGCATCCCTGTTCAACCAGTCTGGCATGTTGAGTCTGGTTCTGCCAGAGGTTTCTTCCCAACAGGGAGTTTTTCCTCTCCACTGTCGCTTCATGCTTGCTCATCACGGACAGGTTCTCTCAACTTGTGTTATCCAAACTGGACTTCCATCTTCCAGGTCCCTGAGTGAAGCTCTAGTATCAGCTCATGCAATCACTGGATCTCCCCATAAAGCTCAGCAGACCGTCTCGCTAACCAGCAGTCTACAGACTGACCAACTTCATCTATCTCCACTCTACCACCAGTTTCAGGCCTGGGGGGGAACAGCCCTATGCTTTACTCCTGTTCATTCATATCTATCAAAATTCAGCGCTATGTTTCCTGCCGAGGTCTGAGCGCCAAAGACCAACTAGTTGTATCAATAAATTTCTTCTAATTGTCTTTTTACTCCGTGCAAGTTTTTCAGATTGAAATATAATTATGCTGCTCAGAAGTAAATTATATATATATTCAACCCCATTTATAAAGAAAACGGTCTAATTCAGCTTAGTATGTAACGCTAGTGATGACTGTGACCAAGGAAACCTATTTAAATAAGTCACTGACTTTGTAAAAACCCCAATATGTCTTTCTTTATTGACAGAGGACCAAGTGGTTGTGTCATCAGACTATGACAGCACCCATGAAGCCAACCACAGTGACAGCAGTGATGTAGCACACACTGAGGAGGATGCAGAGGATGGGAAAAACTCCTCTCAAAATGTTATCCTCCATGCACTAATACCTCCAGAGGTGAGACTATTTCAGAGACATGCATCATATAAAGTGGATATAAAAAGTCTTCACACCTCGATAGCCATCGGAAAATGAGAGCATGAGGTATTTTGGAATGCATGTTCTGATTTGTTTTTTCAAAGCACCAATTGAAATTGACAAAATCTAAACAGGTGCTCCAGGTTTATTCTCTGCAGTAAATTATTGCTGTTCATTTGTTTTGTTTTTTTTAGCTCACACACTGGAAAAACAATCTAGAAATAAGTCAAAATTTTTCAAATTACGTGCATTTACCCTTAATTTGAGTAGGTAAGTG
>NW_015150593.1:530378-533055 GCF_000732505.1 Cyprinodon variegatus
GAACGATGAAATTTCACGAAATTTTGAAAGTAAAATAGATCGATACTGCGTTTTTAAAAATCAATTTGATATCAGCATACTGTATGAAAATAGATTTGAGTATATTATTTTTCAAAGTGTCAGAAATGGATAACAAAACTGCTATTTTCAATGACTACTTATTTTTGTCCAGCTTTAACATCAGTATCGATATCGGTTATCGGCTACATGAGTTTTAAAATATCGGCATATCGGATATCGGCCAAAATCCCAATATCGTGCATCCTTATTTAAAATAAGATATTCAGATAAAATGCACTTGAAATAAGACAATGCGATTGTGTTTTCTAAATGTAATTTGTCTTGTTCCATTGGCAAAGTGGATCTTTTTCCTCCTCAATCCAAGAAAAATTGCACTTATTTGAAGAAATAATGACTTATCTAGATTTAGATTTTTTCCAGTGCATCTATTCGTTATGAGCTACTAGCATTGGAAAGCAGGAATAGTCACATCATAGTGTTATGTTTAATCCGGGAGCCAAGGTCAACTGACTAAACTCTGTTGATCGTACCAAAAACTAAAAGATTCACAGTAGCAGGAAGTTAAGCTGCTAAAACAGCCAAGATGATAAATGCCTGAGTAATTACTGTCAGCAGATGGCAACAACCTACAATAATGTTTATGTCTCCTAACCGCACCCTCTCAGAAATTATTTTCAGGCTCAAAGAGAACTAAATAAACATCATCAGCTATAGTGCTTCCTGTATTTTGACACAAACACATTTTTGTTGTTTTTAATAGACATAGTGCATATAGAGAACTTTAAGTAGGGTACAACACATTTTTTGTGTTCGGATTTTTTAAATTATTTTTCCTTTCAACTGGATGAATTCTAAAAACACAAAAAACATCACTTTACCAGGAGTCTATGATTACTTTTTGTATCCACTTTCAGTGTGTCATTACTTTTACTTATTGCATGTCTTCTTTTAAACATTTATATTATGTGTTGTTCATTCAGAACAAAACTATTCTGGCACCAGAACCGTTAGTAATGGAAGACTTGGAGCCTTTGATGAGTCAGTTAAACAATTGGAACTTTCCTATTTTCACCCTAATGGAGAAGACAAATGGAAAAAATGGAAGGATCCTCAGTCAGGTGAGCGTATTAAAAAACATACAGAAGTATAAGTGATAATGAATCTTTGCAATTTGTACTTTGTATGCGGATTTTGACAAAAATTCACAAATAAAATTCTATTTTGTTCTTAAAAAGAAATAAAACAATTAAATTTCCAATAAATATGCTAAATAAATGTTTGTTAATGTTATCCATGCAATTAAGTTTAGTCCCCTGGTGTTTCTGATGCACAGTCAGAAAGAAAGAACATTTAAAACAAATGAAAAACACACGCTCATTAATAAACGAGAACATGTTTATAGGATATCAGATGCACACTTAATCTTCCAGAGTCACAGTCGCTTCTCTCTTACACTGATGAACGAGCAGAGAACTTCTTTCTCCACACGAACAACTGCCAGGTGCTTCAGACTTGGCTTGGGATTTCTCATTAAAAACCCATGTCTGGAATAACTCTCAGGAGTCTGCATAATGTAAAAGTCTCTGGATGATTTGTAAGAAAGGGGAAAAAAAAAACGATTCTCTTTTTAAGGAGGCTTTGCTCAAAAACAATGTAAGCGAAGCTATTCGTTTTAAGAGGTTACACTGATGAGACCAAGCTGCATTTCTGACATGCAAATCTGTCTGTTGCACAGAAGGTCATGTACTGTAAATGTATATTCCTCTTAGCAGAATAGAATAGAATAGAATAGATTGTTATTGCAGATCAGAATGCACACATTTATAAAGTACCAAAATAACAAGAATGTTCCGCTAACAATGAAAGACAAATTAGCAGAAAACATAAAAATAAGTAAACTCATATAGTCATACATTCCTTTTTGTAGCTGTTTTTAACATTGGTGACACATTTAGCAATGAAGTTATATTTCATGTGTTAATTAATACCTTTTTAGTTATCTAATCTTTTGAAAGCCGTGTGGTTTTTACAGATGACTTTGTGTTGCAGGTATCTTATAGGCTCTTTGAGGACACTGGCCTGTTTGAGACCTTTAAAATCCCTGTTAAAGAATTCATGAACTACTTTCATGCTCTGGAGAGCGGCTACAGAGACATACCCTGTGAGTTGGAATTGATCTCCGCTGTATGTTCTGTTATTTACAAAGTTTTACTGTCAGGTTTTATTTTTCAGAGTTGTAAAAGATAAAAGCAACCACTAGATGGAAATACTATACCATACACTTCTTCCTTTTTTAGTAATGCTACTGTGTACAGTACCATGAAGTCTGGGTTTTTTAGGTTTCTATGAGAAACATAAACAGCCTAACAGTGCACTCTAGTGGACAGTGTTGTAATTTAGAAAATCATGTTTTTTTTTTTCTTTTTTATCAGATCACAACAGGATCCATGCCACAGATGTGCTTCATGCAGTCTGGTATCTCACTACGCAGCCTGTACCTGGTTTACCCAGCCTAATTAATGATCACGGCTCTGCCAGTGACTCAGGTACGCCCCCATCTTACTAGTCCCTCAAAGTGCAAAATAAGGAAAATAGCTTTTTTTTTTTTTTTTTTAAGAAGTTAATAGAAGATGTTGGGGGGGATGTTTTTATTTTT
>NW_015150593.1:534535-536891 GCF_000732505.1 Cyprinodon variegatus
AAACTGCCGCTAACCTGAAGTTCCACGACAATCTACAGTGCCGCATTTTGACGAAAATCCCACTTTTCATGCAGTGGACTTTTGGAGGTGTTGCCATGAAAACAAATACTGGACAGAAATATTACTATTACTGGCGTGGACACACTGACAAAAAGATCTTAGGATTCATCAAACTTAAAATAACAAAATAAGGATAATACATGGCCTCAGTGGTCCTTTAAACCAATGAAATGAAAACATTCAAATGTATATTTCCCCTTTTGCAAATTACGTGCATCATATCAATTTCGTTTTTACCTTCTTTGTTTTTAAAGTCAAAATGCATCCAAGCATCTGACTTGAAATGTGATGGAACCGCAGGGCGAATTTTTATAGTGTCCTCCATATTTTGTTTACGAATGAAATGCTTGTGACACAAAGCAGCGGGCGTCAACACATCCGCATCGACTCTGCTGGCTGGAAGTGTCATGATGCGATGGTTTTACTAGCCCAAATGCAGACTCACAGACACAGAGGGAGGATTAAAAGTCCAGTAATTTATTGGAACCGGTTGACAGATTCACAGGTTTGCAGAATCAGACAGGCATGGTGGCACAGGAAACACAACGATCCAGCTCAGAGAGGAGGTCACACTCAGCTTATATAGGAAAGGCTTCCTTAATCAGCAAATAGACAACAGCTGTCCATGCTGAGCCAAAGCTCCCCAGGCTGGATCCACGGCCCCCCCACTGGTGGGCAAAGCCCCGGATCCTGACAGGAAGTTGTATTCCACTTGATTTGGCTGATGTGCGCCAACCAATCATGTATTTTTTTTTTTTTTTTTTTTTTTTTTATCATGCAGTAGATCACAAAAATTAGAATCGCGATGCATCGTCATGACGATTATTTTGCACACCCTTACATTACATAGTGCATAATAGTGCATGTAATGCACTGCACGGCACATACAGGCGACGTAAAGTATGTGTGCTTTGTAAGTTCTGCCTCCCTGATCCATTTCCTGTTTGCTTCCTTGTAATTAGATTCTGACAGTGGAATAACGCACAGTCATATGGGCTTCCTAGTCTCAAAGACGTACACTGTGTCCGAAGATGGCTATGGCTGTTTGTCAGGCCTCATACCCGCTCTGGAGCTGATGGCGCTTTACGTGGCTGCTGCAATGCATGACTATGATCATCCTGGGAGAACAAATGCTTTCCTTGTGGCCACCAGCGCCCCTCAGGTACTGTGTTCATTTGGATCACTCATTACCGTCTCTGATGTGTATCAGAAAATGTAGAAATTTGTTTCTGTGAGGTATTTATTTCACACAATGTGTCTCATTTTAACTGCTAAACTGCATAAAGATCCTAATCCAAACAGCCGGCACTCATAGGAAGTATTACCAATACTTCCTATATGAGAGGCTATAAACATAAAAACATAAAATGCCAGAATGTGTTTACTTCTGTCTTTGCAATTGTCATTGCAAGTCTCATTAACAGTTACGGGAATCATTTCATTGCAGCGATTGCCTCAAAAGGTGGTGCTAAATTGAGGGTACTATCATTTTTTCAGTTTGTTTAATGAGTTTTTTTTATTTTTAAGTCATTCTTTTGAAGCAAGGTTGAAAAGCAAAGTTATATTTTCATTTGCTTAGAATCAAGTCATTTCTGTGACCTGGTGAGTTTTCATTAAATAAGGGATAACAATCCTTTTTCATAGATTAGGAAATGGATTTAGATCAATAAAGCATTATTATTTTTTTTTTTTATCAAGCATCGACTTAAATCACATAGAAAATCAATTTTGTTGCATGCAAAATTAGCAGGCAGTGTATGCAAACCTTTTTTGCAGGTCTTCTTTCATCAATGTGCAGATCATATTCGAATAAGCAACCTGCACAAATATGTGGAGGGAGGAATACATTTTTAAATCTGAACATCAACTGCGACCATACTTTTAGCATCTTTTTAGAATTTTGAAAATCAGCTGCAAACTTTCACACAAATACGTACAAATTCAGACGATGGGGAAAAAAAATTCTGCAAATGTAAATATACAGTATTTGGAGATAAATCAAAAGTGGAATAATATCGTCAGAGGTAGAAGAAATAATGAATGTTGGCAGACATTCTCTGTACAAATAAACCAAAAGAAAGTGGTTCAACATGCTTAAAAACAAAATATAAAATGAACAGCTGGAATGTCCATGGTAGAGGTATACCTAGATGTGGGGAATAGCACTCTGTTCTAAACCTGACTCTTGCTCCTGTTGTGTTGGGGAGGATGGAGAGGGGGAAGACAACTTTCCCATATTTAATGTTATTCTATGTTGTTTAACTTAAACCTTAGATATTTTAATTTTACATATATA
>NW_015150593.1:537598-540390 GCF_000732505.1 Cyprinodon variegatus
TTCCCGACCTCAAACGTTGTGGGCGGGACTAAGTTCGGAATGGCACCCAGGCTACATGTCCACTGAGAGAGGCATAAAAAAAAAAATCAAGAAATCGCAATATAATATTTTTCAACTATTTATTTGTACGATACAGCTGCAAATAAGCATTTGAACATCTGCCCATCAGCTAGAATTCTGACCTTCAAAAACCTGTTAGTCTGCCTTCAAAAAGTCTCAAAATTATCCACTTCCACTTTATCCTAAATTAGATGCACCTGTTTGAGGTCGTTAGCTGCATAAAGACACCTTTCCACCCCATACAATTAGTAAGAATCCAACTAATAACATGGCCAAGACCAAATAACTGTCCAAAGACACTACAGACAAAATTGTACACCTCCACAAGGCTGGAAAAGGCTAATGTCTTCATAGTAGAGTGATAGTGTCTTCATGTTTGCCTTAATAGCCAATCAGACAGCTGCAGTTGATCCAGAATGCTGGATCATGCTGAAAGTAGAGCACATCACCCCAGTGCTAAAGTCCTTCTACCGGCTCCCAAATAAATAAATTTGCCATGCCTTTCTGAACCAGCTAATTAATCTTGTTTGCCAGACATTTGGATCTAAAGGAGACCTCAATAGCAAGTAGGTACATTTGTACACACTGATGCAGATTTTGGCTGTTTGCAGGCAGTGCTCTACAATGATCGCTCGGTTCTGGAAAACCACCACGCCGCTTCTGCCTGGAACCTCTTCATGTCACACCCAGAGTATAACTTCCTCGTTAACCTGGACCATGTGGAGTTCAAACGCTTCAGGTTTCTGGTCATCGAGGCCATACTGGCCACAGACCTCAAGAAGCACTTTGACTTCCTTGCTGAGTTCAATGCCAAGGTATTAAATAAGTTAAACTGTGATATACATTATTTATGGAATATAACTTAGAGTTATATTGTCTTATTTTTCTGGAAAACTTTTTGCAGTTACGGTATGTTTTTTGTTTAGAGGGACAATAAAAACAATTCTATTTAATTCATTGCAATCCAGTACAATTCAACCTTTCAGGAATAGAGTGTTGGATGTTTTTTACTAGCAGCATTTGAACTGTAAAGGTGCAGAAGAGTCAGCAGCAGTTTTCATATTCACACTTCTTATGGAATAAGTTTAATGGAATCTGATTCAGTTTCAGTCAAAAGGAGTCAGTTTTAAACTTCCGCTTCTTTGATTTTTAAACTTTCTTTTATCTTGTCAAGACATTATATTGCTGTTATTATTTTAAAAAATGTTGCATTGCATTGACAATCATGATCAAAAGATAAAAAGGATGTTTTTGTATCTTCATAAACATGTTATTGGTATAAACCAGAAATCACCATTATATACTATCTTTAAACCTTAGTTTGTTTAGTATTTTACAAAATAGGCCATCACAGACAGCCTGAATGATTTTCAAATATATCTGAGTTCATGAGTGTTTAATATTTACTTTTACAAGACTGAGATACAATTTATATAATTAAACAGAATAAATTACATTTAAGAATAGTTTAGCAATGATCAAATGATCAAAATAAGTTCACAGATATAAAAGAAATGCATAAATAATAATAAGAAGAGGACAAAGAATTTAAAAATATGGGTAAAATAATGTATTACCTGAACAGAGAATTAAGGAAACTGGTGATAAATATATCTGAACAAACTATACAAATTTACAGTGTCTTAAAAGCGTAATCAGCTGACATGTTACACATATGTTATGTTAAAATATGGTCAAGAATACAAAAGGATAATAACAACATTATTAAAAACATACTTTTTGCAAAACCAATAAATACCTTAAATTCACCTGAAATAAAAGAGCATAAATAAATAAAACCTGCTAAATTTGATTATAAATAGATGTGAATAAAAATAGCTTAATAGTTTAAAAACATTGCTAAGAATTTTTTTGCTCTCTGGTCCTTGATTTACTCAGCTGCAGTAGGAATGTCTATATATCTGTAAAGATTAGAAAGGAGAACACAACCATATTAAACGACAATGTTTTAAACCTGTTAAAATACATTCCTGAATGCGTCCGATGCGTGTAAACCTGACTCCGCTATCATTTGATTCCTCAGGTAGGCGATGATCCTTCAACAGGCATTGACTGGTCTAATGAGAACGACAGGTTGCTGGTCTGCCAGATGTGCATTAAACTGGCAGACATCAACGGGCCTCTGAAGTGCAAGGATCTACATCTACAGTGGACTGAGGGCATCGTCAATGAGTTCTATGAACAGGTGGGAGAAATGAATAAGACCACTTTTTTCATTTTGTCTTTTTGCAAAACAAATTTCAAATATGTTATTGGGTTTTGTCTGATATACAAACTTATTAAAAAAAGAGACTTAAAGGTGTTTCATACACATGTTATTAGAAACCCACTGTCCAATTCCTCTGAATTAAATCCAGCAATGCTTTAAGAAGTCAAAGAAATGTCATCACTCTGTGTGTTATATAACTAGTACATGAGCTGAGGAGGGATGGCATCCCCTTTCTTAAAAAAATCTTTAAAAATCATCCCCTTTCTTAAATGACCATCCCTCCATACCATCCCCTGTGAAATTGTATTACTGACTGTGTAAAATGTCTACTATATAGTAACAATAATGGCAATAATATTGCCCTTTTAACATTTGGCTAACTGTGGGCTTTCATTAACCTGACTCCACCAGATGGATTTGCTCCGCATATCCATCTGGAAACCTTCCGTTGAAGTAATTTTGGGAAGGGGCGAAAATACTGGTTAGCTGATTGGCCTATGTT
>NW_015150593.1:541632-542905 GCF_000732505.1 Cyprinodon variegatus
TGAAAATACAAACAAAGTTCTTTAAGAAAAACGTTGAAGTTTGGCTTGGTCCTCATGTATTTGTTTTTGTGAATGTAAAATTTCCCCATCATGAGTAAAACATAAAAGGCTAGGTCCTGCAGCTTATCTGTCATTTCTATTCCAAACAAAACATTCTAGCAAGTAGCAAACTGGTCAGAACTGATAAGGAGATAAAATGAGCTAAATGCTGATTCACATTTCAAGAAAACCTGTTAGAAGTTGCAGGGCAACGACCCTAAATGTACAGTTAAAGCTACAATAGAATAGATTAAATTAAAGAATACCCATATATATGAATACTGTATGGGTCACACAATATCCATTAATTTAGATCAAAGTGTGTAGCAGTTAATGGTGATATTTTAAAGCTACTCAGAGAGGAAGAATTATGAAATTATGGCCTCAGTTTGAATTGTGCTGCAGTAATGAGCATAACCTACTTACAACCCAATCCTTTTTCCACCAAAGTTTGAGTTCTCCAAGCTCCTGGCACAAAATTCTTCTTTTTCTATGAATTGCTCACGCTCAGGCATGGCTACTTTATTTTGATGGTGCAGCCAAGTGCGTACCTACTTTAGATCTAACAAGGCAGCCATCCAGAGCCAAACATAAGAAAAGCTCCCTTATGACAAAGGTTTGGATGTTTTTAGGGGAAGTGGTGCCTGAGGGATCATTTAGCTGGTCTAAAGGGCATTTGATAGAGATGGCTGTTCCACCTGACTGCACTTGACAATTTCCAGAAGAGCTATAAACTTAAAGCAATTCATTTCCTTTCTAAAAAAAATATATGTATAACCCTTACCAGCTGGTGAGTTAAGTTCTCTTTTAGCTTCCAAGAAATCATGCATCAGGTTTAAAGTGACTGTAGGTGACTATCATCCAAAAATTAGTCACGAAGAGGAGAGCAGGGATCTGTTCGACGCGCTGAATCCAAGGAGGAAACGTAAAGCTTTACTGCAGTTAGGGATGTTTATTGTACCCTTTTTCTGTGAAGCATTGTACAATAGATAGACTTGCAGACTTAATTAGCCTTAAAGGAATAGTACACCCAAAACATGATTAGCCTTCATTTTCTACTCACCCCCATGCTGAACTAGCCTGGGTGCCATTCCGAACTTAGTCCCGCCCACAAGGTTTGAGTTCGTGGAAGTTCGGTCTGGCTCTGCTCCATAGTAGCGCGAGTATTAAAGCCCACTGTCAGGCGATCCAATCAAATTGTCAGGGCGGGCTTTATACGATGATGGACAGATGA
>NW_015150593.1:546116-547063 GCF_000732505.1 Cyprinodon variegatus
GCATGGGGGTGAGTAGAAAATGAAGGCTAATCATGTTTTGGGTGTACTATTCCTTTAAACTTGCGGGCAACAGAAATATTGGCACCCTGCCTTAGCCTTGATTGATTTTTTCCCCTTCCTTTCTTTTTTTAAAATCAGGTAAGATGAATATGGTGAGAATGAGTTCTAGTTTGTTGTGTTTTTTTTAGCTTGCATCATTTTAAATGAATGGTTACTGCTGTCTGTAGGGTGATGAAGAGTCTAGCCTGGGGCTTCCTGTGAGCCCTTTCATGGATCGAGCTGCCCCACAGCTGGCCAAACTTCAGGAATCATTCATCACACACATTGTTGGACCACTTTGTAACTCCTACGACTCGGCTTGCCTCATACCTGGACGATGGGTGGAGCCTGATCCCGAGGAGGAGGAGCAAGAGATTACAGAAAGCGAGGATGCAGATGACGATGGATCTACATGCTCTGATGGATCACGTAAGCATGAGTGCATAAAATAAAGCTAAAAGAGGGCAGTTTATTCTTTTTATGTAGCCTTTGTTTTCCTACTTGCCATTAGTTTTATTTAACCATTCATATTTACACTTCTGATCATTGTAAAGAACAAAAGTTTATTAATTCTGTATAATTCAGCCTCTTTCAGTCTCTTAAGATGTGGTTAATTCAGTTGAGGTATCCCTGATAGATAATGGTATCCCTAAAATGAGAGAAATATCAGCTGTGCTGCTGCCATCAACACCTTTATTTATAGATGTTCGAGATCTGCCTGTTTTTTTAGTGTAGTCCTGTTTCTCTGACTGTGACTGGCTGGAGTTGGCTTGGAGCTCGTCTGCCTGGCTGTGTGTTTCCTAGACAGGGCCGCCTTTTACAGCTGCTTTTTGTATCTCCGCTTCTGTCTCCTTGAACCCCAGTCGGCCTCAGCAGATGGCCGCTCACACTGAGCCTGGTTCTGCTGG
>NW_015150593.1:549493-557487 GCF_000732505.1 Cyprinodon variegatus
TAATTATTGACACATTTAATTATTTATTTAATGCTGTATTTATTTATTTAATTTTGGCACTTTTTATCCTCCATAAGATATATGGAACAATCCTCCTGGAACAGATTGACCCATGATGCTAAAGGTCATAGCGTGTTGGACGGTTAATATTATAGATGAGAAAGAGTAGAAAGAAAAATGTTGGTTTACTGCAACAGATATAGAAATCACAATATTCAACATTAATGTTGTATTTCAGGAATTTCTTATCAAGCAACCCTAAAAATGTCCTTTAAACTGAGCTATAAAGAGTTGACAAATTCTGTTTTGTTTTTTGTTTTCTTTTAGAGAAAGACGTTTCCAAGAAAAGGAGGAAAGTTTTCTGCCAGATCACACAGCACCTCCTGGAAAATCACAAGATGTGGAAAAAAGTAATGGAAGATGAATCCCAAAATGAGGACCCAGAGGCGGAGCCAGTCCATTTAAACAAAGTAGCAGAAACAATTCTGGCTATTGATGAAGAAGAAGAGGAATTGGGCAGCAGGGAAGAGCAGGTGGAAGAAGGGCATCGTGAGGAAGAATCAAAGGAAGCAGAGTGGCTTATTTCAGTAAAAGAAGGCTCTAAGAATGTAGAGGAGCAAGGGGACAGTGAACCACAATAAAAACCATCTAAGCTCCGCCCCAATCAGTTAGCGATGCAGCATCAGTCAGGATAAGGATGTAAAGAAATATCCCTTTTGACCTTATCCTACTGACTCCTGTTTCTGCCAGCACAGTACTTAGACACAACACTGTAGATGTTTGGGAAACACGTGCCTACACACACAGAAAAAAAAAAAAAATACAGGTTGGGAAAATTTGTGCTTTACATGTTTAATCTGAATATGTGGTTTTACCAAACAATTTATATGTTTTCTTTCCATATTGCAATAATGGATATTCATTGACTTTTGGGAAACAGACTATTTTGCTACTGTCAGGAGTTGAAGAAAAAAAAAAACAGCTGCATATGTTTTAACTCAGTGTGGTATAACAGAACTGCAGAAATTTGCTGCCAATTTATACAGAATTATTTCCCGAATGTGATTATATAAAAAAATCACAATTCAGATGCTTGTGTTTTGGTTTTAGCTCAAGGTTTTCTGTTTGAACCAAGCTACACTAAGTTTTTTTTTTTTTTTTTTTTGTCTGCACTTGGATTATAAAGGGAGTAATTCACATGAGGAATAATCCTTTTAACTCATGACAGAAATAATCCCTCACATGTGGGCTTATTTAAAAAAAAAATCTAATATTTATGCATATTTTGTTGACGTTTATTGCCAAATGAAGTACTTAATACCATCATATTGAGATGTGTTTGGGAAATATACAGCTGTGTGCACAATGTGTTTTTATTTCAGTGTACACATTAATTCTCCAGAAGGCAGAATTGATTTTTTTTTATTACAGTAAAACTGATGTCAAAATCATAAGTTTCTTAGAGCATTCCCTTGCAAAAGTATTCATACACCTTCATCTGTATTATACTTCTCATGTTCAGACCAAAGTTAAATCTTAATTGAGCCTACATCACCCTGTACATCTGCATGAATACACTATCCACAAGGTGATAAATGCTAATAGCAGCTTCATGCTTTTTGGATTTGTTTTATTTATTAGAAGCAGGGATGATGCTTGATTGTATATGAAGATGATTCAATTCGATTCAAATATACCGTATTAATCCCCAAAAGGACCGAGCCGCCTGCAGCTTTTCCTCCATTGCCTCTTGGAGCTCCAGAGTGAGCCGCATCACCTCAGCCTTCAGGTCGCTTCTACCCATGATTATAGAAAGTATTTTTCTTGAGACTAAGAAAAACTTAGACTGGTTTGTGATGCTTTAGATCAAAGCATCGGTGGAACATGTATGTGCTCCATAAAAAGTCAAGACCAAAGGAGAATATGTGGTAACTCTAAAAATAATGTTTTTTTTTATCCAGTCTGAACTTTAGCTTGATTTTGCAGAATAAAAATCGGGGAAAAAAATAATCTGTAGATTAAGTTTTAACAAAAGTTGGTAACGAAATGACTGAGGATGGCTGATCAAAAATTCCACCTCATTTTCAACAAATTTGATTAGAAAAAAAAATATTTTCCATTCATAATACATGTTTTCATCTATAACTCAATTTCTTGCTAAGATGCTTGGAATTTTTTGGTCTTCATCTGACAAATAAGGGAGTACTGGCCTACACTGCAAAAAATTCAAATCTTAAGTAATTTTTTCTTAAAATAACTGCATTTTTTATTGGATTGAGGGAGTAAGTGGGACACTTTGCCAATGGAACAAGACAATATACATTTAAAATAAGAAAAAAACAACTGCATTGTCTTGTTTCAAGGGCGTTTTTATCTTATCTTATTCTAAGAGTAAAAATACTCATACCATTGGCAAATCCTCTTATTTATCTACTCAAATTAAGGTTAAATTCACTTAATTTAAGAAATCTTCACTTATTTCTAGATTGTTTTTGCAGTGTAGTGGGTTACACTGGAAAAAATCAAAATCTAGAAAAGTCATTTTTTTTTCTTAAAATAAGAGCATTTGTTCTTAAATTGAGAAGGTAAAACAGACATTTTGTCAATGGAACAAGACAATTTATATTTAAATAAGGAAACACAATTGCATTTTTCTTATTTCAAGTGCATTTTATCTAAATATCTTATTTTAAGAGTAAAAATACTCATTCCATTGGCAAATCATCTCATTAACCTGCTCAAATTAAATGTAAATGCACTCAATTTGAGAAATATTTACTTATTTCTTGATTTTTTTTCCAGTGTAGAGCAGTGCACTTGTGCTCTGAGAAGGTTGAAAGTACCCGGTTTGATCCCCACAGCCTCCCTGAGAAAGACCCTCAACCCCACACTCCTCTAGGAGATCAATAAAGTTCAATTATTATTATTAAACAAGATGGTGTCATGCTAACACCATACCAGAATGCACCATAAATAATACCTTAAATAATAATTCTATATGGACTTCCCTGTGCTTCCCCATTAAGAATGCAGTGAGAAATTTAAACCACACAAGTCACTTCATGTATCTGGTATGTCTGTGAAAGAAAGATGCATACCGTTGCTTTTTCTGTGACCTTTGTGCCATGAATCTGTTGGATTCTCCTGGCACCTCAGGGACTCATTCTTTCTCTTACAGTTTGCAGCAAACAAGATGCTTCCGAACTCAAGCTGCTTAGAAAATCCACAGCAAACATACAGAGTTTCAACTGTACCCAAAGTTCATGGAATCTCATGTGGCATCTTGTTCAGTAACAAACGGGACGTATAAGCTGTCCTGAGCTTAGCCAAGAAATGTTTAGACAGGAATCCTGCCCCAAATCTTTTATAAAATGTATCCCTTTTAAAATAAACCTGAGTCTCTGTTAGAAGACACTATTCCACCCACTGTGGAGATGTTTTAGCAAGATTAGTTACAGTAATCACCGCTATTAATAAAGTCAATTGTTTCCCTGTACTGCATGATCTATACTCATATGTTTCTGTAGCTGCAGGTTCCTGCACTGGAAAAATTATCTAGAAATAAGTAAAAACTTCTTAAATTAAGTGTATTTACCGTTAATTAGAGTAGGTAAATGAAATAGCTTGCCAATGGAATGAGTAGTTTTACTCTTAAAATAAAATAATTAGATAATATGCACTGAAAATAAGATAATGCAATTGTGTTTTCTTATTTTAAGTGTAAATTGTCTTGGTCTATTGGCAAAATGTCTCTTTTACCTCCTCAATCTAAGAAAAAATGATCTTATTTTAAAAAAAAAATACCTTTTCTAGATTTAGATTTTTTCCAGTGCGATCTTGAAAATTAGGTAGAAAATTTATTGAGTTATAAAGATTATAACCATGGCTACATCTCGTTTAGCTGTTAATAAACAGACACAGCACCCGGCCGGTGCAGCAGGTGACACTTTTTTCTTTTTCAGTTAGTTTATAAACCTAAATAACTTGACTTTCTCCGACCATAAAAAGCTTCAATCCCCAAAAACATCTTTGTGTTTGAGGCAAACCCTATTTTATAAAGTTTTGAACAACCGTCACATTTTCAGTTGGTGTTTATTAATAGGTATTAAATCAACGCTTGTTTTAAACAATTCATTTCAACTCTTTTTTTTTTTTGTACTGATTTTTAACTTTTTTAAGAACAGCTACTCTAACAAAAAGCTTTACATCATTTTTGGTACAAACTTGGACAGGACCATCACTGTTATAGCTACACCTCCATCCTCCCCATTATTGGTGCTAGTATTCATTGGCCTTTTTGTAAATCCCAATCAATTTTATACAGTTAAAGAATTGCTTGTGTTTTATTAAACTGATAGAAAAATATTAAAGACTGAAGTTGTGTTAAAACAGTAGAATTAGGTTTTGCCAGCTTTTAGTCCGGATCTGTGAATTAAGGCGGAGTGTCAGTATTCTGATACAAATAAGATATTAAATACTTAGATACCAATACCAAGCAAAATATTACCAGCTATCCTTTCAAAGATATCAAAATATAAAAAACTAATCAATTTCTTTAACTTATTTTTTTAAGTTATCTGAATGCCAGATTTGATATTAAATCAAAATACAATTAAATTGCGTGAATCAGAAATAGCAGTGGTTGTAACCTGGGTGCCAAATAATAATTAGTCCAAAAAAAAGCTATTTTTACTGATATCCTGAAATAGATCATTAGAAGGTCTCTATTAATTCCATTATAATTATTCTTCCATGTTGTCGTTAAATGTAAATTCATATAATGAATATTATTGCTGAACCTTCTGTAAATTTCTTCCATCGACTGCCAAGTTTATTTGCTTTTTTCAGGGGTAAAGGAATACAGTAAGCATCGCGTCAACCAGGTCAAGTCCTATAGAATTACCACACATGCCAACATTTTTTCAAGCAGTGCTTCAAAATGCCTATTAATTTTTTGCACTCCATGGTCCCACAATGAGAGCTGTATGTGCATGTTTGGATGTTATGCATGAGGCATGAGGCCATTTATGGGTGCTTCAGAGGAGAAAAAAGCTTTTAGAACTCCTCTTTAGAACCTCCTCTTCTTTAATGATGCAAACATTTCCATGCATAACTCCTTCCATAATGTTAATTTGCGTCCTGGTAGATTTTTCGCCACACATTCCATCCAGCCAATATGGATAGTTCAGTCCATAAACAATGGCCTCTTTGCTACCGACCTGACTCTGCCACAGTGGGTGCTACCAGGGATGGAGGCCACATACACAGGCTTGATAACTGGCTGACCTAACGATTAGTCATCATCACGGACATGTTTGCCCTCAAACCTATTATCATGGGCGGTTCTAGACAGGGGCCAACGGGGGACAGTGCCCCTGTAAATCATCAGAATCAGGTTTATTGCCATTGTTAGTGAAGGAGTTCACAAATTAGGAATTTTTTATGGTACAATCGTGCAACATGAAACATATAACATGGAATAGGTAAATAAAATTATAAAAATATCTAAAACACTGTGGGTATAAGGCATGCAATAAATCCTGGCCTCTGTACTGAAGACATAATACTTCTTCTTTTTTTTCCCCCCTTTACATATTCTGTTTTACTAATAATTTAAAAACAAAAAGGTGATAATAAGGCATCAGTGGTATTGAGATAGGATCCCACACTGGAAAAAATAATCTAGAAAAGTCATTTTTTTCTTAAAATAAGTGCATTTGTTCTTAAATTGAGAAGGTAAAACAGACATTTTGCCAATGGAACAAGACAATTTATATTAAAATAAGGAAACACAATTGCATTTTTCTTATTTCAAGTGCATTTTATCTAAATATCTTATTTTAAGAGTAAAAATACTCATTCCATTGGCAAATCATCTCGTTAACCTGCTCAAATTAAATGTAAATGCACTCAATGTGAGAAATATTTACTTATTTCTAGATCGTTTTTCCAGTGCAGTTTTCATCTACTAAATGTTTTTTTTTTTTTCAAATGCTCTACTTTTTACAGGTGAATTTATCAGCTTTTCTTGAGTTCTAATTCAGATTTTATAAATAAAAGCAAAAAACAGGTAATTTTAACTTGAAAGAAAATGTATAAAATCCCTAAATCCTGAATACATATTGACCTAATAAGAAATATAATTTTAATCAAACCTAATTGAATGGAAATTTTACTTGGTGCAGCTTTCTTAATTTTTTTTAATCCCTTGCCCTTTTTTTTTTATTTCATGCTTTTCTGAGCCCCCATGAAAACAACGCTGCCCCCCTCCTGGCCCCCTGGTACATTTGGTCTGGAACCGCCACTGCCTATTATCAGGTCCAATTGTTTGAATCCACAGCTTGTCTAACCCTTTGCATCTTTTTTTTCATTCCAAATGTGGTTGCAACCATTATTATGCTTTGCTAAACAAAGCATTAATTTCTTGTAACCTTGAAAACATTTACTTAAGGTTTATATACTAATCTTTTATATTTTACAAACCTGAAACACTCCAAAACAGCCATTAATGTTGTATTTTTTAACCTTCAATTTACCTACTGGCCCTTCTAATGTGACTGTCCTATGTTGTACTGCTGTGGTGAGACATCTTGATAGGAATAAATGAGGTAATGCAGGACGAAGAAATACATTAACAGCTTTTAATGCACATGCTCAGCTCGAATTGTTATCCTCCAAAGCTCCTACAGCCTTTTGCTCCTAGTGCTTCCTCTTTTGATCAGCAGAGCTTTTGTTGCACAACATAAGCTCAAATATGAAGGCATTCAGACTATTTCCATAGTGTTATACGTTCATGATCACACTTTTTAAAAACACAGAACAATATATGCATTTTGCCCATCAGATTACTTGCATTTGAGTTGAAACATATCTGTTGTATAGTGTTATTTTATGCATTTTTTTTTCCATTGTGATAATTATTCACAACTGTAAGATAATTGTAACCATTTGAACCAAACAAGCTTTACAATGATGTAAACAAAATGAAATGAGTATTTTTATATAGCTGACACATAATGAAATAATGACTTGCTTTTTTTTTTCCTTGCTAGTACTCTTCACTTGCCACACGTACTAAAGGAAGACTGTCCAAATTCACAGTATTTGTGGAAGTAAATTAATGCATTTCCTTGCAGGTTCATGCTCTGTTTTGTACAATATATGCTGTACAGGTAAAGAAATTTTAAAACTACAAAAACTTTTAGATATACATTATTTATTTTTACCATTTTGTAATTTAGACACTATACTGTAGCTTCAATATTGCCGGACGTACTGGAAGTGCCTATATTGGTATTATGTATCATACAGTGAATATATGTGGAGATCATAGACAATGTCACAGACTGAACCAGTGTGGATGTTGTAATGTGAATACATTGAATTACAAAATTACAGTTTCTGTGTTTATCTTTTGTGTGTTTGGTCTGTTGGTTTTAGGTATCTTATATTTTATAGTTAATGGCAAAACTGGCAAAGATATGTGAAAAGCTTTCAATCAAATCCCTTAATGGGGAGAAAAGGGAATTGTTATAAACAAAATGGTACCACACGTTTGGCACTGAAGCTGTGTCTATTTCCCTTTCAATTTGTCCAAAATGCCGCAGTAGTAAGGGTTCCTAAGCCTTTGAATGAGGCTTTACATATTCTTTGCTACAAGTAAATACTGGGTGTGAGGCAGTGTATTAATTATTTTCTTTCCGTAAAAGTTTAAAAAACAATCCACTGGACTTTGTTTCCAAGGTTTGAAGACATTTCGCTTCCCCCCCCAGGAAACTTTCTCAATTGAGGGGAAGCAAAATGTCTTTAAACCTTGGAAAAAAAAGTCCAGTGGATTGTTTTTTAAACTTTTACGGAATGGCTATGACCTGGATGACTGAGAATCTTCATTAGCAATTATTTTCTTTTTCATACCAGACTACCCTGATCTGTATGTTGGTGAAAAGCTAAATTTTAAAGGAAATAGCTACAAGTTTAATAACCTGACTCCGCCA
>NW_015150593.1:558177-561273 GCF_000732505.1 Cyprinodon variegatus
GCGGGATCTTGCAAAAGTATTGCGGGATCTCGCAAAAGTATTGGGGGATCTCGCAAAAGTATTGGGGGATCTCGCAAAGGTATTGCGGGATCTTGCAAAGGTATTGCGGGATCTTGCAAAAGTATTGCGGGATCTCGCAAAAGTATTGGGGGATCTCGCAACGGTATTGCGGGATCTTGCAAAGGTATTGCGGGATCTTGCAAAAGTATTGCGGGATCTCGCAAAAGTATTGGGGGATCTCGCAAAAGTATTGGGGGATCTCGCAAAACTATTGCGGGATCTCACAAAAGTATTGGGGGATCTCGCAAAGGTATTGCGGGATCTCGCAAAAGTATTGCGGGATCTCGCAAAGGTATTGGGGGATCTCGCAAAGGTATTGGGGGATCTCACAAAAGTTCTTTTTTTTCCCTCCATGTCCCTTTAGGGGCTCCGTAGAATAAAAACCAGAATGGAAATATACTTTTTTTGGATGCCTTTCAAATAATTAGGTAAGTAGACAATGTCTTAAGGTTGTTATAAAGACTTGGCGAGTGTAAGATTACTTGTTTGCTGCAGCTCTGTAACAGTGATGATATTGAGCTGTTTTTTTTTTATGTTTTGTTTTTACATCCAAAACAATCACCTTTATTTTGCATGGTGGTAAAATAAACTTGTGTCATCTTCCCATGTTAGTTATTACTGTGGCACTTTTTATTAACAATTGGGGAAACAAACAGACATCAGCCCCAATTGAATGTATAGAAAATGTTTAGAGCTAAGAGAAATCGACCTCTGCATCATGTCCTTGCAAAAATAATCCACAGCTCCTGACTTTAGGTCAAGTTTCAAACAAATACTAAGAAAATCATCAAGATTTAAAGAGATATATCTGAGTACAGTATCATTGCACAACGGTGGAAATTAATCATTTGCTGTCTCGTCATTTCATTAAATATATATATATAAGATCATAGCAGTTGGATGCACCTTGATGTCTTTAGGGACCTTCTTGATTGCCATGCCACATTTCATCATTGGCTGGTAAGTGCACTTGATCAAATCCCTTATCTAACCCACAATTCTGCTTCCTTCCTAAAAATAAATGGAGCTACATTACCTAAGATAGTCACTGTGTGGATTTAAATTGTGAATATCAGAGTGCACCTGATGTTTTCATTTTTGTTAATTATTTATGCCGTTGGTATTTTAATTGCAGCTATAAGATTGAAACAACCATTAGAGTTCCAGAGAAATTAACCAGTCAGCTCTCTGTGTCCAGTAAGTTTTTTTGAAGTCATCCATTGCAGGAGATAGACCTTCATCGCTGCCCTCTAAAGGTAAACTATAGAAGTTCAGCTGAGGTGAATCTCACATTAAAGCAACATTACATTACATTGTAGTCAAAGCAATTGACAACAGCAACTCTAATTTAGCAGCAGCAGCGCCGCTGGAGGAGCATGTCATTAAAGTGTTCACTGTACACTCAGTAATTGTTTCCAATCTCATTTTCCTCCTCACCATGGTTCATAGAGCTTGCAGGTCCCAAGTCAGCATCTCCATTAAGCTCTTATCTTTCATTGCTGATGACTGCACTGATTTTTGAACTTTCATAAACACAGTGGACCAACAACAGACGACAGAGCTCCCAAAATAATCACTGACTGTGGGAAGGTCTGAGTGGACTGTAAGCAACTTACATTCTCTCTTTCTTAACACTTCCTCTAGACTCTGATGTTATGAAGAAATGTAAAATTTACTATGATCTGAAAAAAAAATTGCACTATGAAGCAATGTACCAGTGCTATACTCCACATAAGATATTTCCCACATATCTTTGGTTTAAGGTTTGGCTTAACTGAGAGATTGTGTTAGATGTAATTCATGACCTGAATACCTTTGTGTGTGGTGGCTATTAAAGCTTAAGGCAAACCTTGGCCAAAGTGTCACGTTCTGTATTTAACTCCAAAAATATCACTTTAAAATCTGATTAGCTCCACTGTCACCTGCTTAAGAAAACTTTCCCTCAGAATTACCTGCCACCACCGTGTTTCACCATAGGTTTGGTCTTTCCACAGACTTCTACCTCAGCTGTGGATCTCTGTAACCTCTACTGATTGGTTATGAGGATCTAGTCTTTGATCGATCCTCTCCCTGTTCACCCTGTCAGTTAGAATAGATGGTCATGTCTCATTTGGGTGGAAGATATAACATGCATCTTGGCTTTCTGATGCTGGTTATCATGTCCTTCTACCATGCAGGATTTCAGTATTTATTTATTTTTTTTGCTTAACTGATTCAAATCAGTCAATTGAAAGCAAGAAAACAGCAATGCATCTAAACATGTGAGGGTAATTGATTGAAGAGCGGTTTGTGGAATGCTTAAATTGCTGTTTTATATCCTAACCCAGCTTAGCAGCTTTATACCCAACTTGTCACATGTGTTCCCTGGTTTTCATGATTCGATTTGTTCAATAATATCTAAAATAAAGTTTAAGGATTTTGAAGAAGAACTGAAATGGTACTGAAATTACATAAACTGAAATTTGTGTTTGTAAAGATGTTATTGGAGAAGGTGATCATGTTATTAAAGAAGAGAGACATAACACGAGGAGCACATTCACCTTCCCATGTAAGGTTTAGGTCTTGCAGTGGTTAACCTTACACCACTGCATGTTTAAATTTGTGTAAATGAAAAAAGACTGTTGTAGATCTGTGTAAGGAACTTGCCTGCATCATGAGACTGAAAAGCTTTATTCTTTATATTTCACACTTTGTGTCCTAACCTTTTCAATCATTGGTCCTCTATTTGGCTTTTTGCTGGGGTCTATGTGAGCCAAGGTTTATGTTGACATTGGTTATGTGGACATGGGTCAGTAAAACTGTACAACAACTGAGGATTCAGACACTAAGGGGCTGATCTTCAGAGGACTTGCATGGAACAAAACAGGGGCAGCTATATCTCTATGAGCAGAGAGGATATTCAAAGAGGATGCAAAGATAATTTTTTTTTGCAATTCATCAGACGGGTGACCATTTGGAAGACCGTTTGAACACGTGATGGCAAATTTAGATATTATACGTAGAAACCTAAAGACAAGAAGGACATGTGCTTTAAAT
>NW_015150593.1:562771-565691 GCF_000732505.1 Cyprinodon variegatus
GTAAATTCCCTTAATTTAAGAATTTTTGTACTTATTTCTAGATCGTTTTTGCAGTGCACACGGCTGTGGAGACGATGAGGTTTCAACCTTGGAATTAGACCTGTCAAAAGCGTGCAGGTTACACCACATAAACTTACACTGTTGCTACTGAGCTTTTCAACAAAACACTGGAGTCCCATTTATTTTTCCATCACCGTAATCTCAACCAAGAAAGATCAACTGCAGCCTTGCTTACTTTGTATTCTAATAGGGAGGTGGGGGGTAACCAGGAGACTGTACCAAGTTTTAATCCTGAGCATTTAAATTGTAATTTAAAAAAGTTACATTCAGAGCTTTGAAAATAGGATAGCATTGATGTTTTGAATCATGCAGATGCAATTAAAACTGCAGCACTGGCTGACATTGAGCTATTTTTTATATATATACTACACCGTCTTATAAAATTATAACAATCCTGTGTTAAACCTATTCTTATCCCTTATTTTAAAGATATAATTGTTTAACTGATAAACTGCTGTAATGAATGGAATTTTGAGAAGCAAAGAGAGATAGGACAGGATTTCCTTTAATTGCAATGCTCTGCATGGATTTTTAATTACTGACCAAACGGTTTGTTTATAATTAAGAAAACACTCAAAGGGGAAGGACAGAGTGTGCCTTTAATTAAAATGCACTGAGGTGAAAGGTTCTTAAAAATAGGAATAAGTAAGCGTGAATTTTAACAAGCATTCTACCCTTAGGGATTTGTAGCCTGACTCAGATATGCACCAAAAACCATACCCTAATGCGCTCTAACAATATTCTTTGCCAATACAGGATGGTGTACCTGGGCCTGACTCTGTGTCTGAGGGACGTCTCCTTTGTCCTTTGCATTTGGGGATTAGCTCTTCTCAGGAGATATGTAAAATGGAGGAAAAGGGGGCTCCAATCAATTAAAAACAGTGAACTGAAGTCATTAAAGAAAGAAGAGATCAGCTTTGCACACTGTGAGCAATTCATACTGAGCCCGGACTGCAATCCTAATAGAGAGACTAATTTGTAAGATCCAATACATCGTCCTTGTGCTGAACTACAACAACAGAAGAATACAGGATGGACAAGACTAAATAATAAAAGAAAAGAAAAAATTATATCTGAAATACCTTGTTAAATGTAGTTGCTTTGAAATGTTTATTAATCCGTCATGTTGTGCTTCTTTCTGAAGATATCTTAAGGTTGTTTTGTGGAGAATATTTTTTTTGTGTGAATCTTTAGTGCAGGCATCCCCAAAGTCGATCCTGCAGGCCGACTGTCCTGCAGATTTTAGAGGTTCCCCTGCTTTAGCACAGCTGATTATGATGATTGCAGTTGAGCAAAAGCCTATTAATGAGCTTTCAATTAAAATCAGCTGTGCTGGAGCAAGGAAACCTCTAAAAGCTGCAGGACCGACTTTGGGGATGCCTGCTTTAATGTATTGCACTACTTAAGCCAAACAGGCGCTGTTAGGGTCTCTGGGGTTTTGCTGTTTTTCTGGTGTGAGTGAACCTCCTGCTACATAGAGGATCTTTGCTGTTGGCTGGCCAATCGTGTTGCTGCACACCTGAGAACATTTCTTAATCAAGATGTTTAGCATGTATATAAAGAGAAGAAGGATCATCTCTCTTTGCTGGATGATTACACCATTGGTTTTCCAGAAAAAGGCTTAAACCAGGAATATACTTCTTGTTGAAATTTGTTTTCTGGTGAATCTCTTTTGATGTGGACCCTGTTATTATTATGTTTCCGATCTTCATGGAGAAGGTTTTACCTGTTTGCAGAAGTTATCACACTTTATCACCTGCCTGCCTGCTTTCTGATCTTTTTTTTCTCCAGCTTTTATGGTCATTACACTGTCACAAATACAGAGCAATGGAATTAACTCTCTGCATTTAACCCATCCCCTTGAGGACCAGTGGGTTGCCATTGTGCAGCGCCTGGGGAGCAGTGTGGGGTCTTGCTCAGGGACTCAGAGAGGCAGTCTATGGGAGTGGGGCTCTTAATCAGAACCTAAGGATTCCAAATTCTATACCCTAATCACTAGGCAGCCACTCCCCCACTCATTTTGTCCTAGACCTCTGCAAAGCCCACTGAATCAAACCCCTACAGATCCATGCTACCTCCCCTTCATTCCCCATTAAGCAAATCAATCAGTCATCAGTTGTCATCAACCAGCTCCTTCCAGATTGGTCTAATTTCTCCCCTCAGACCAATCAGAACGTTCAAATGACTTATAAATAGTGTGATTGAATCGCAGCCTAAACTTCATCAGTTCAAATATGACTCAAAGTTGTTGTTTTTTTCTTTTCAAATGTGTGCAGTTTCCGGTCACCATCTTAAACACAGAAAAAATTTTTCTCTTTATCTCAGCATGACCAATAAAAGAAAAAGTACCAGTGTGATCTCTCCATATAAAAAATATTTTGCACATTACATACACTTTGTTTCTTAGCACCCAGTAGCTGTTTAGATGAGATTCTTGCTGTTGATGAATAAAATAATGAATTAATGGAGCATTTGAAAAGCAACAAATTCCTTAATTTAGGTGTTTTTGTGAATAAAGACGTAGTTTACAGTAGGTATAACTGCATGCTATCTTTGGGTTAACCAACCACTTTGTTCTAATTTCTTTTTGTCACTACAAAGAACAAAAACATCAACATAAAAACAGAAATATTTTAATATCACTGCTAGATGAATGTAGTGTTTTAGTTTTGTTTGCAGTTTTTATTCAGAGAATTGTCACTTTTGTGTTTTTTCTCTTTTCTGAGGACGTTTTCTGCACTATGGTAATGATCTTAAACTTCCAGCAGAGGGCAATGTTTCCTCGTTAAAAAAATAGATGAGACCAATTTTAAAACATTCCTTTTTAAAACTTTCCTGTCAGTGAGAACAGAGGTGAGTT
>NW_015150593.1:566735-568449 GCF_000732505.1 Cyprinodon variegatus
GTGACAGAATATACAAAAAAGAGTAAAATACAACTAAGAGATATATTTAATCAAATATGTTGTTTTATTAGATATTTCAAACTAACATACTCATAAATGAAACATGGGGGTGGGAAATCAGTCTGAAAGTCTCTCAATTAAATTGTTTCCAATAAAAATTAGTCCTATACTTTATTTTTTCTGTAATTTGAGAAAATCGATTTAGTCTGCATGGAAGAGGATTGGGCCACTGTAAAAAAAAAAAAAAAAAAAAAAAGTTAACTAATTTTTAAATTTTAGTTTAGTTTAGTAAATTCTGACTTTTTTCTCAGAATTCTGACTTTCATTTCAGAAATCTGTCTTTATTCTGTGACTCCACCATTGACACTGTGGAATCTTTCTCCTTCCTGGGAACTAACCTACTTGGCAATAAACTTGATTCTGATTCTGATTCTCAGAATTCTGACTTTTTTTTTCAGAATTCTGACTTTTTTTTAGAATTCTGACTTTAATCTCAGAATTTTGGATCTTAATGTAGATGGGCACCATGAAGGTAGGGATGTGGAGCACTCAGCTTCACTGACAAAGATGTGAGTTGTTTGAGGTGGCCAGTGACACATTGGTGGAAAATGATGGAATTAGACAACTTTTCACGTGCCCGAGGGGTCCCCTCATTAATGGAGGAGCAGAGAGAGCTAGTCTCTAAAACAGACATGGCTATGGCTTGATGCTAACATTTTTGTTAGCTGTCAGAATTCTGTCAGAATTCTGATATTAAAGTCAGATTTCTGATATTAAAGTCAGAATCCTGACCCTTTTCCCATATTAAGCTGAAATACAATTTAAAAATCAGTTAACTTTTTTTTTTTTTTTTTAAGTGGCCCTTATCCTCTTCCGTAAATCTGTAAGCAGATTAAACCCTGTTAAATTCTGGGGCTGTTTTCTAAAGGTATTGCATGTTTTTTAATAGATTCTGATGATTGGAATAAGTAAAGTCTGCACAGAACACGCCTAAGTCATCAGCATAACAATATAGAATGTACCTATGAATAATACGATGTAATGATATTCATAGAAAGCGCGAAAAGAATTGGATGCACTGTAAAAAAAAATGTAAATCGAAATAAGTCACTTTTTCTTAAAATAAGTGCATTTTTTCTTGAATTGAGGAGGTAAGTGAGACACTTTGCGAATGGAACAAATTTACATTTAAAATAAGAGAAAAACAATTGCTTTGTTATTACAAGTGCATATTATCTAATGTCTTATTTTAAGAGTAAATATACGCATTCCATTGGCAAATCATCTTATTTACTTGCTCAAATTAAGACTGAATATACAACTTAAGAATTTTTGTACTTATTTCTACATAGTTTTTGCAGTGTGGAGGACAGAACACTTCACACTTTCTAACTGTTTTTACCTTTGTTAGATTGTGTATTATGTATTATTTAATTTAGTTTGTTTTTTTTAACCAGTGGCAACTATGCTCGTCCAAAGCTAAAGAGGTAAAAAATAGACATAACAATAGTAAGTAGAGAAGAAAAAAAGAATAGAAAAATTCTGAAAAATCAAACTTTCATAAATTAAAGGACAAATTTCATATGAAAGGTCCAAGGTAAAAAAAGAAAAGAAAATAAAAGTCACCTAGAGCTACAGACTGGAAGTGCAAACCTTTCCGGCAGCAACTTCCACAAAGCAACAAATTGCAATCAGTCCTCTTCATCATTTTGGA
>NW_015150593.1:571684-573621 GCF_000732505.1 Cyprinodon variegatus
CCTTAGGACAGCGGATGCAAATTAGCTGTTGTGCTAATTCTGGCATATTTACATTGATGCTTTATGTTGACATGTTGATGATTGTGCATTGTTCTATAATTCAAATAAATAAAATAAAAAAATCATGATGATTTTTACACAGTTTCTACCTTAGTCAGTTAAATAACTGCTGTCATTTTGCACATTTATGATGTTGCTGCTATTTTTCAAAAATCCATTACTGTAAAATTGTTTATAGCTGTATTTTGGTTATTTATTCTGCAGGTATACAGTATTTATATAGTTAAAATACTTTACAGTACAGCATTTTTATCTGTTTATTTTTTAACTCTTAACTCTTATGTTATTCTTATACACTTTTCTAAGGTCCATATTTGTGTGACCATTTTTCCTTTTCATCTTTTTGCTGCTGCAAACACCAGTATTGCCCCATTGTGGGACACTAAAGGGATTTTCTATTCTATTTTTATATTTCATAATCCTGACTCTAACTACGGTTGAAAAGGGAGGACTTGCTGATGATCATCACCATGTTAAATCAAGTTCCCCCCAGTTTGAGGTGATAAGCTAAGAGCAGACCATTTTCCTTTATGATTTTCTGGAAGAGAGCAACATTTACATTTACATTTTATTGTTACAAACCCCAATCCCAAAGCAGCAAAGCAGGGTAAGACATCATAAAATAAAGCTCAGAGATACATTTCTTCAAAGGAAAACCTCCACATTAATGTTTGGGGTCACACAGGAATATATAGTTTGTTTGACATAATATCTGGGTCACAGCAACTAAAAAAATGGTCTGTATGAAAGAAAAATAAGCTACAGAACAGCATCTCAACAACAAAACATTACTCCTTGAACCATGCAGGTTACCTCAACTCAGAGATGTATCATCAGTTCAATAGTAAGATTGGAAAGCATGATGTGATACAAAAGCTTAATTCAAATCTTTATCTTGTGGTAGAATCTTTTCTTTAGTTTTTGTTGTTTTTTTAGAAATGCTCCATTTGCTGTGTAAAAGGGAGATCCCAGTCGGTAACGGTTTGACATGCCTGATAAAGTGCTCAATGAGCACATAAACGACCTCGTCTCTGTTTCCCTTCGGGTTAGCAGAGGAAAACTCATTTCAGCTGCTCGTGTCCTTGATCTCGCAATTTCAGCAACTACATAAGGTCCTGCCTGTGGCTGATGTTAGGAACACAAACCCACTTGTAAATTCAGTGCTTTCAGGCATGCCTCGTTTTTCTGTATACTGGTTTTATTTGTAGATATCTCCATAGTTTTTATCATATTTCTCATGTGAGCTTTTACTATGTGCTGAGAAATGAATCCAAACCCTCTAAAAGTTTGACATTAAGAGGGTGATGCTCATTTAAAAAAAAATGTTGTTGCTCATCATATATTGCAAACAGTTAAATTGTTTTGCAATAAACTGGCTGCAATTTTTAAAAGTTTTTTTCTCTTTCAAGGTAATAATATCAACAGTGGGGCTGGTAAAATTGGGCAGCTGATCATTTGTGTAAGTCAGTAAACCTTTCTTTTTAACTCAAAAGTATTTGAAAAATATGTCATTAATTATTCTTCAATTTGAGTAGATATATTTAATACTAAAAACACTTTTTCACATTATAGGTTATTTGTCTGTTTTTATAAGGCATAGAGGATAAAGGTAGCAAACTGATTAATTTAATGTTGTTCGTTAAAAGAAATAAATGTCTGAAAGCACCATTCTGTCTAATTACTTGGTCAGTTTAGTTACTGAAATAAATAAACTTTTAACAAAATTATTTTTCGTTGAATAGGAATGTTTACAGTATATCATCATAGCTGCACACAGTACTAATATGTCATGATCTGGCCTGTTTGCTCTCCCTTAATTAGTCATTCCTTTCACCTGTCGTTTTCCCTCCCTGCCTCAATTATCATTTATTCCTCTC
>NW_015150593.1:574638-578328 GCF_000732505.1 Cyprinodon variegatus
TCCTGCAGTGTCCGCGAGCAACAGCTCCACTTTAGTTTATTTAATAAACGTTTTGAACTTTTCTACTGACTGTCTCTCCTTGAATACTGGGTCCATCTGTCCTCGCTTCATGGCATAATATAATTTAATTCAGTATTTTTAATCCTTCTTTCCTCATTATGGCCTTACGATTACGTTTCTAATCTTACGCTGTTGAACTGGCACACATCACCTATAAAGTTCTTGCACCAACCGCTGATGCTACCTCTGATCCATATGATTACTTTAATTGACTGATCCTTCATTAGCTCAGATGAGGGAATTTGTAAACTTTTTCTAAATCACAAAGAGCTTTATTTGGTCTCATTTGTAATTTCCCGTCTTTGGCTGCCATAGCACTTCTTCACGGAGATCAATACAGGGACCGTCTTTTATGTCACCTTACCTCAATTCTTCTCATCTTAATAAAAAGCAGACTTGTGGAACTCCGAAAATTGTGGTAACCTTCTTTTATGTATTGTAATTTTCGAATTGTTTGAATAAAAATAAAACAAAGTCTTACAATTCATAAAAATGTTGCATAGAGAAATACTTTAGTAATCCGAACTGCCCAAATTATAGAATGTTTGGTTTGATTTATGACAGAAAGGGTTGTTTTCTTTGAAAGGGTTTATAAAAAACTGTTTAAATGTTATAGTAAATGTGAATGTGGTGAGAAAATTTAAGTTTCTCTTATTTCATATTTATTTTTTATGCTATTTACTCACTATAAAAGTTTTCACTCAGCCTGTTTCACCTGCAAGGCCACACAATTCCCCTGCGTGCGGGGTGTTTGTAGACAAGACATACTTTCTTCCCAAAACAAACGAGATTTTTCTCAAGGTTTATTCATAACAAGTTACTGTTTAACCAAAGTGTCTGTAATTTCTTTTGACTCTGACAACTTTCCATTATTGTAAGTAAGGGAAAACGAATGCTACCCAGGCAGGACAGGGCTGATAACCAAGCAATAAAGGCCATATCATGAACTATTCTCTGTTTGCAAAGATCAAAATAAAGTGCCCACTGAGTGAAATCCATCAATCTCCATTTATTTAGCTGGAGCAAATAGTTGAATACTTTTTTCCCACTACATTAAATCATAGTACATCTTTCTTTGCGTAACATTTGAATGAGTCTTAATGGCTTTGGTTGTCTACTGCTCAAAAAAGCTACAAAACAGTTCACTCAGTGTTTTAGTATTTAGTTTGTTCTTTAAATTCATTTTAAATACTGCTAACAATGCTTCAAATGACCTTTAGAGTGAACTCTTTTACTTGTGGTTTAACATTCTTCTTGGCACCATGCTGACAACTGCTGTGTGACATTTTATTGTAATTACCAAATCCATTATCCTTTCTCTCCATACAGGTATTTAATTCTATTCTTGTTTCTTTCCGAAAAAAACATGCATTGTGTGCTGTATCTCATATTATTCAGTTCTAAAGGCTTTTTACTGCTCTGTGAAAGGATACTGTAAAAAAAAAAAAAAAAAACTGGATGCTGTACTTCCTCATAAGAAAAGAGTTTAGTGTTATAAGTAGATGATATATTTCTGTCAGACATTAAAGAAACGTGTTCTGCATAGAATCGTTTGCAGTACGGTGTGTGCCACTGGTTTTATGTAATATAAACTCTTATGAAGCACAAATGAATATTTCACGCAAACTTTGAATATTTCTAAATTTCTAAATTTTTCTAATTTCTAATTAATTTCTAAATTTCTATCTTTTTAAATGACTGCAATATTGAGCTAAAGGTACAGTAGCTCTGACACTTCCAATGTGTTTATGAATTTAGCCATTGTGCTATTTACTATTCTAAAGTCATACATTTTTCAGCATCAGAATATAAAATACATAAACATTATTATATTTATATGCCTACAATAATCGTATATAATTTATAAATTTCACTGTCGAGAAATTAAATGCAAAAACTTCGCCATCCCATTTGCTGCTGGATTCTCTGAAAAAAGCAAGAGGATTTTCTCGAAACACAAAATCCAAGTACCTTTTAAACCAAAGAGGACCCTTAAACAGAGTCTTGTGCATCCTACAGACAAAACCCCTCAGACCAAATATGAGCGGAGTGATGTATGCAAATTCAAAGCAGTGATGAATGCTCTGATCTTCATATCGGAGACAATTCTTTTGAGGACCAGAATGTTCACATTTTGGACGAAGAAGATAGGTGGTTTGAAAGGGGCGTGAAGGAAGTGATGAATATTAAGAAAGACTCAGATTTCAGCTTTCAAAAACCTAGAATGCAAAAATTTAGTTTATTCCTTCCCACTATCATTGCAACCCCCACCCCATAGAGGGGACCAAAACACCTCGCCTGTTTCAGCCAGGCCAACAATTCCCTCCAACGACCCTCTTTCAGAAACCTATACAGGTATCAGGTATTATGGGCTAAGAAAGATTCAAAGGACCCCCATTCCAAAAGGGCGGAACCACTCGTTCGGTTCGGTTTGCATGTTTTCTAAGCCAAAACAAAGTGTTTTTGTACCACTCTATAAAGCCTGAAACTCAACGCTATTTCTGACACTTTGAATTGAAAAAGCTACCTGGATGGGAAGAGAAACGTCTTCTAACTTGGAAACAAAGTCCACTGGATTGTTTCTCTACTTCTTTTTTTTTTTCCGTTAGGTTTTATGTCCCAGAAATCTGGTTGGAGAATGTATGGCTATACATACCTATAGAAAAAACACATTTAAGTGGAATTTAGTATGTTACACAGCAGAAGATGAAAGTAGAGAAAAATATGTCTAAAAATGTATCAGGATATATTCTGTGTTCTACAGATCAGATAAATTCGTCTTAGGCTACATAGAACCACTTTTTTTCTAAGAAGGGTAAAAGTCTATTCCCCTCCTAATGTATGGCAGCAACAAAAATAACAAAAGCAGGTTGTTCTAAAAAGGAGTAGAACTCAGGGAAATTATAGTCTGTGCTGCCATTTACTCTACACTTGTGAGCAACACAGAATTTTGCAACTTTAATTCTACCTAGTAAATAGCTCGGAATTGGATAAACATAAAAGACTCTTTTAAATATGAATGCCCACCATGACATATCAGATTCGAAGTACCAGGCTGTGTTAATAAGCTGTTATGATGGCCCTATTCAGATCTCTTCTTCCTGAGAAATGATTGCTGGTGTAATCATGAGACATCAGTCCTTCACTGGGAGGAAAACTCTCACCCTCTCTCACCCAGAGTAGTTGACAGTCTGTCATTGCCTGTCATGACAGAAATAAAAAAAAAAATTGACAAAACTGCAGGTGCTGGAGAGGAGCGTCCATGGATATAGGCCCAGAAAAGTGCTAGAGGGTTGTAAAGTGAAGGACAAGTTCACAGAGGCAGGCCAGGGACTGACTGATGTCAGCACAAAAACTCAGATTTTTATACCTCCAAGTTTTTTGTTCTGCAGGATGAGAATAGGCCAGTCAAACCTGGTTATAATGCTTATTAATCAGCAGTGTTGGGTAAGTTACTTTAAAAATGTAATCCGTTACAGTTACAAGTTACCTTGTTTAAAATGTAATTGTAGTGTAACTTTTTCGATTACTTTTAAAAAGTAATGTAACTAATTACTTTTGATTACTTTTTGATTACTATAAGGTTTTAATGAGTATTTACCCATGTTTAATATTTAATTTTTGAGAACT
>NW_015150593.1:580077-581290 GCF_000732505.1 Cyprinodon variegatus
CCATGTGATTGGCTGCTTAGAAATTAAGTGTTAACGAGCCGTTGGACAGGTGTACCTAATAAAGTGGCCGGTGAGTGTATTTTCTCATTGTAACTGTAACAAATTACAGTTACTCTTTTTTGTAATTAAATTACGTAACGTCATTACATGTAATCCGTTACTCCCCAACACTGTTAATCAGATATTCCCTTATAATGGCAATTTTCATGAAATACAATATTTTTTAACACTGAAACAAAAGCACTTGGGAATATACATATATATATTTTTTTTTTGTTTTTGTTTGTGTGTGTGTATGTTTACCCCTGATGATTAATCTCTTTTCTGTAAAACAGCCAATATAAAAGGAGAATTCTTGTGTTATTAAGTCCCTGCTCTCTGCTGATAACAACATACAACACTAATCAAAACAGAACTGGTTCAAGAGCAGATTTTGTGTTCTTTAGAACTGCACACTAATGCCATTAAGGTCATAGCAGGTAAAGCCACGCTCTATTGTTTGGTTGTCTGTGATTCCCGATGTCCATCTCTGAAAAAAGGCTTTTCTTGTGCAGAGATAACAGGTTTGCCTTTATCAATGTCGTATATCTCCCAACTCTGTAAAATGTCCTTCCATTTCTCTAAATGTGGCTCAGCGAGAGTAACATTTGGAAAATGACCACAAGCAACAATTTGTCAAGCTGTGCCAGCCCGGTGTGTTCAATTCACTTTCTTTTTCTCTACAGTAGCAGAATTACAGTTGAGTGTTCGGTGACCTAATGTAATAGAGGCTCCATATGAACAGAGTAATGTGATTTCCCGGGCTTTTATTCTGTGTCTGTGGCGAGATAGAGAGTGGCCCTGAAGAGATGGCATCTGAATTGGGGCTGTCTGTCTGAGAAAGGTAGCCATTGAGCGGGAGATAGAAGGACATAATGCATGTCATACGGAGAGAGGCAAATAGCAGCCTTGATGTGGACTACACAGAAAAAGGACAGGGGGGAAAGAAAAGGGTCCCCTGGAACATGGGAAGAGCCTTTAGTGAATCGTAAAATGGTCTGCTGGCTCCAATAAATCTCACTGAAGCTCTGCAAAGACCTTGACACTTTCGTTGACAATGCATTGGTCTGTTTTATATGTTGGCCAATCTCTCTATGTTGACTTAACGCTTTTAATGATGAATTTTAGCTTATTTTTTAAGAGTGGACTGTACAAGTTTTGTTTGGAATTTTTA
>NW_015150593.1:582499-601255 GCF_000732505.1 Cyprinodon variegatus
GGCAACCTGTCCAGGTTTTACCCTGCCTTTCACCCAGACTGCTGGAAATAGGCAACAACCCCACATGACCCTGACAGAATAAGCAGAGGATGGATAAATGGGTTAAATGACTTCTGAATCATAACCATCCATACTCTAGTTGTCCAATTTCACTTTCTTATGTAATGCTTTGTTTAATCTCACTGGTCACTTATTTTTGGACAGGTTTATGTCTTTACTTATAAAAATGCTGAAGCTTTATTCTACTTAACTGCTTGCTTAATTTTAATAACTCTAAAATACTGCCAATCAGCTTTATGTTTAATAAGATAACTTCATCCAATGTATAAATCTTGAGCTAAGTAGAGCAGAAGCAATGGGGGGAACAAAAGCTTTGTTTTTTCTTTTAGCCTCCAGTGATCAAAATGCTTAATGTAATGTAGCTTTAAATTGTTATATTTAAAGATGATAATGAGGTCAAGTCAAATTCTGATCAGGTCACTGCCTAGCCTCACCAACAACATGTTAACACATCCTTAACACTGACGTCAGCCCTCTAAGGCCAATACAGACAGCATAATGTTATAGGATAGCATAAGTGAAAGAGGCTGTGTTTAACACTGCTTGTTGACATGGACTAAAAAAAGAAATTTTCCTCATGATAGTGGACTATGTGCTTTTTTTAAAGTCAGAACACATAGAATAGGAAAGATTTGCACATTTTCAAAAAGCTGCATCATCTTTACAAACAAAACATAAGAATATCTGCCTAAAACAAAATGATTTGTCGATTCACTGCGAACACAACTGATAACAGAAATTGAATAAAAAAAAAACAGTTTTTCAAAAGAAAAACTATTTTTCAAATTTTTTTTATATTGATTATAATCCTTTCAAGTCGTTTTAAAAAGTGTTTTAAAGCCTACTCCAAAAAAATCTTTTGGTCATTGTTTTTTTCTGTTTTATTCTAATTTTATCAGATTAATGTAACAAGAGATAGGACCACATATGCCTACTGCATACATTGGAACAGTTTGAAGCCGATTGTGAGGCGGCCGGGATGAGAAACCGCTCCCCCAAGTGCAAGGCAATGGTTCTTAACCAGTAAAAAGTGGTTTTGTCCCCTCTAGGTAGAAGGGGAGCTTCTGCCTCAAGTGGAGGTGCTAAAACATCTTGGAGTCCTGTTCACAAGTGGAGGGAAAATGAAACGGGAGCTCAATAGACAGATCTGTACGGCTGCTGCAATACTTCTGATGGTGCACCTGTTGTGGTGAAGAGAGCTGAGCCAAAAAGCAAAGCTCTGTATTTACTGCTCGGTCTAGGTTCCTACCCTCACTTATGGTCACGAAATCTGGATCATAACTGAAATGCCGAGATTCCAGATACGAGCAGCTGAAATGAGCTTTCTAGTCATGTACCATCAGGAGGATTCTCTGCTGAGACTGCAGCACACTGGAAAAAAACAAAATCTAGATAAGTAATTTCTTCTTAAAATTAGTGCATTTGTTCTTGAATTGAGGAGATTAAAGAGACACTTTGCCAATGGAACAAGACAATTTACATTTAAAATAAGAAAATACAATTGCATTGTCTTATTTCAAGCGCATATTATCTAATTATCTTATTTAAAGAGTAAAAATACTCATTCCATTACCTATCTACTCAAATGAAGGGTAAATACACTTAATTTAAGACATTTTTACTCATTTTTAGATTGTTTTTGCAGTGCAGCCACACGGTCCTGAATAAAACAGAAGACGACAAGTGAGAGGACGAGTACTACAGATTCCCTTTTTCTAAACATGTGAAAATAATGTAATGATTTTATTGTCAGGTTATACAAAAAATAAGGATTCTGTTATTTTTGTTGCTTCCTCTGGAAAAAGAGCGAGAATCTGTTTGAATTTGTTCCAGGAAATGAAAATATTCCTGATAACAAAAGGGTAGCTAATGTTAAACAGTCTAGAAAGCCAGTCAGGTTAGTTCAACTGCAAATGTACTGCTTAAGGCAAAACCATAAATAGTACACACAGAAAAAGGAAACCAACTGCAGAAGGTCAGTATTTGCACTTAGCCATTATATTTTTGTATAATTTTGTCTACAACCTCAATTTTTATATCACCAAAGGAATTTTAGAAGTCTGGTTTGGTAGAAGCTTGTGAATGTAAATTATTATTTCTAAAATATTGATGACTGATTGTCTTTGCAACCTTTTATACATCAGATTCTGTTTATACGTCTTTCTTGCACCCCGCTGTTGACCTGAGCAGCAGATTTCCTGTCCATACTGTGGCTCTCTCCCTCACTGTAATTGGTATGTCTAAGTGAAGCTGTAAAAAAGCTATGAAGTTTACTGGATTTTTTCTATTGTTTAACAAAACCACTGTTTTCATGGCTTGCTTATTCAAAAAGCAGTGCTTTTTCCTGGAGCCAATATACTGTTAGTAAAAAAAAACAAGAAAACTTAGAGTATTAAGATCAATAAATGGACTTGAACTACACCATCTCAAACAATAAATCTTTACCTTACGCCTCCATCATGGTCTTTAAAGACATAATTATGCTTCAAACACAGTTTAATTTGGATCAAAGGCAGTGGATCCAAAGCTTTCCTTTTGTGACCTCAAAAAATGATCCACCTGGAAATAAAAGATCGTCCTCTATTCCTTTAAATCTGATTTCCTAAAATCAAATTCATAAGCTTTTTCACAACAAAAAGATGGAATTTTCAATCCAACATTGAAAACCACGGTGAAACCTTAAAGGAGTAGGTATTCCTGAAAGAGTGCCTAAAGGAAACAAGCTCAAAATGTATTCCAAGCATTTGTTTTTGTTTTTATCTGCTTTTGCTGCTTTTAAGAGGTATTTTTTTTTTTGGAATGTTGGAATCATTTCTAGATATTGTCTATTTTAAGAAGATATCTGGCTTATTTGGGGCTATATTATAATTAGCAGCTTAACATAATTTAGACCTTTTACTGCATTTATTTAACAATACTATGTAATTTAAACTTTCACTTTGTACCGCTGGCATTCCATTACAACCCATCAGACTTCCATTTCATACCCATAAACAAACTATTTTATTTCTTTACGCCTTTTATCTTCTTTACAGTTAGGCAGCAACTTGTAATTCTGCCTAGTAATATCTCTGCTTCTGTCTCCTTGAACCCCAGTCGGCCTCGGAAGATGGCCGCTCAAACTGAGCCTGGTTCTGCTGGAGGTTTCTTCCTGTTAAAAGGGAGTTTTTCCTCTCCACTGTCGCTAGAAGCATGCTTAGTGTGAGGGATTGCCTTCGAGTCAATGAGTCGATGCAATCAACTGGATTTCCTTAGATAGAAAACTCTGAATTAATTTGACTATATGATCTGGTTAAATTGTAAAGTGCCTTGAGATGACGTGGGTTTTGAATCGGCGCTATAGAAATAAACTGAATTGAATTAATGGAGAAAAAAAACAATTGAAATACTTAAATTTCATGCTTGGTTTTCTAAACTATTTGGGGTTTTATTCCTAACACTGACCTGCTAACGCTCCTGAAATATGACAATTAGTCCTCACCGAAACTCAATACAGTAACTGTAAGTGACCTCCTGTCGGTACACATTATTTACTGAAGCCACATAACAACAACAGACATGAGTAGATTATAGAAAATTACTTTAACACATTTGCTGTCAAAGCAGCTTTAAAACATCCCCCAGGTGGATTCGATGTGATGCATACAGCACATGGCAAACCTATTTATAGAGGCTACCTCAAGGGCATGCTGTCCTGGTACGTAGGAGAGCAGTATTGCAGAATTGAAAACTGTGATTTAAAGCATTCTACTGCGGAATCCATGATCCTAAACAACTTCGAAATTGTATAAATATTACCGTAAAATCTTATCTTTCCAACAAGTTTCCCTCTTCTACAAGCTAACTGGTCATTCACTCTTTCAATCAGTGCTTTTAAGGCACCATAACATCTTGGCTTCTGGTTTAAAGCACGTTCATAAGGATCCTTGCCTGCCTCAATATTCCCACATCAATTTTCTCTGCTGTGCCACTAACCAGATGCTGACAGCCAGACATGGATTTGATTGTGGCTGTGCAATCAGTCTGGTAGCCAACAGCTTTATGGTTTCAAATAGGCTCCCCGGTCTTCTACCATGTGTGAGACAGCAAAGGGACACATGTAATAGGTTCATTATGGAGATGAAGAGGGGGGGTAGCATGGAACAGGATTTTTGTGTAGAATTTCCTCATGTTGGTATTCTAGTCTAATCTATTCTATTCTATTCTACTCTGAGCATTGAAATTGGAGTTCTCTGTGTGCATACACTTCAATAAGAAAGTGATTGTTGAGAATGATGTGCAGGTTGCACAGGTAGTGCCACCGTATAAAATGTGGTGCTGACCGTCTGCTTCTAGATTTACCATTAAATAGAACCAGAGGCGTAGCTAGAATATTTTAATAAGGGTGGCCAGGCAGCAGAGATGGGAAGTAACGAAGTACAAATACTTCGTTATGGACTCCAGTAGATTTTTCTGATATTTTTACTTTACTTTACTACTTATTTTTATTACGACTTATTACTTCTACTCCTTACATTTTTACACAAATATCTGTACTTTCTACTCCTTACATTTTTAAAAATTGGCTCGTTACTTTAGTTTTGAATCATTTCAATGGAGTTACCGTTATTATTTTTCACGTTATCAATACCAAATTCAATCTAATTGGATGGGAATCTACGTTGCATTTGACGCACTACTACAAGATGAATCGACAGATTCGGCGGTATTCATTGGCGGCAAATCATTGCAGCTTGGTGGCGGTGGCGTTAGCATAGTAGCATGGACGACGAGATGATTGAAAATGAACACAACGGAGATCTAGTCCTATTGGCAGACATCCATTTAAAATGTAGGCAACGGCATGAAAAAAGTGGTTTCTACTTTTACTTTTATACTTTAAGTAAATTTACAAGCCTGTACTTTGTTACTTTTACTTGAGTAAAGAAGTTTAATCAGTACTTCCACTTTTACCAGAGTATTTTTTAAAACAAGTATCTGTACTTTTACTCAAGTACGGAAAGTGAGTACTTTTGCCATCTCTGCCAGGCAATAACCAATGTACACTCAGGGGTGTCCGAAAGTAGTTAGGCACCAGAACCTCAGAGTCAATCCACACAATTTCAACAGGAAAATTAATGACATTTTCTAAATAAAGACTAACTATACTTTCCTACAGCCTTTGCTAACAAATAGAAGCATATATTTAAACATCCATGCTGTCTAAATTAAAGGTGTAGTGGACTAAATTCTTTCAGGTTTGAGTTTTGGGGCGAACATCTTATTAATTGTCATTACTAACATACTTTTATCAATAACCGTTCATAGAACTGCATAGAAATAATATTTACAAGTAAGTATATCAACATTTAATGGATTACTTATTATTAAAAGTAGTTATTTATCTCTAATTTCACCGAAGACTCAGAAATGACTTGCAGAGACATAATTTTCTCTTTACCCCATAAGACAAAATCTAGTTGTAAAAAGTATATTGATGAGCATCATTAACCACAGGGGGGTTTTGTTGTCAAGTAATTGTTAACATCTGAAGAATTAAAATGTTAAATAAGTTAGAACTTTCCACTTGAGAGCATTACTGCTGCCACGTCTGTATTAGAGGGAAATAATGGTAGGGGTGGCCACCGGGGTGGCTGCTGATTAGCTGAGGGTGGCCATGGCCACCCCTGGCCCCCCATCTATCTCCACACCTGAATAGAACACTGAATGCTTTAGGTGGCAGCTTTTATTTTCTCTTCCTCCATGGCTGTATGTTTACCCCAATAGAAATATTTTCCTTCCAAAAATGTGAAGGTGCAGCAACTTAAGAATTCATTAACCTTATTGAATCATAAAGCCTTTGTGTTGTTGTTAAAATGTCGATTTAATTTGCTTAAATAGGTTATTCTGAAACAACTTCCAGTAACTTTGTAAAAAAACATACATTTTCTGTTTGCACCAACTGCAGGAATTAATTGTTTCTACCACAATGAGCGTAATTTACCCTCTCTCATTTTTGCATTGTGTTGTTTTCAATTATTCGTCTTAAATTAGGCAATTTGTTGTTGTTTTTTCTAACTGAGTAAAAATCTATGGCAGAGGGGGAGAAAAGAAGAAGCAGACCAGAATCTGATTACATCTGGTTAATGTCAGCTGGGTGATGAAAAGCATGGTGTCCTGTTGTGTCTGTGGAATGTGTGTGCGATTGTCCAACTCTAAACAGTACTTCCTGAACAGTTCTTTTCTTTTTCTTTCTTTCTTCACTAACATCCCTTACTCTCCTCTGTGTACAGTATCGGTCAGAAGTTCACAGATACTCATCTGAGGCGTAATTGTAAGATTAATTACAGGGTTTTAACAACATATTGAGCTCTTTTTTTTTAAATAATATTGTGGTTTGGCAGTGCGCTCCTTCAGTGATTTAGAAACTTGAATTTGTTGCACCAGTTAGAAATGATTATTTATGATTTCTTCTCCACATAGAGTCAAATTATACATTGAGGTAAAATATGTACACTCACCCACACTAACATGTTCTTTAGCCCTCTCATGCAATTTCCTGCAGAAGCTCAAATTTAGTTATAACAAAAACAAGTGTGCTGTTGTGAAAATGTTACCAATGCTGTTAATATAAATGGAAAAGATCATTCCTTTGGGTTTGCATTCTGGCACAGACCTAGCATTTAATATCAATCTACAAGTTTTAGATAAGTTTGGATAAGATTTATTCCCCTTTCCATCCCAAATTAGGTCTTTAAAAATCCTTCTGGTCAGCTGTATTATCATTTAACCAGTAAAGAGAATGATTCACAGCGACTAAAGTAATCCGGCCATAGGGCCGGATTTCCTGCTAATAGCGCTTGCCCGTGGGTAAAAAAAAAATCACTCGAAAATAAATTGACGGCGAATACATTTTAAAAAGACAAACAAAATCCCTTGTGTCTGTCAGCCAATGGTAGCAAAGGAGCGATCTGAAACTAACAGCATTAGCCAAACAGAAGAAGAAGGGGGCGGGAGCTGTTCTTGCGGTCCCCTACACCAGGGGTCCCCAACCACCGGGCCGTGGACCGGTACCGGTCCGTCGGTCATTTGGTACCGGGCCGCTCAGAAAAAAAAAAATATATATCAGATCAGAGTCTGAGTGATGTTTTATTTTGATAAATGTAAAGCATTGCGGTATTCTCTCCCAATTACATCAGTCGGTGCATCTGTGCCTCTTGACACAGGTTAATTCAGTTCAAAACGCATCCTATCTATAACATCCTTTCTTTGTGAAGAGGGATTTTCTGCGGTTACAGCGACCAAAACAAAGCTACGGAGCAGACTGGACATCAGGAGCACACTTCGTCTGTCATTTTCTCCGATTACCCCTACAGTAGATGGCTTGTTTCAGAATCAGGGCTCCCACTAATTCAACATAATGGTGAGTTTTATTTTTATGCTGTTTGTATTTCATTTTATGCCAGGTGTATCATTTTATTTGATCATATTTACCCCCCACACTTTAAAGTCTGTTCTGTGAAAATATTGTCTGACATAAAACCGGTCCGTGGCGCAAAAAAGGTTGGGGGTCCGCTGGCCTACACTACATGTTTGCCGGGAGCTACGGCAACAGCTGATTTACCAGCATCAATCACTGACCGTGTATGTAGTTAAAAATAAGGGTTTGTGCTTTCCTCACTGAACACGACCTCTTACAGCCTGGTTATACTCCCGCAGCAGTGTGTCGCAGTGAGCTTTTCACAGGTATGACGCAGATATTTTTGGATTTATGCCAAATATTGAAGCATGGTCTGTGCTATGTTATTCGACGGCAAAACGCAAGAGGGACAATCAGGAACGAGCTGTGGGTCTAGATACGGCCGAGGCGGTGAGGAAGCCGGGGCAAGTTTGTGCAACAATCGAGGGACGTAAGGGTGAAAAAGAGCGGGGATCCAGGCGGAAAAAGGGTCCCAGCGTTCTCGCACCTCGCTCTCCTAGCTGGTTCAACTTCAAAAATCTTTTCCACCACGAACAAAATAAGCCAGTATGGTACCAAACAGGAATAGAGTAGAGAGGAGGTAGGTTTGACCAATCAGAGGCCTCCTGTCTGCGGTCACCTATAATTTGCTAAAGCTGCACCAGAATGTCTCCGGAGGGGGCGGGAACGTCTCTACGATCACTTTGACACACGTAGACGATCTAGTTTCAAGTAAATCAGCCTTCATTTACACTAGATATAGATGCACTTTTGCCATCTTCTGGCCGACTTTGGTATTGGATTTTCAAAAGTCTAATTTAGTCTTCAATCATTCATGCAATCTGTGATCCCCTGGCATGGCTTGAATGTACTGTACACACGTGAATATATATATATATATATATATATATATATATATATATATATATATATATATATATATATATATATATGATAATTAATCTAAACCTTTCTCCTGCACTATCTATGACCCAGCTGTGTCCCTCTCTTGTATTTATTGTAAAATTTCCGTATTAGGGCTCTCTTCTCGAACCCTCCCAAGCAATAAGGTTAGCTGTCGCTGGAGACCGCTGGGACTGGTGTCAAGAAAAAGTGGCAACATGATAAATGTGTGTAATCTCAAAGCTGTTACTGATTCACAAACATTTTACCCGAGGGATTGGAGAATAGGACGCTGCATCAGATGTGAACACAAAATTTATTATAAATATACGTTTACATAACAATTCCTATTACTCTCTCTATTTAAATATCTTGTTTAGCCTATTCTGTACATGTAACGCTATGTACATGTTTCGTTGTTGCTGTTACAAAAGTCATGCAATATCTACAATACAATAATACATCTAAGAAATGTGTTTCAGTTCTCAATAAATAGTAATAAATAATCCACCTTCTACATTTTTACATTTTATTGCACATATTATTTTACAGTTTTCCCTTTTTAATGATGACTTGAAGTCAATATTAGCTGCTTTGACTATTTTTCCCTTTAAGATAATGAGGTTTTATTTTACTCTACATCCTCAGAAGAAAGACATTTCAACTTTGCATCTTTGTCCTCAAACGTCACCTTTTTGTTCCTCTTTGGGTCGATCCAGGAGTTGTGAATGATAGCGTTATTAGGGGTAGGATCAGCCTCAATAATCGACACCACTCGCTTTTTCATCTTGCTTTTTAAGACTTTTTGGAACTTCTGCCTTGTAAAGGCATAGAGCAGGGGGTGAAAAATGGTGGTTCCATAAGCCATGACCAGGAAACCTAGCCTTAACCTGACCATAAGATTACTGGGGCCCACGCTCAGGATGACTGTGTTCAGAACTGTGATCGGCGTCCAGCACAAAAGGAAGGTGGACACAATCAACAGTGACATCCTGAAAACTCTCTTCTGACGTTCTCGCCTCTCTCGGTGGCGCTTGACAGCCCTACGTAGGGCGATGATGACGGAGACAGACGTGCGCATCCCTAGTGTGGGATTGCGGCTGGTGCTGCCCTGGGATCCATCTGTGGCCTCTTGTTGTGTTGACATGGCTGTCATGGATGGGCGCTTTTTCCTGCGAGCCTTTTTCTTCTGTGAGGCATGGAAACGTGTACCTATGCGAATGTTGAGCGCCTGCAGGATCTTTGAGTAGGTGATGAGCATAACAATGGCCGTAAAGAAGAAAATTGGGATCTGAGCAAGCAAGTGATAATAGAGGCCGGGTTCATAGTTGTACTCGTTGCTGAGGACCTCATTCTCCACCTCTGTCTGATTTATCTTAGTCTGGTTGTGAGCAAAGAAACCCACCTCAATAAAGGGGACAAGAAAACTAATGAAGGACAGCAGCCAAATCAAAGCCAGCAGGGCCAGAGCACGGCCCATGGTCAGCACCCTGTTGGCTGGTTTCACAGAGATATCATAGCGGTCAAGGGTGATGGCGAGCACATTTGCAGCAGTGGCAACACTTGCGAAGGAGACACAGGCTTCGTGGAAACAGCAGACGAGGGCCATGTCTTTTTCCACGGAAAGAAGCACTACGACGATTGTTAGGGGGATACAGCACACACAGATCAGCACGTCCAGCACATGGAGATTCATGGTGACGATGTTACTGACGGAACTAATGAGGTTTGACTTCATACAGTAGAGGGCAAGCACCGTGAGGTTGGAGCTCAGACCTAGCAGGATTTCCAGCATCAGGAAGCCTGTTAGAGAGATCTGAAAGCTAACAGGGTAGGGGTATGGGTCGGAGGTCGCCAGACTCATGGCGCTGCCGATAGGCTCAGTGTTGTCGGTGACAGTGATGTTGCTCATGGTGGCTTCTTTTTGTCGCCAGGGAAAAATATGCATTATCCTGCATAAAGGGAGAAGAAGAAAGAACTTATAATATAAGTTGGTTTCTTAATATCTTATCTCTAAAAATAAAAGTAATTAAAAATGTCAACACAATGTCGTTATTGGAAAATACATCCCACTGAAGATAAGTCTAATATCCTGATTTTCCTTGCAGATCACTTTCCTAAAGTATAAATTGCAATACAGAGATATATCAGTCAGAATTTAATAGTCCATTATAGACCTATGATTTGCTAATAAAAATTTTACATAAAATTTTATAAGACTTAGGAATCAGAAGTAGTGGCATAAAATGTTTTACTAACCTTCCTTTCGTAGCTAAGTTAACCTTATGGTTAGCAGTCATTTATCATTTAGGAACACTTCTAAATAAACACTGGGTATATTTAAGAAGTGGTCATTCCAAAAAAATAAAAAATTAAAAACAATCCACTGGACTTTGTTTCCAAGTTTGAAGACGTTTCGCTTCCCATCCAGGAAGCTTTTTCAATTCAAAATGTCAGGAATGACGTTGAGTTTGAGGTTTTATACAGAAGCCATCAAAGCCTTGTTTTTTTTGTTTTTTGTTTTTAAAACATGCAAATTGAACCGTCCGTTTCAATTTGCATGTCCAGTGGATTGTTTTTAATGTTCTTTTTTTGAAATGACTATGACCTGGATGATTGAGAATCTTAAATAAGGACAAAATAAATACAGATTTATGATTTAAAGTTTCATTTTAAAGCATAACATTTTCACTTAGTTCATTAGCTTGTTTATCTTTAGTAGCTGTAAATACATGTCTGTGCTTATTCCCTAAAGAATCTAAACCCTTACACCAGATTTCCGGCCTCTGATCCCTGCTCAGATCTGCACTTGGTTCATCTTTAGTATTAAAACTGTTTTATTACATGAATACTTCTAATTGCTAAAATAAGTATGTTTTTTAATAGATCTTGGCTTAAATTATGTATTTTACAAGAAACAACTACATTTTTCTTAAATATATCACTATATGATGGACTTATACTATATATAAGTCTGAGCAGATAAAAATATGTGCACTATTTTGACTGAAATGCACAAATAAACTGCATGTCATTTTAGAACCATGTCTTAGATTAAGAATGAGACAAATGTCAAAAGTATTTGTAAAGTCATTGCTACCGTAAAATGGCCTTGCACATTCAAAATGAAGACATTTTTCAAGATAATATGAGGGAAAGCAAAGGAGGATTTATTTACCCTTCGCTCCAGAACTATCTGAATACCAGGACTGTGTAATTAGGGCAGGCAGTCCATGCTGGATCCACAGAGAGAAGCATCACATCCAAACACAGCCGTTTCTGCTCCAGCAGCGTCCCGTTCGCCCAGCGAGGCTTTTCCTTTTACTGCCAGTCCATCCCAGAGGTACACAAAAGCACCTGGCTGTCGCACCAAAATCTCCAGCCTTTTTTTCCCAAGCTCCGAGGCCAAAAACCAAAAGCTATACTTAGTAAATATTGACTTTGAGGAAGACGTACACATTGATAGATCAGCTGGAGAAGGGATAAGATGTCAGACACTTCCTCTAAGGTATCACATAATTCCCAAATAGCATTTCAAATACAAAAAAACTGAACAAAAGTCTTTTTTTTTTTTTTGCAATGAACTGGAGGAAGTTGCATATAATGCATCCAAACAAGTGCTTATCTATTTTATTCCGGCCAGAGGATAATGAGACGTTTCTCAGATGTGTATATTTAGAAAATTGCTTTCATCCATTAGCAAGTATTCCAGAAGAAAGTGCATTAAGGCGGTTCCCCAGCATGCATCAAGGTGATGTCCAGATTGTGCCAGGAATAGGTCAGTGTGACCGGACAGTGTCTAGGCCTTTGCTTCCCCACGGGGCACTAATGGAAAGGGCCTTCACTCTCCAGCCTTCACATCAGTCATTAAATGTCTGGCTCCAGCCAACATTGACTTGTAAACCAAGCGCAAGCCTCCAGGTTTCCCCTCAACAAGCAGTACCCTAAATCATCATCGGTGATGCCGCTGCCTCACGGATGTCCAATCACCATGAGACGTGTGATCAGCGGTAAGTGGAAATGTCGTGGCTCTTTTCATCAGGCTATGAGAAGGTCATTTTCATGAAGTCATGGAAGCCGCTTCTTCAGCCAGAGAACAGGAATCTTTGACATCAATTTAAAATCAGGAAGCAGAACGTTATCGATATATCCTTCGTCTGTATGTCTTTGGACCTAAAGTGAGAAGGAAAAATAAGACAGTAAGAAATGAGGGAGTGAGACGGGGAGTGAGAAATTGCAGAAGGAGTAAGTGGGGGAGTGTGGGGGATGTGTGAGTGAATATAAACATAATTCTCAGCAGAGAGCACGGAAATTCTCAAAAAACATTGAGCCCACCCTCTGATGTCTGATTATGTTTTTGTGGTCTTTGCATCCTGCTTGTTTTAATAAAATACTAACAATAGTAGATCTCATCTTCCCGTATCATAAGCAAAGCTTGTTAGCGCTGACATTTGGTTGTTTATAAAGACACAGCACTGATGAAACGGTAATTCAGTTTTCATGACCGGATGCTTTAGTAAAGAGTACTCCCTTAGGAGAGCTCTGTCTGTTATTACAATCAAAGTTATGCCTTTTTTAAAGGTTGTTTCAGCCAAACAATTAGTTAAAATGTCAGGAGAAATGTTAAGTGAGTACATTGCATCACTACCATGTTTCCATACAGAACAGGGGATTTTTCCCACCATGAAATAAAAGTGCTCCGTCAAAGTTCTAGTATTGTAGAGTCTGACAGCTGTGCATGTGTCTGAGCAGCTGCATGACTCACACTTTCTAATTAAAGATACCAAAATCATTTATTTCTCGAATCAAAGTTTATAAAATATAATGATTTGATCTTGCAAACCATATTCATACAGTAGTCTGGTTCTATATCAAGCCAACAAGTGTGAGGTGCACTATCAAAACCCAGCAAAGCTCACCATCAGGAGTAAACACAAAGGCTCTTCAGGAGGTCCAGTCACCACATTCCATCCTCTTCTTTCATTGCTTTAAAACGGCAGGATGACAAGTGAAGATTCTTGATGATTTGACAAAGCATTCAAAGAAACAAATCAGATTCTTGTTGTAGAAGAAAAAGCCTTCAGTATTCTCTTCATAAGCACCAGTCAGAAGTCCTGCAAAGAGTTGTCCTTCATGGATGTATGCAACATCACTGTTTTTTCTTCAGGTCCTTGTTTTTTTTCACCAGATTAGATTATTATGCGAGTAATCTACATCAAACTAACTCTGTTACGTTTCCTCTTTACCTAACTGACTGGATTAGAGTGCAAACCATCACACTCCCGGTATCTCTCCATCTCCTACTCTCTCGCTCTCCTCATCCTCCCTCGCTCCCTTGTTCCCCCTCTCCCTTTCTCTCTCTCTTACTGCGGAGGTTTGCAGTGCTCCCCCTGTCCTGATTGGTCTGCAGTAATAGGCTTAACCCTTTTCCTACCAGTAAGGGGAGGTGTTTCTTATAGTTTTGCCTTGGTCCTCGTTTCTCTTATCCTTACTGTGTGACGCTACAGGGATATGTTTAAAATGTTCCAAATGTGTCTTTGCACAATGACTTTTGATGTCAGCGTGCCAAACACGCAACCTGCTGCAGCGATGCAGACTTTTCAAAGAGAAAGGAGATGAAAAATGCTGCAATGATTTGATTATCAGCTCTGTCACAATGTGTTTTCTGAACAATAACGGGAATGATTAGGAGCTTGTAAAGAGAAGTCACATCTGTTTTGTATTGATTTCTTTTTCACTTATATAAGTGTTTGCACGATCACGAGAGACGACAGCGCTGTCTAAGGAAAGATCAATTCTGGCAGTTTGGAGTGGAAGACACAGTTGGATGATGCAAGGGAAAAGAAGGGATGAAGCCCAGCAGTTTTGACTGATAGTAGCAATTTAGTAGCTTGAGTTGGTCAGTAGGAGGCTGACCACCCTCTGTTCTTTTGTAAGGTACAACCATGACCAGAGGCTGTGCTAGCACATGACACCCCTTTTTTAAGGATAATAAAGGAAACTTTTTCTTCCTAAAAATGCTAAAGTGGTTATCTAACGCAGGGGTTTTCAACGTTTTCCAGGCCAAGGACCCCCAAACTGATGTTGAGATGGAGCAGGGACCCCCTAATTATATATAGTATGAAATTGTGTTCTATCAAACTGGTCCTATAGTCACTCTATTACAGATGGAGTAATGTAGTGAAAGTAATTTCTCCCTGGGATTATTAAAGTATTTCGGATTGTGATTCCTGGTTGATGGGACAGGTGTTGTGAATGAAACGGTGCCCAGCTTAAAAGATCCATATTGAGATTGGATCCCAGATTTCTTTTTTTCAAAAGAAATTGCTCTAATTTTTAAAGCTGAATGTATCAGTTATTTTTTTGTCCAAATTCAGATTTGATAGAAAACTGTAATTTTAACTTAAATTAAGTCAAAAATATATAAAATTCCTAAATTATGAATGTATATTGACCCTTATAAGAAATATAATTTTTAATTAAACCTAATATATTAATATATATTATAATATATTAAACTTTAATATATTTGAATCCCTGTTTTTTTATTTCCTGCTTTTCTGTGGCCCCAGGAAAACCAAGCTGCCCCCTGGTACATTTGGCCTAGAACCGCCACTGGCATTGATGACTGAAAGACATCTTCTGCCTCCATTTATCTGTTTACTGCAGTGTGTTGAATTCATGTTAATGTGGATTTAAAGACATTTTATTTAGTGGAAAAAATTGCAGGGGGGGGGATATAAAAAAAAAGTCTAATCAACCAAAACTTTCGCGACCCCCATGCAATAGGCCCCCCTCTTGAGGACCTCTGATCTAACGTTTTTATAGCAACCCAATTAATGCAGACTTATCTACTCGTTGTAGATGGTGCTATATAAAAGGTAGTAAAACAAAGCTTTGGATAAAAAAAAAATTATATTTCTGTTGATTATGAAAAGTAAAAGAAAACACAGTAATATTTGTATATTTTGTGAATATATGATTGTTTAAGGTATGGGAGGCACATTAAAAAAGCGTTCCTTTTATTTTACACAGAAGTTAAGAGTTTCAAATTCAAAGTCTGAAAACATTTCAACATTTGTGTCTCATTTCCTACTGTGGAAATCAATGCAATAAAATAAATAAATAAATAAATAAATAAATAAATAAATAAATAAATAATGCTCTTGAGCACATAGGTCAAGCTTAAGGCAAATGTCAATTGTACCATCAAAAGTACTGACTTATTAGTATACTAATTATCTTATATTTGTCCTGGTATAGAAATAATACACTTAACGTGAATGACATCTCTGCAGAATGAGATATGCAATGATCTTTTTTTTCTTTCTTTTCTTTTCAAAAGGTTTATAAAACTTACTTATAAAAGGAGGCACGGATTTCTGCATTTTAACCTTAAACATTTTTGTTTCTGTTTCAGTTTAATTGAAATCAATTAATCTTACATTAAAAGTAGGAAAACCTTAAAGATATTTTTTTTTCTTTGATATTTACTGCTGAAAAGAATATAAAACGTTACCAGTTATGAGAGCCTGTTTGTACCATCCGTAAATCCATGAGGAAGAGAAATATTTTAAACATTAAGTGCTGAGTTAAAAGGGTTACCTATTGGCAGAGGATGTTAAGCATCTGAGTGCTTCCTCCCACAGTCCAAGCTTAACAGGTGGGTGGGTGGACGGACGGACGGAGGGACGGACGGATGGATGGACTAACGGACGGTTGGGTGGATGGATGGATGGATGGACGGATGGAGAGATGGATGGTTGGATGGATGATGGATGGATGGATGGATGGATGGATGGATGGAGGATGGATGGAGAGATGGATGGTTGGATGGATGATGGATGGATGGATGGATGGATGGATGATGGATGGATGGATGGATGGATGGATGAACGGACGGACAGAGGGTTGGATGGATGGATGGATGGATGGATGGATGGATGGATGGATGGTTGGACGGACGGACAGAGGGTTGGATGGATGGATGGATGGATGGATGGATGGATGGATCGATGGACGGATGGAGAGATGGATGGTTGGACGGACGGACAGAGGGTTGGATGGATGGATGGATGGACGGACGGACGGACGGAGGGATGGATGGATGGATGGATGGATGGATGGATGGATGGATGGATGGATGGAGAGATGGATGGATGGATGGATGGATGGATGGAATGTCTGACATTTGAATCTTTAATGTTATATTTTCATGACCTGTAAGAAAACATAAGTTTGTGTAAATAATCCATATAATGTTTTACTATTGTTTAGCTGATTTTCTGAACTAAATTAATCTTTTATTAATACTTTGATTTACTGTAAATTCTTCACTAGACCTGATCCAGAAACTAATCACTTGGTGTTTTTTTTAATGAATCACCAAGTGAAAATGCAGGAAAGAATGACTTTCTTCATTCTAGTCTGAATCTTTCTAGCTGAACCTCCCTTTAGATTAACATAAGGAAACATTTTAAATCTAAGAATTTCAATTAATTTTTTTATCTAAATAAAGTCTAAATTTCTAATATTATCAGTGACTATTTTTTTTATTATTAAACTAGTTTGGCCTTTTCTGTATATTTCTCTTTATGAAAAAAAAGAACTAAAAAGAGTTGAATAATCAACCAGATCTTGTTAACTTATATGATTCCCGACAAATGGCCAAAAGTGCACAGCGTTTCCTTCAAGGACCAATAACCCATATAAAAGGCGTGGTAACAATGTAAATTCCACCTCTTATAGGTGGAGCATGGTATACAATGAGCAAGAAAGCAGCCAGCATAAAAAAAAGATAATAAACTGCGAAACAAGCTGGAAAAATTAAACTTTCTCTAGAGGCAAGCTGTTGGCTTTTTTAATAAAATCAGCAGTTGAGCATTTGAACAAAACAATAGCATTTTAAGAATGTTAATGTATGTTAAATGTAATTCTTATGTATTTATTTTTTTAATACATATTTATAATTTTCTCCGAATGTGAACTGGCAAGCACATTTAAAAAAAAACAACAAAAGAACGATAACAAGCTATATTTTTTTTAATAAGCATTATCTTTCTCTATTTCACATTGAGAATAGATCATTTATTTGAGGGATCCCTGGTTTTTAACCTCGTATTGCCTCCAAAAACGCATTAACATTACATTCAAAACATAATTAATCAACATTTTTTAAATGCAAAATCTGGAAAAACTAGAACAGTTATTCAAAATGTTGATAGAAATCTAATAAAATAGCCAGAATATCAAATTTCCTTTTCCTTTATAGCAGTTTGATAGAAAACAACATTTAGTTTCTGAATGCTAATGTGAAACATCTACTTTCAATGTTCCACTAATAATGTGGGCTCTAATTGATGCATATTGGAAGTTATGTAATGAGCTTTGCAGCCAGTCAGTCTGAGTGTCCTGATGGAGCCCATTATTGACACCAATGTCAACCCTTTTAATGTGGAAGTAGAGAAAAAAAAACCTTTATTACAATTTGGTACAATCAAGGACACTGGATCACTATAACTTGCTCTTGTGACTGATATGCACAGAAGATCACTACTAGGATGAAGGAAAAATAGTACCAAAGCTTCAAAATGCATGATACAGAGCTACATTTATTAGACGTGAACGTTTCTATCTGTAGATATAGAAATATACGAATTTAAAGTAAATTAAATTCCCTTTCACAGATTTGCTTCATCATTTTGTAATCCGTTTTTGTTTCTGCAGATTCTGCAAATTGTATCATGAACAACACTGTATCAATCTATATTCAGGGTAATTAAAAATCTAAGCAACATTTGTCTGTTGGTTATTTGTTGGTTACCTTTTCAAAGACCTTTATTTAGGATGCATCTATAAACTGTTTCAGTGTTCACTTTAAAACCAAATAAAAGAAATAATCTGTTACACTTCATTGCTGAGCACACAGCAGTGGTGTGTCATCAGGGAGTCCAGGGTATTCCAAGCCTGGAAATAGAGAAACCAAGAGGAGATTTATGGATACATATCTGCATTGTAGGCTGCACAGCAGTGCAGTTTGTAATACTGTTACATTGCAGCAAGAAGTTACTGGCTTTAAATACCTTTCTGGATATAGTTGTCATCTCAGCTTTATCTGTCAATAAATCCAGATGTAGCTAACCCATTACATAGATTACAGGCATAGATCAAGACACTAAAACCTGGATGACTCTTAACTTTCTGCTCCTGAATGCAGACATAATAGAAGTTATAGTCTTTGGACCAGAGTCTTTGAAAAAGAAACTGCTGTCTGTCTCTTAATTTGGATGGGATTAAACTGATTTCAGATAATAAATTAAAAAATCTTGGTGTTGTTTTTAATCAGGACCTGTCAT
>NW_015150593.1:602157-603777 GCF_000732505.1 Cyprinodon variegatus
ATAGTAGCTTCATCTGGTCTGTTCCTGTTTGGCTGTGACTCCATCCTGGAGAGAAATATCTGCTGTGCTGCTTCCATCAACACCTTTGTTTATAGATGTTTGAGATCGTCCTGATTTAAGTGTAGTCCTGTTTCTTTGACTGCGACTGGCTGGATGTGCTTTCTTCATCCTCTGACTCTGGAGCTGGCTTTGAGCTTGTCTGCCTGTGTGTGTTTCCTGGACAGGACCACCTGTGGAGCTGGATGACAGTTGCCTTTTGTATCTAAGCTTCTTTTTGTATCTATGATTCTTTTTCTATGTCTGCTTCTGTCTGCTTGAACCCCAGTCGACCTCAGCAGATGGCCGCTCACACTGAGCCTGGTTCTGCTGGAGGTTTATTCCTGTTTAAAGGGAGTTTTTCCTCTCCACTGTCGCTACAAGCATGCTTAGTGTGAGGGATTTCCTGCAAGTCAATGAGTCAATGCAATCAACTGATTTTCCTAAGTTAGAAAACTTTGAATCAACTTGACTGTATGATCTGGTGAACTGTAAAGTGCATTGAGATGGCATGTGTTGTGAATTGTCGCTATATAAATAAACTGAAATGAACTGAATCTCCTCTCCATATATAATCATGTTGTTTGACTGAATATATGTAAGCATGGTTGTGTTGCTCTGTGATATACTGACAACCAGACCCATATGGACCGGCACAAAAATGCATGAATGGATGTTTTTACTGTCAGTAGATTAATAAAATATTTTAACATAGCTTGTTGAAAACAAAACAAAATGCTCGAAGTAAAGCTTATCTATAATGTAAAATTATCTTGATTCAAAGCCGCCGGCATTCAAAGTCTGGTATCTGTGCCTTGCAGTGATGTTTTATCAAAAATAAGAAGTAGTGAGAAAAGTCATGCCTGCGGTCACAAGGCAGTTTTCAAGTAAGTAATGTATTTTTTCATGGCTTTTCTCAGCTAAACACATCAAAGAGTTCTGTATGAAGAAAGTAAATAACTATTAGAATATAGTGTCAGCTAAAAAAAAGTGTAATAGGCAATGAAACTAAACTAAAACAAACGGTGTCAAACTTCCAGCTTCCTTACTAACCAACAATCTTCTTCCTCACCTCATTTTTCTCAGTACTCAAATGACTGCACCTCAGTAGACCCATCTGTAACACTCTTGAAGTTTGTAGCTGGCATAACTCTCATTGCCCAATGATGGTGGGCAATTGAAGCCAAGGTCAATTTCCCTGTTCATGCAGACAAAATTAGACTGCAAATCTAATTCTAATACTGTAGAGAATAAACTAAATTGTATCATAAATAGGTACACCAAACTGTCTAACTGCAGGCCGTGAATGAAAACCTCCAAATGTATCTGGCCGCACTATTTTTTTTCATGGCTTGGAGGCATAACAAGGATGATTCATCTCAACTGGTACAATAAATAGGGCATTACTTATATCCAAATAGCCGACTTACTAACTCTGCAATGTCACTGTAACTCATTTTATTTGTTGACGTTTTGGTGCTAGATGTCTATCAAATTAGGTCATTTCCATAATTAAATGTATAAAATTATTTTTTTGTTGCTTTAAAGCTACAGTGTGTAATTTTCAGTGACATCTATCACCGC
>NW_015150593.1:605557-606674 GCF_000732505.1 Cyprinodon variegatus
TTTACTACTGGTGGTTGGCTTTGGTCGCAGTACCGCCACCTTCTGCTCTGGAGTGTAAACGCTTCGCCTATGAGAAAAAGGAGCAGCGCATGAATCGAACGCAACACACGCGAACCGAACCGAGACAGTCGAACCGAACGGTTCAGACGGTTTTCACAAACCGTTCCATCCCTATACCATAGTGTACCAAATTCAAAAAAGGTTTGACAATAAATGGTTCCTAAGGAACTTTATCCAACATAATAGAAGGCAAATGATAGCCAAAGAGGATCATCATAGCTTTAAGAGATACCAAAACAAAATATGTTGATATCCTTGACCAACATGTAAAATATATCTAGAATATTGTACCTGTGCTGTCAGGTTTGACCTACATCAGGCAGTGGCAGTTCTAGACCAAATTTACCAGGGGGCCAGGAGGGGGCCAGTGTGTTTTCATGGGGGCACAGAAAAGCATGAAATAAAAAACAGGGCAAGGGATTCAAATATATTAAGATAGCTGCATAAAGTGAAATTTCTATTTAATTAGGTTTAAAAAAATTCTATTTCTTATGAGGTCAATACACATTCATAATTTAGGAATTTTACATATTTTTCACTTCATTTATCATTTTCTATAAAATCTGAATTAGAACTCAAGAAAAACTGATAAATTCAGCTGTAAAAATTAGAGTATTTATTTTTTAAACATTTAGCAGATGAAAACTGGGATCCTATCTTAATACCACTGAAGCTATCACCTTATTGTTTTTAAATAATTAGTAAAACATAGTTTGTAAAGAAAAAAAAAATGAAATAGACCCAAAGGAATCAGTAACTATGTCTGTTCCAGCGGATATCATTATTAGGATTTCTTTTAAGTATTATTTCTTAAGTACAGGGGCCATAACAGGGGCTAGGACATGATTTACAGGGGCACTGGCCCCTGTTGGCCCCTGTCTAAAACCGCCTATGACATCAGGCCAAGAAAAGAAAATGTCTTTAATTCTTGCAGAGTTAAGCAAGAGTGCCAACGCCATGAAGGATCTTTACAATCTTCTACAATCTCTTCATGCAAATAAAACATTTTTGATAAAAGGCAGAGCATGTTATCATAATAACATGACCATATCCTGTT
>NW_015150593.1:607345-626738 GCF_000732505.1 Cyprinodon variegatus
GTTACCTGGAGATATGAATGTGGGGTTTCTGTTTGGAAGTGAAGAACCTGGAGTACCTGGTTTTTCAACTTTCTAATAATCTGCATTTGTCTCCCTTCCCACCAGCAAAAATGCTTGCCTTAACCCCTTGCTGGCAAGCTGTGTCGCCTCTGTCCTCCCGCGGCGTCATGTCTGGTGATTGATTGACTTTATTGATCTCCCAGTGGAGAAATTTACTCTTTACATCAGCTCAATAGTCAAAAAAGAAGAAGAAGGTGCGAAAAGGAAGAAAAGGTGCATGGGGTATATACAGTGTGTGTGTCTCTCTCTCTCCTTCTCATTCTTTATATATATAAATATATATATATATATATATATAGGCCATCTATATATAAGTGCCCTGATGTGTCACATCACAAAGGAAGTATTTACATCGAAAATGTAGTGACCTATAGCCTGAGCTGACTTATCTCTATTCATAAATATGTCATTTTTAAAGTGTTTTTTTAAGCTTCTGCACTTAAAATAGAACTTCCCAGACTTTAGAGTTCAGCAGAAGAATTAAGTTAATATTTCATTGCCATGAATATTTTAGATGACTTTCCTTCCTTCTTTTTTCTGCATGATTTCAATCTGTTGTTTGTTTTTTGTTTTTTTTTGCTACTCTCACTCTTGAGTGCATTAAGATGTTCATGGATTGGCTCTATTTATTTGCCTGTTGATACACAAAGTGTCAAAATAGCATTGTACGCCATCCCGTCTTGTATACCGTGTGGTGTATCTGTAAAAAGCCTCTCTTTCTTGGGTCTGTTTGATGAAGTAAAAGCAGAGGGGCTGTCACTTACTGGCCCATAAGTCTACACTGTGCACACACAACAATAGTCCAGCTAAAGGATGGGAGCCAGCAGGACAGAAGAAGTCTGCTCTCAGACTTTTTATCTCCACTATGCAGCAGGCATCATGCCCCTATTTGGTGCCACTGTGATTTGCCCCAGAACAGAAGCCTTACTGGAGAGACCTGTCTTCTGCTGTGGGCTCTATGGAAAGTGCCCTCTTAAAAAATCCCGAGGAGCGCTTTGTCCAACCTCTCATTGCTGTACGAGATCTGATAACAAAAGGAAAATAAATTCTGTTTCCTGTGTCGCCCGTGTAATTGTAATCAGACATACAGAACAGCCTGTTACTCTCATTATTCACATAATGCTCCCTAATTAATGCTGGAGCAAGAGACTCAGTCAAAAGAGATGCAAATAAAGCTTGAGAAAGGTAGTTGAATGAATAATGTTGATATCTTAGTTTCTGAATAGTCATTTTTAGTGTATTCCAGCTGCAAATGAATTTATACGCTTTTAACCTTTGCATAACATATTATACATGTTATGACAAGCTAATAAAAGGGGTCTAAGAGTTACTAAGGAATGTTCAAGTTTTAAAGCTTGGTGGATTGATGGATATAAGATGTCCTTTAAAGGCACACTATGCAACATTTTTCAGTTAATTAATGTGTTCCATAACGTTTTGGATGATTAAATGAGTAATTTCAGGTTGAACAAAGGTATTCTCGGCCGCCCTGGTGGTCTGTAGGGGAAATACAGTACTTGCAATTGCAGGAGCCCTCGGCCCGCACCCACAGGCTCAGAAGTCTCGCGAGAGTCGGTCTTGCTTTACGGCGAGAACTGCTACACGTCCCCAGTTAAAAGCATGCTCGTTGCTAGCACAGTGGCGATCTTTGTGCAGTTATCATGGCGGAACCAGCGTGAAAACAGCGAAAGCCCATATCGGAGCAGGCAAGAAAGAGGAAAAGGGCTCCGGACAGAGAGAGGAGTCGTACACGGGTGAACATCGGGCAAGCTTTTTCCGAATGGCGAGAGGTAAAATAAAAAGAAGGCTGCAAGGCTGACGCGGACCTCGCGTTTCTGCTGATGCGATTGTAAGTAACATTGGAATGGTTTCTCTCTCTCTGTGTGCATGTTCATACTTTCACTGTGTTAGTCATTCGTTGCGTTCGCCTGTCTGCTAAGCTCAAAACAACCGCGCCTGGCTTGACGGAGAAACCAGGAGAACAGCTGAGCATATTTACGACAGTGCACTTTTACTTTCGCCCTCTGGGGGGAGCCTCGCTGGAAAATCAACACCGGTTGCATAGTATACCTTTAAAATAGCTGCAGATAAATGATGAATAACATGAATAACAACTTATGCAGAGATCCTAACTGCAAACAGTGTAGCTTATTTTGTTTTTTTACTTGAGAATGAAAAATGAAATAAAAGTTGTCTAAGTCTAAGTCTTGAAATTATGGAAGTCTTAAAACGTTTTCCATGCCTGTATTTGTTTATGGAAATGTGTAACAAATGCATGGATTTCATAAACTGGACATATAACCGTTCAGTCATTGAATATGGGAAGACTATATTTTATTTTTGAGGCCTATATGCAGATGGAGATTTTACCATAGAGATTTTACCAAAACCATATTTAAAAAAAAAAAATATGGTTTTGCCCTTTTTTTATTATGTCAAAGATTGTGCAAGCATAAAAGAAGCATAAAAAGTGTTGCATCACAAGCCAGAAGGACAGTTATTCATTCTTTTATGAGTTGCAACAGATTGTTTTCAACTTTTTTATTTATCCAGAAGTATTATTGGGTTAATGTAGTCATTAAAAATAAAACCTTAGTTATCTTTATTCTTTGCAGCTCTTTTGACGTGATTTTCAGACGGTTTGTGAGTCTAAAAACAGGTGCAAATGTGTGTATAAGTGAAGAGCGGGTCTTCAAAGTGAAAACTTCAGCAGTATGTGCAAAACATATTTTGCATTTTTACAATGAACAAACCCCACAAATTCATGGATGGAGAATATGCAATTATAAAAATGTACCATCTGCAAAGCAATTTTCCCAAGCAGCTGCAGTTTTTAAGTTTTTTTAGTTCTTGTAAATCAGGTGCAAAGTAAGTGCAAATCACTTCACAACAAGGATTCTTTTCTCTCACGGTTTGATAAACATAACCGTATATGAGGCATGGCTATGTTTTATTTCTGCACTTTTTTAAATTGTACTTTGTGATAAGTTGTAAACAATATTGGAAATTACTATTATTTTTTAAACAATTATAATTTTGCCTTCATTTCCATGACTTATAATACAGCCATTCCCAAACTACAAGTAGAGCAGGCCATCTCCTGACTTTAATGACCGTCGATTGCAGGTTTTGCACCTCTTAATATTTCTAATCCTTGTAAAACACTCGTTTTTTGCGCTTAGTAAGGAGAAAAATAGAAGTGCAATTTAGAGCCTCGTATTTTAAATCTTTGAAGATTGTTATTATTCAATAAACAGTTATTGGCAGTGTTATTTCTTTTTAATTTTTTTAACTCCTTGTCAGATTAAGCCTGTTATTTTTAGTTTTATTTAAAAAAAACTGTCTCTTCTGTCTAAGTTTTGTATTCTAGAGTTTTTAAATGCGATTAGAACAACTAGGTGAAGTCAGCTTAATAACCTTCAGCTTTGGATCGGAAAATTTCTAAAGAGATTTCAGTTCCTCACGCCCCCCACAAACACTTGCATGGGAGAGATTTTCCCCAGCTCTCTCTGGCTGTACTGTGACCTCTTCCTTGTTCTCTGTCACAGAGATGAACAACCTCTTTTGCAGCAGGCCTTTAGAAGACGGCCACTTCCTGTTTCGACACAACATCTGTTTACGTTCGCAGTGTCAAAGATTGTCTTGAGAGGCGTGGGAACCTGAAGCTTTGCACAGTGGTCCCCACTTCTTCAAGAAGAGGGACAAGTGCAACGAAAGGCTGCCTCTCAGGGGGGAAGCACGTATCGCACACAATCTGCGTACACTCACGTGCACATGTTCCACTTCTCCCCACTGACACTCATCACAGCGTTCTCTGTTTATCTTCTCATTTCATCCAAATATGCAACTTCTGCTAGAAATTTATCTTACTGGAGGTGTAATGTTTTCTTTATATGAAATTGTTTTAAGGAGTTTATTAACAGATTTATGAACCTGACAAATGTGTTTGCAAGCTAAAAGCCCCTTTATCTTTCTATGTCAAACCTAACTAAAGAAAGTAGATGGTCTTTAGCTTAATTATTTCCTCAGAAACAATCACAGAAGGTTAAGAAACAATTTATTGAAATATTACCGATTTTGATTTCCAGAGATTTCTGATAAAAGCAAATCATTTAGGTAAATATTTTTCCCCTACACTGTTTTATCTATCCTCTTGGATTTGCATTGTGAATTAGTTCGGACAACTTCTAATTGCTCTAGACTAGTTAAAAGCTAATTTTAACCTCCTTTGAAACTCTTCAAGAAAAGCTTTGGTTCTCAAAGGACTAATGTCTCAGCATGATCTGGAAAAACTAATCCATGCATTTATTTTCAGTCGAATTGATTACTGCAGCTGTGTTTTCACAGGTCTGCCTAAAAAGTGGATCAGACAGCTGCAGCTGATCCAGAACGCTGCTGCCCGTGTCCTCACTAAGACTAAGAAAGTAGAGCACATCACCCCGGTTCTAAAGTCCTTCCACTGGCTCCCTGTATCTCAGAGAATAGACTTTAAAATACTTCTGTTAGTCTATAAATCCCTGAATGGCTTAGCACCTAAATACATCACAGACTTGCTATCAGTGTATCAACCCTCCAGACCACTCAGGTCTTCTGGCTCCAGCCTGCTCTGCAGACCTAGAACCAGAACTAAACATGGAGAAGCAGCATTTAGTTCCTATGCTCCACTTATCTGGAAAAAACTTCCAGAAAACTGTAAAAGTGCAGAAAGCCTGAGTTCCTTTAAATCAAGACTAAAATCACATTTGTTTAGGATTGCCTTCGGCTGTTCTAGTTAAACAGTTTAACTGAAACATATTTCCTTTAGTCCAACTGTTTTTTGATGTTCTTTTTTGTTTCTACATTTTTTATTTTATTTTTCCAACTTGCTTTGATTCTGTTTTATTTTCCTATATTTTAATCATGTAAAGCACTTTGCATTGTCTTTGTACTGAATTGTGCTATATAAATAAATTTGCTTTGCCTTGCCTTGCCTCAAACATATAATTCATGCCAAACTGTGGTGTCATTGTATATTTTAATTGATCATGGTTTTCAACCATCTTTCATTCCCTTTTCTTTGTGTACAAACTAGCTTAGTTAAGTTTTACTAGTAGGGTCAAGAGTTCTTAGATAAAATATGCTTAACTTGGAGTTTGATGCTTTTTTTTATTCATTCTTTTATTTTAAATTAGAAGCAGTAATGAATTTATTTTAAATACAATCTAAAGTATTTTAGGATATTGGACCTTGCAGACAGAGACGTATCACTATGGCTTTTTTATTTAATATGTTCAGTGTGTTGTCCCCAGTTCCTCTATATGTTTATATTGCTTTCCACTTCTCTTTCTAGCACCTAGCAATAATGGACCAGGGCCAGTTCTACCTTTCTTCATGTGATTGTCCCAGCCAGTTCTATTATGGGATTTTGTTGCTTTCACTTCACCACTAATGGCCTGCTGCTGATGCTCCGACAGGGAAGATGGCTCTATTTTTCCAAGCTACTACCTTTTCAATAAGGTTCCCCTCTAGCTAATGTGCACAAAGATCAGAACCTTTGTCTTTGTGTCTGTCATGCCAGTTGGCTTCTTTCACAGCATCGCAAGTGCTTCAGCAAAAGAGATCAGCATACACCGTCTGACCTCTTTTGTTTAATACAAGTCTGTCATGGTTTTAATCCAAAATAAAAACAGAAAAAGTAATACTGACAATGAGCTTTATTATATCCCATCATTATTGGCCTAGAAGAAGTAAAAAAAAATATTCCCCAATATTTTGTGAAATAGAGCAGAAGTTTCTTCCCATCTTCCACCAGATTAAAGGTAAAATTTCCATTCAACACAAGACTTTGATCTGGTACCCTTTTTTCTCACCTCTTCTCTCTTTGCTTTCCAAGTCAGAGATATTTGGGAAATATATCTGTGGCAGTCTCTATTTCCATGCAGGGGAAGGAGGGATGGCAGGTATAAACATTAGCTGATTATATGGCAATGGATGTGGTCAGCAGGCAGCACCATGAAATTTTTATTGACATTTTCTATACACAGAATTGAATGGAAGTTCAAAGCTTTAAATATTTATGTTGCAAAAATGCATTATTTTGGTTTGGTGTTAACAGTGTGATGCAGAATCTGAGGCATGATCTAGAGTTTACTCAAAAATTCAGCTGTCTGATGGCAGTGGGGAAGAAGCTGGTCCAGGACCTGCTTGACCTGCATCGAATGCTGCAAAGCTTCTTTCTAGAGGGCTGCAAGGAGTCTATGGTGGGGGTGTGAGGGGACATTGATAATGTTACGGGCTCGAGACATGCAGCGCTGGAATGAAATGTCTTTAATGGAGGGAAGAGGAGCCCTGATGATCCTCGCTGCTGTTCCCACCACTCTTCTCTCCTTCATCCAGTCAGAGGCGCTGCAGCCTCCACACCACACATTAAGACAGCTGGTCAGAACGCTCTCTATGGTGCTTTTGTAGAAGGTTGTAAGGATGGGTGGGCGCAGGTGGGTTCTCCTCATCCCCCACAGGAAGTACAAGAGCTTTTGTGCCCTTTTGACCAGTAAGGTGGTGTTAACAGTCCAGGTGAGGCTGTCTGTGATGTTCACCCCCAGGAATTTGGTGCTGCTGATCACCTCTATAGCTGAGCTGTTGATGAGCAGTGGAGCGTGGTTAGGCTGCTTCTTCCTGAAGTTGATGATGATCTCTTCATCTTCTCCACATTTAGGATCAGTCTATTATTTCTGCACCAGCCCACCAGCTGCTCCACATCCTCTCTGTAGTCATTCAGCTTAACTAAAGTCCAGGAACAGCATCCACATGTGGTCGTTCTTCTACTCCAGGTGTGCTAGGCTCAGGGGGAGGCTAGAAACAATGTGTTCTTTAACCAGCCTTTCGAAGCTCTTCATCATGATAGGAGTCAGTCCAACAGGCTGGTAGCCATGAAGTGAGGTGACCTTAGGCTTCTTTGGGACAGAAATGATGGTGGCAGACTCAAAGTATGCTGACACTATGGATCAGGTCTAGTGAGGTGTTAAAGATGTCTGTGAGGACACCAGCCAGCTGACCTGAACACTCCTTGTACACCCACACAGGTATGTTATCTGGGACTGGGGCCTTTCTTGGGTTGACTATCTTTTTTTGGTGCCTAATAGAACTTAGATTGAGATTGTTGTGTAGGGCAATACCAAACACTGGATTTACAATGCAAGGGTGAATTTATGCTTATAATTTTGTTGAAGATCTGTGTTTATATCACGTGTGTAAACTTGCCTGTGTACATTTTCACTTATCCTTGTCATGTGGAACACAAAACAAGCTGATATCAAACTAGACTTTGGCAAAGTAGATTCAGTTTCACTGAAAATGTTCTGACTCCTTTCAAGGAGTATTTTTCAATTATTGTGGCTCACACTAGAACAACCTACTAGGTGTATATCATGCAAATCAATGACCCATCCATCATTGACTAATACATTAATATTAGAAGTGAATCTGTATGAGTAAACACAAGAAAGCTTGATCTTTATCCTCCATTCTGTGAGTTACAGAACGAGTTCTAGCTAGCCTGTACCCTCAAACTGACTCCAGGTAAACTAAGAAATAATCTGACTTATTAGTTAGTAATTAGTGATTTGATCTGGGTTGTTCACAAATCATTCATGAATATCAAAACACTACAGTTTTTAGTAGAGAGAGTGGAGTTTCTATTAGGATGGAGGGATATACACAGTAAAGCTACTATAATGACCAAAAGGCCCATTCACATTTGTGAAAAAAATGGATTGCCATGATCCATCCATCCATTTTCTGTCATACTTATCCCTGCTGAGGTCATGAGGGGGGATGATACCTATCTCCAGCTGTCAATGGGCGAGAGGAAGGGTACACCCTGGACTGGTCGCCAGTCTATCGCAGGGCAAATAACCATTCACACACACACTGACACCTAAGGAGAATTTAGAGAGGCCAATTAACCTAACAGTCAGGTTTTTGGAGTGTGGGAGGAAGCAGGAGTACCCGGAGAGAATGCACAGGCAGAACATGCAAATTCCATGCAGAAAGACCCCGGGCCTGGAATCAAACCAAGAACCTTCTTGCTGCAAGGCAGCAGTGCTACACAACGTGTCACTGTGCAGCATGATCCCCAAGATGTTTAGGTAAGTATTATATTGGGTGTGGAGAAAATAAAAATATTTTTTATGACATTTTGTGTGGCTTTAACTTTCATTTAAAAGTTCTTTTGGTTGTTTATTGTCATCAGGTGGTGTACGGGTTTCAAACATGACTATACAAACACGAGGGTCTTGGCTCTTCATATACAGGTGATGGCCTACTGATTGTCTGACACAGGGTTAACATACCACAGAATCAGTAATAGATTCTCTGCTTTTTTCTGGCACATGCAATAACAATGAGCTCTTTGTGAATCATAGTAGCTTCTATATGATGGCTTTTTTATAGTGTATACAGTTAATGGGCATGCTTAACTAAACTACGAAATACACATCCGCTGATTAAACAAAAACTATGTTACAAGTACCCTGTTCTGCCACCCTAATTATCATTTGTGAGAAAACACTCCCATCCGGTGACATTGCAGGAAATTGTGCAGAAGTTAATTCAAAAGTTGGAGAAAAAAAAAAAACATCGTTCAAATGCCCTTTAGTTATTTAGAGTTAATTTTCCATTAAGATGTTTGCTTTCAGTGTGAATTCATCTTCCTTTCAGGGTAGTGGAAGCTGCATCTCTTGGGCTCTTACTCATCACCGCAGAATGTGAATTGATTGTGCTTCATTCAGGCAGAAATCCAAACAGAGAGACTTGGAATTTAAATCGAATCTGAGAAAGTTATAATAAACCTTTACGCTATATTTAAATATAAAACAACTTCCAAATTATGATTCCCTGTTAGAAGGGATTGTAGAGCCATTTAACCTCTCTAAAAATGGATGTATAAATACTATTAAAAAATGTAAATTTTTAACTATATTTTATATTCTTCCCAAACCCTTCCACTGCATTTACCAGCTTCATTTTATGTTCAATTAAGCATATTAAACTGCTCAATTTAGTCTGAATAACAGGAAATCAAGCTCTCTTTGGAGCTGCAGAATATGCAGATAAAATAATAAATAAAGGGTGTATATATCCCCTATAAAAAGGGAAACTTTATGTCCCAAATCTCAGACTGTAAAGCTAGCAGTATATACATATTATTTTAATATATATAAATGTTTCTTACCCAGCCGCTAGACACTCTAAAATACGCAGCTGGTCTGTTTTTCACCCTTTAAACTTCAACTCTCAGGGTGAGTGGATACTTGTGGATATCGCTTGAGAAAAGAGAAAACCAATCGACAAGAAACTCAGGAACCAAAAACTAGGAGAATAAGTAGGAATAAACCTAAGGAATAAAGAAATGAAGTAAAGACTAAGTGCAGAGGAGGAGTATATATGCTACACAAGACAATGAATGGATAATCAACTGATAGGGAGAAGGTGTGGACAGAAGGATCTAGAAGGGAGCTAGGAGAAAGGAGACTGGCACAAGAGGCCAACAGAGAGTAAATACATAAGTGCTCAAATACAACCAGAAAACAACTAGAATGGCAATGAAAAACACAGAAAACACAGAATTAAATAATTCAAAGTCTAACTGAAAACTCAAAAAGAAAACTTAAACATAAGCAAAAAGTCCAGAAAAAGCAGAATTCTGACATCAACTCTGCATCAGTCTGGTGTATAATGGATTGTTTGGGCAGGAAGTCAGTTGCTAAAAAGCATAATGGATCTGGTAGAGTTTCAAAATTAAACACTTGATGTGCAGATTGTGGATTGCATTTTACTCTAAAACATTCGTCGCCAACCCACTGGTCATGATTGACCGCTAGATCTTTGAAAAATTCCAAGAATTATAGAATAAAGCTGGCACATTAACTATCGCAAAATGACAACATACGGCACTAGCCGTAAAGCCGTACAGCTAATAGAAGATGGAATCTAGACGGTGTTGTTGTCAGCTGGCATGGCAACAGCTCTGAGAAAAAAAATCAAAATCACATAATTTCCATGAGAAATGGGAAGAGGAATTTATTTTAACTGTGGTAAAAGACAAGTGTGTTTGTATGCTGTGCCACCAAATGCTTGCACTGTCGGAAAGAGGAAATCTGGAGCTGCGCCATACACTTTTAGAGTCTAAAACATCAAAACAACATTATCTGGGCTCCAGCACAGAGCCACCAGAGAATTTCATTTCATAGGACACCATAGACCACGAGATGGAAAAACACAGAATTCCATATGACAGGACTGGTCTGTTTCATAAAGACAGCACCAGACAGAAAAAAGGCAAGACCTAAGAGGTAAGATGGCCAGATAAAAAGCAGGCATACAAGACACCGATTTTACTGACCAAGTAACCACTTTATTGTTTTATTTAAAGCCTACCTGTATACTACTGCAGCGCAATGATGAAATTGTTGTGTGATCTGAGTCAAGACCTGAGTCTGCTCTGAATTCCTCCCATTACAATTGGGTGCTTGGTAAAATCCACTGTCCAACGATCTGCAGAGTTAAATATTTCAGTGTAAGTACTGGTAAAGCGCTGCAGCGCATTTCTAAAGCCTCCTAGAAGTGCCTAGCCTGACGTAGTCTGACTCAATTCTAGTCAGAATATGAGTCTGATACTGCTCCATAGAGCTGTGATTATGGGGCGTGTTTCGAACGAACCAGGGAAAAAAATGCCTCTGCACTCAATTGGATAGACCTACAACCAATAAGAGCAACGGAGGGCGTGACGTATGTTAAGCGAGGCATAGTTGTTGTCCACAAAAATCAAAGCGTGCAGTTGCACGCCTATAATAAGAAGATGAGCCTTGATCGCGTTTCTCTGTTCCTCTTTTAAAATTAATTTGCTGTCGATATCTTCTAGAACAGACCTAATAGCAGAATCTACTCACCTCAACTCTCCAGCGGCAGCCATTGTTGTTGTCACCCAAGCACGCATTGGTCACGTGGTTGATTACGTTACTGTTGATCATCTGTCCATCATCGTATAAAGCCCGCCCTGACAATTTGATTGGATCGCCTGACAGTGGGCGATAATACTCGCGCTACTATGGAGCAGAGCCAGACCGAACTTCCCGACCTCAAACTTTGTGGGCAGGACTAAGTTCGGAATGGCACCCAGGCTAAGAAGTGCCAGCCTCTCCTGACAAATCCAGCAAGTTATTAATTACCAACCAAAGAAATTGTCTCTGTTTTTGTTTTGTTTTTATGAAAGGATGGTGGATCTGGATCTGAGTGATAAATCATTCACTGCACAAATAATCATAAGAGACCAAGGGTTAGAATATTGGTACCTTTATTAGCTAACATTTCCTATTACAACATCTAATAACTATGCAAACATTTCAACAACTGAAAATAAGAAAAAATAAATGAAAAACGGTTAAAAAGGGGGAAAGGTGTCACGACCGTGGCCATGATAGCCGAGCTAAGGGTTCATTTCACTCACCTGCCTAACCCTTCCCGGTTACTAATCATCATTCATCTTATCCACCTGCTCCTGCTTCTTTATATTCGGCTAAACCCAGCTATCAGGGCCAGATCATTAAGGATGTTTGTTCATCAATTTTGTTCATTTCAGTTCAACTTTTAGTTGGAGATCATGGCTGATTTCCACAGTTCCTGTTTGCATTCTCGGGGTCCACTGGTTAGAGAGGGAGTTTTGTTGTGTTGTGGTGTTTCCTGATCGTGCCCTGGCTCTTCTTTACTGAGTGCGCCCTGTTCCTGCTTTGGCTCAGCGGTGGGGAGCTAGTTTAAAGCTCCTTAGTCCTAGCTCTTCTCCACTGAGCGTGTCCTGTTCCTGCTTTGATCAAGTGGAGGGAGCTAGTTTAAAGTTCCATAGTTTTCCTGGTGTTGTGTCATGCTTCTGCCTCTCAACTGCTGAGCCTGCCTGTTTCCATCTTAGTGTGTCTGCCTGAGCTCTGCTGGACTCATGGAACTGTAATTCTGCCTGAACACTCTGTGAATTCCTGGAACCCTGGAACTGTCTGTTCCTGCTCTGATAGGAACCCCTGACCATGTTACAGACTCTCAGTACCATCGTTGTTCTGGGCTGTTTCCCTGACCTGTCTCTGACTCCTGCCTCTTTACTGAGGCTGCTGCATCAGGGACAATCTAAGCGGCTCCCACCGCATCTAGTTGGCAGTCCATTGGCTGGATCATGCTTCACCCGAGAGGATGGACAGAACTGTTTAACCAGGTAAGTGACTCACATGGATAATCCTCTTTCGTCAGATTATTGTGGTCACTTACCTGTGTTTATCCCTATCCAAAATGCCAGTGATGGACAGTACAGCAGATCCGCTGATTCTTAGATGATCTGTGTTCTGTTTGGTTAGATTTGTTTTCATTTTTGAATCTTCTCTGGTTGAACTCTGGCTCCCTCTGCCCCCTTCATGACTAAAGGGGGTTTAGAGTCCGTTCAATTTCAAAGTTTTAAGGCTTCTGTCATAATCCTGGTGCTGATGGTATTCTTTTTTTCCTCTGATCCTGCTCACCTGCCTAATTGACCCTGCGGCTTATTACTGCCGATTTGATTCACCAGGTCCCTGCAGCTATTTATGCTGTTTTCTCTCCTGCCATCAGCGTCGGATTATTCAACCTGTTTCTGTGTGAGTTACTCTAGCGATCTAAGTAAGTGTTCTGTGCTGTAAAATTCTTCTCAGTTTTTTGCCTATTTTTTTTGTTTGTTTTTTGCCCTTTTACCTGTCTTTTCTGCTCAGTTTGATTTTTGGTCTGACTGCCTGTATTTTGCCGTTGTCCAACTTGGACTGTTTTAGTGACCTTAGTTTGGACTCTCCCTGGATACCTCTTCGGCTCTCGGATCACCTGGTTTCTGACACCGCTATGGACTGGTTTTCGGCTTTGGATTATCCCTCACGGACGCTGTTGCTTGCTCTGCGTCTGCTGGCGCCGGCTCCCCTACACTCTGTGCTCTGAAGCGCTAATGACCGCAAGCGCGGACTATCTTCCCCCGGGTTTCTCCTCTCTGAGTATCGAACTGAACTCTCAACCAGATCAGTGAGTCAAGCATCATATCAAGTACTTACTATGGAGCTAATAATTACCTGACCAGTATCTAATGTTTTTGTGTACCCTAAAGTAAAATGAAACATTATACCAAGTGCTTACTGAGGAACTATTATTTAATCAGTACCTGAACATAATTTTTTTTTTTTTTTTTGTACCCTTAGGTTAAGCAAAATTACCCATTAATTCCTGATTAGGTTCTCTTTTTCCCAGTAAACTAAGCAGTAGTCCCATAATAAGGCTGGGCTGGATGTTCCTCAGTAATTACTGGCCAACTACCCATTTGTTCCTCATTAGTTCTCCAGGTATTCTCGAGTAGTAAAACAAATTATGTGTACCTTATTTTCAACATGATTTTAATTTTTGAATCTAAAATGTAAAACAAATATTGTAAATTCTCTGAACCCTAAGAAAAAAAACCAGATTGATGATACAAAAAATAATAATAATCAATAATAATTTAAAATCTACGGGTATTTTTCTGATTAGGAAACCATTCAGAATCAACTTCAAGAACATTAAACGTGTAATTTTTTTTTAGCACTGCAACACTTGTTTATAATGTGAATTTAAAAACATTACATGGCTGCTTGTTAAATATTCGATAAAAAAACAGCAATTACTCAAAGGTTTGCTAATAGGCTTTTTGAAAGACCCAGTGGAAAAGGATTTTTTTAAATTGATAGATATATTTTGGGTAGTAATCTAAATGAATAATGTTACAGGGAAATCTTATAAGATAAAACAACTGCTCATTTTGATTAAATCACTCATAATGAAATGCAACTACAACATAGATGAAATAAAGCTGCAATTTTTCTTGTTACCTTTTTAACATCATGAGTTACTACAAATTACATTTCAGAATGCATTTGAGTAATATAAATAAAATACTTAATTGATTTTTTTTGTCAAGTAAGAAATTATTTTATGACTTGAGTGCAAATAAGTGGGATGAATGGTGTTCATAGCAGGAGACAGCCCAAGAAGGAAATACACGCTCATATACCAAACGTGGCAAGCAGATGGCAAGCAACAGGGCCCTGTCAGCTCATTGAAAGAGCGGGCATTTGGAAGAAAATGTAGGGGAAAAAACAGGCAGGATGGGTAATATCAGGCCATCTGTCTGTGTTATACCAAAGTGTCATTTTGAAGAGGCCTGGAAAGCTTGCTCTGACTGTTGTCTAAGATCAGGTCTGGACAGTAGATAGCATGTCAAGAATGTGCTTTTGCCTGCCCTATCTTTTTTCTTTGATAAATTTTTGGGCTGAAACAATAGCTTAGAGACCGGAAAAGAAGGGCTGATATACAGCAAAATGGCAAAAAGAGAGGTATATCCTTATTTTTTGCCATTTCAGACATATGTCTCTCTTTGTTAAAGTGGAAAATCAGGAATTTATGTTAATCATATATAACTTTTACTCATCAAACCTGGGTTGGCCATTGCTGCAGAGGGGCAGAAGAGTTGTGTTTATATTTTTTGGGGGAGATTGTCGTGGTTTTGGCACTGATGGTTGGCTTTTTCCATTTGTCGCTGCTCACCTGTCTAATTGGACCCACGGCTGATTACTGATCTGTTTATGCTTTTTGCTTTCCTGCCATCAGTGGGAGATAATTTGAGCTGTTCAGTGAGAGTAACTCTAGCGTTCTGATTATTATTCTGATTTTCTGAATGTCACCTTTTTCTCCCTTAAGGATCCTGAGTTTTGCTTTCTGCTCTGGTAGTCTGATCAGTTCTGGACTGATTCCTTGATTCTACCGGCTTACCGAACTTGGGCTGTTCTTCTGACCTTGGCTTAGATTCTCCTTTGGCACCTCCTCGGCCGCACCCGGCGCAAGCTGTGGACAATTTCCCTCTTGGATTCATTTCCTTCCTCTGGAACCGGACAGAACTCTGAAACAGGTCAGTGACTATTGCTCTCAGTCATTGCCAGCCTTTAATCCTGAGTCACTGACCTGAGTATCTATTCCTACAGAGGAACCGATTAATCCGCCCCAGCTGACGAGTAGCCGCACGCTTACTGTTTTAAAAAAGACTTCTTTAAAATTATCCATATCTGTCTGATTAAATACTAGGCCCAAGGTTTCGAGATTCTGACAGGAATAGTGTAGCTAAAGTAAAATTCAGTGTTGACATTGATAGTTCTTGTTTACTAACTAGAGTTATCTTGTTGGATAGTCACCTGTTTAAGCAGGTTTTGTGTTTATCATTTGGTACAAAATAGTCAAAATGTCATGATGGGTTGTGTTACTAGCCCAAATGCAGAACACACACAGAGGCAGAGGGAAAGTCCAAAGGTTTATTGAACACAGACTGGGTTCTTCCTGGAGGGCAGAGAGGACAAAAACAGGTTAGGTTCAGGTTCAGGTTATCAGGGAGTCAAGATTCTGGCAGGCTGGTTGGCTCAGGCTTGCTAACCAAAACTGGCAAACAATCTGGCAAGGAGTGAAGTTCTCCTCCAGCTTAAGTAGTTCCTCTTGATGAGCAGAAGGGGGACAGCTGTTGCAGATGAGCACAAGCTCTCAGAAAGGGATCCACGGCGCCCTCTGGTGGGCAAACCTCTGGATCCCAACACAAAACACATTTTAAAAGACAGCATTGTAAAGTTTTTTACCATTTCTTTTGCTGACAAACTTCCAAGCCCCAACAATATAATATTATTGGGGCTGTAAATGCTGTTTTTATTTATATTGTCAGTCCAGTCAGTGTGTAGGAAACATATGAATTTCCATTATGCTGACACATAGCTATCATTCGCACTATTTTAGGTGTCAGAGTTTCTGGGTAATGGAGCTAATAAGAGGCTCCACCAATGTGATCTCAGAAACTTAAGAAGCATGGCTTTAGCCCTTCTAGAGGTAATCAGGAACCCGTTCAGGTGTTTTGTTATAGGGCAGAGAAAGTGTGGGGGGTTAAACTGCATCATTTTCTGACTCACCAGCTGATTTGTCAGAGCAAAAACTAGTGTTGCATCTTGACAGTGTGATCTAGCGAGTACCAATTTTTTTTTGTGGAAAGCCAGTCAGGAATGTTAAGACACAGACACAAGAATTTCACAGTATAAGTGTGCGAGGAAGAATTGTGCCAAACTGCTCCAAGACAGGACAGACTACGGGATTACAGTTACTAAGAATTTAATACATATCTGCTTTCTGCACACCCTAAAGTGGCCTGTAAAGCTAAAATCAAAAAATTCATATTATATTTTTGCATTGATTTGCTAACTTTCATGACTGAGTGAAAGGTAAATATTTTTCGCAATTCAGACAGTGATATCTAATAATAATCTCGGGAACGAATGAGGTTTATTCATTATTAATGTCACAATGGAGAAATTCATCTCTGCATTTAACCCGTCCCCTTGGGGAGCAGTGGGCTGCCTTTGTGTGTAGACCAAGGAGCAGTGTGGGGTTTGGGGTTTTGCTCAGGGACCCAGAGTTCATAGCCTCGTGAGATCATCCTGATCTCGCGAACTTTCAAGGTTTCACTCGCAGATCAGTCTGGAGACTCTCCGTTAAAGAAAATTTGGAGCCGTTCACCAAACGAACGTCCAATCAGCGTTGGCTTTGAGGCGGGTTGAGGTGTGACACAAAGAGAAGCGCGAAAGTTCAGTCTAAAGAACATGGCGGCTTCAGCCGAGGAAACTAGCGTTAGCGTGGCTATCGAGCAAGTTTTATCGGAATTACAGAGTATTTCTTCACTGAAAGAAGAGCAAAACACTGCTCTGGAGGCTTTTCTCAGAGGAAAAGATGTTTTTGCTCTTCTCCCGACTAGTTTCAGCAAGAGTTTGAATTGGCTCCTCTTCGTCGTCGCTCTGTTAGTACGTCATATGCTTCGTTGATCTGATTGGTTTATTTGGCCCGTCTATCACCAACATAGGCCAATCAGCTAACCAGTATTTTTGCCCGTTCCCAAAATTACTTCAACGGAAGGTTTCCAGATTGATATGCGAAGCAAATCCAGCTGGCAGAGTCAGGTTACAGAGTTCAGGCTGTGGGGATCAAACCAGGTACTGGCAACCTTCTCTGAGCTCAAGCACACTGGTCTAACCACGAGGCCGACACTGTCCAATACGATTAAGGCGAGGCTTAGGAACTGGACTTTTTCTTTTACTTTATTCTTTACTGGCTGAAAAAGCTGGAGAGTATATTTGGTAATGTAAAATTTGTTCATCTCTGTTAATGCTAATGCTGGGTACACCTGGGTAAAAAACATGTTGATATGCTCTCTGTGAGCAGAATTATTTTAAACATAAAATCTTAAAGGTCAAAAGACATTCTTACATAGATTTGTATCTTCATTTTATGTATAAGCAGTCAAAAATGTTTAATGTTTAAAATAATGATATTAAATTAAGTTCAATAACAAATTCATATTTTACATTTAAGTCATAAAGGTGTTGAATAAAAGATAGCAACAAAAGTTAATACAGTCAATTTAGGAAAAGCAAATGCAAGTTTATGTTTTAGCATCTTTTACTTAAAAAACAATTTAAAGTATGTGAACAACTGATGTTTCAGTTTAAGTACATTCAAAAGCAACTCTGAGCCAATTAACTTTTAGCTATTATTTGAAGAAAGAACTTATATAGTTTTATTTATTAAAGATGCTGCAGGTTAAATAATATCAGCACTGTGGTTCCTCCACTTCCGTTTTAATCCTGTCTACTAGTGACTGTATACTTTCCTCTTCCCCTCCTGCTCTGATTACTAATTTGTTCCTCATGTGCTGCCCCTGATTGGCCTAATTACCACTCATTTCTCCCACCTGCCTCCCAGCCTTCATAAAGAGGCCTTTGACCGGTCAGCAGCAGCAGGTTGTTGTGAAAACCCACAGTTAGTGAGCTTCAAGTGTTCCTTCTCTGCCTTGCTGTCTGATCTTCACCCTGTTTTTGACTTCTGGGTTACTCTGCTCTGCCTCACCCCTGGCTGAACTCACGTCGCCCTCTGTTTTCTGGGCATTGACCCTGCTTCTGTTCCCAAGTTTCTGTCTCCTATTTAGACCCCTTTACTAAACTGAATTCCCCAACCCCTTCAAGTGGATCCTGCTACCTTGCTTTAACCTGGTCCTGATTTCTCTGCAACATTCCTATAATAAACCTATCAACCGTTCCCTGTTTTTTGGTTCTATTTGGGTAAACATTCTAATACCTTACACCACTGTTGCATTAATTGGGACTGATGATTAATAGATGTAGATCTATAGCGAGAACTAAATAAAAGCAGAAAAAAATGCAATTAATTACAGCATAAGATGCAAAAAGCCTGTCTTGGTAGATAAACAGAGCTACAACAAGGAATTTTTCAGTGTTAACATAATAAAATAAAATCTAAACTTTTGTGAAAGAGGATTAAAGAACTATAGTTATTGAACTGTGGTAAAGATGCATGAAAAATGATAATTGTTTGCTTACGTTCGTTTATGTTTGCTTTGCTTATTCAACTGCGCTTTAAAGAAACGATCTGTGGGATAATCAAGTAACTTGAAACAAACCAATGATTAATGCTTGTATTTACTTTTTAACAGATAACAAAGAGGCATGCATGAGAAAGATGCTCTTTGTAGAGGAAAGCAATGAAATTCACACATATGTAAAGAAACATTCAGACTCTTACCAAGTGGAAAGGAGTTTGTCCGCCCCCACACACTGAGAAGACCAGGAGATATGTGTCTGGGCCTGGTTTAGAGGCTGTTGGCTTGCTCTACAGTACCAGGTGGTGTGTGCTTTCCATTTACAAGAAAATACAAAGTGTGGGCAGCAAAGAGGAGGTGCTGTAATCTATTCCTGCACTGAACATTGCCCATATGAGCCACTTTGCGGCAACATGCCTGAGGCAGTTAAACAGGACGTGGGAACTGCTGCTGCTATTGTGTAGTAGTACACAACAGAATATCGAGTTAAAAAGAAGGTGTTAATTATATAATATAGTTAAATAAAAATAAAAGTAGAGAAGCACTTGTTGCAATTTCTAGACTCAAAGTGTTTATAGATGTACCTATTTTTGATTTATCTATTCATAAAAATGTCTGAATTGCGGATTTTAACATTAGGCCATGTCAGCCCCTTCATAATAATTATGGTCTATAGCAGGCGTAACCAATGAAAAAATCAGCGGGGTCTGAATAAAGAAAATCCTCAATTATTAAAGGTCCAGAGACATTATTTATTATAATTAAACAGAATTTAACACTCATATAAAATTAGGTTTTTATGCATCCATCCAATTTTTAAATAAAGAAATGGGAAAAAAACATTTGAAAAGTTTT
>NW_015150593.1:627818-642206 GCF_000732505.1 Cyprinodon variegatus
GTGTTGTTCAGCATGGGGGTGAGTAGAAAATGAAGGCTAATCATGTTTTGGGTGTACTATTCCTTTAAAGTCCTGCAATAGCAGCGCTTTGCAGGATTCACATTGGCACTGTCCCTTTTCGTCTCTTAATTATCAGTGGTTAATTTATAACTTGACTATCTCTGTCGTGTTCTGACCAATGCTGCAAAAAGAAAGCTTGTTAACTGTAAGAAAACACAGAACATTCAAAGTTTATGCTGAAATTAAATTGAACATTAATATAGGTTGCATTGGGTGTTTTTTCGTTTTGCTCTTTTTATTATTAAACCTTCTGTATCTATAAACTTCTTTAGCCTACTTGTTTTTTTACTCAACTGAAGTTTCCTCTATGTAACAATACTGGATATTTCTTTTCTACTGCTGATTGTATTTTTAGAGATGAAGATGATTCAGAACAACAGAAAAGCCTTTTAGTGCCTTAAGTGTTCATATTAAGATAAACATTAATGTTGGAAGATGCACAAAAAACTTTCATTTGTCTAAGTGTGCTATGCTTCAGTGGTTTGAGCCATTACATTTAAAGATAGCATCTTCTAGAAAATGAGTTCTCAAAGTGTTATTGACTTTGTCTTAATTTGTAAAGTGAGGAAACGCTAAAGTGCTGAACAAATGCAAACACTAAGTCTACACAAAGAATGCTGTCCCCCAACCTCTTTCTTACTGAGCGACCTAATTCTACTGGTGCACAGTATAACAAGCTGACATTTCTTAGGTGGATTTATTAAAAAATGTCAGCTTTATTATAAAGAAATACATCATCCTCAGTCTTAGTCCAACTTGGCTAATCAATGAATTCCCCTTTCAAAGATATCCTGCTGACAACGGCAACAGTTGATGAAAACAACATGCCTTAGTCTTATTTAACATTGAAATCCTGTATTTCTCATTTAAACCAGGGTTAACATCCACTTCAATTTGGGAAATTCTCGCCTATTTTGCATACCAAAATGCAAAAGCGAATAACTTAGGAACTGTAAGCCTAAATGACATGTGTGATACATTATTTGAAAGTTAACGCCTTCTGGTGTCTGAATATATACATTAAAATTAGGTGAGTAAAAAGCAGTCCAAGCTGCATTAGTTCAAACATGACTCAAAGTTGTAATTTTTTATTCTCGAGAATAGTAATAAAGTCCAAACCAAATTCCAACTAATAAATCTGTGACAATAATTTGAAACTCTAAATCCTCCCTATCCAATTTAGTAAACGCTATTCTGCAAAAATTATTAGTAAAAGATATGCAAAGACAATATGAAACAAAGCAAACACTCTGTAGCTGTATTTGCATTAAAATTCTGAATGCAATGCAAAATTTAAAAAAATGAAATTTCACAATTTTATTTGTGAAAAATGTTTTAAAATATTTTTTTTATTTTCCTGCATTTTATAGTACTGTACTAATGAGCATCCGTCCACACACATTCTAAAGTAACTGCTCTTTTTTTAAGATTATTGTTTAGGTTCTAGTGAACTTTAGTATATTAGAGAGGAAAGACATGTGACAAAGGTCACAAGGTTTTTTGTTTTGTTTATTTGTATATATGTATGACGGTATATGTGTAGGTAGGTATGTATCTATATGGATATATATAGCAACATAAATATAAATATTGTAAATTGAAGAAATACAAGAATTAAAGGGGTAGAAGAACATAAGTTTTACTTCTTCCTACTCCTTTTCGCACATGTAATAGAGGTATATTAACTCAGAAAAGAAGGGTACCTTGTTTGTTGTTCTTCTCTCCAGTGTTTTTAAACATTGTTTTATTGTTTTTTTTTTTTTTTTGTTTTTCTCTTGCATGTTCGAAATAAATAAATAAATAAATGGGGTGAAATTGACAGGCTGGGACATGAACCAATGACGGCCACATCAAGGCAAGGCAAGGCAAGGCAAATGTATTTGTATAGCACAATTCAGTACAAAGACAATGCAAAGTGCTTTACATGATTAAAATACAGGAAGATAAAACGGAATCAAAGCAAGTAGGAAAAAAATAAATAAAATAAAATAAAAAATGCAGAAACAAAAAAAGAATATTAAAAACAGTTGGATTAAAGAAAATATGTTTTAGTTGAACTGTTTAACTAGAACAGTCAAAGGCAATCCTAAACAAATGTGTTTTTAGTCTTGATTTAAAGGAACTCAGGCTTTCCGCACTTTTACAGTTTTCTGGAAGTTTGTTCCAGATAAGTGGAGCATAGGAACTAAATGCTGCTTCTCCATGTTTAGTTCTGGTTCTAGGTATGCAGAGCAGGCTGTAGCCAGAGGACGAAGTCACTTCACATGAATGTGAACTTAACCCATGCACCACTGCCATAAACTGCTCTTTTAACCATTTTTCCCCTCTTAGTTCAAGGAATATGTAAACCATAGAATCACAAGTTACTGTAGATTGAAACAATTAGTGGACAGATGATTATTAGTAGACAGATCAGCATTATTTGAAATTAGAAGTTGGGTAAATTTAGCACGTCCTTTACTATTGCAAGATACATTTAAACATTAAAATATATATTTTAGAAAGCAGCTGAATGTAATTAACAACAGTTTCAGGATTGGTTTATTATTAGCTACTAATGAAAAATATTACAAGGTTTCAAACGTAAATCGTACTAATCTACATAATATGGAGCACAAGTTAAGAGTGTCACGAGTGCAAAACAGATCTCATACCAAAGATCCTTCATCCGCACAGCAGTGTGACAGCATAGAAACATGGCTTGAATGCAGAATGACAAGGCAGTGTGGAAAAAAAAAAGAACCTGTCAACGATCATTTGTATGCAGTGTGGACCTCTCTTGTCTTGCTGGACCTTTGCTGAAACTCTCTCTCCCAGCAGATTAAACGTCTGTAGTGAAAAGAGCAGCTGAGGCAAATCTGTACTTGTTTCTGAGTGGAATCTGCGACACACTCGGCAATTACATCAGCGCAAAATCCAAGAGTTGTACAAGGGAAGAGAGTTGAATTTTAACCTGCCTGTAATACTGTGGGGACAAAAAGAGGTTGAGAGAAAGATAGAGAACGTTATTAAGTCCTGCTCTCTAGCTGCTTAGTTCTCAATACTTGAGTGAGTTTTATCTGCAAGCCCCTTCAAGCATGACCACTATAATGAACTTATTAACCATGAAATTGACTTTTCGAATAAATGGTGAACAGCTGAGAGTCCTTTTGTTTGCAAATCATAATTGTGTTTGGCCCATTAAGTTTCATTTATTTATTTATGACTGGTTCGGCACATGTAAGAAAAAACGTGTTTTGCTTGTGTATATGATGAAATTAAGTTGCATAGTTCTCTTTGTAGATCAGGACCTCAGATTTGTGCATCAACCAGTCTGCTGTACATTTTTTCCTACCACCTACATGGCTTTAAAAGAAAAACAGAGCAACAACAACGAGACGAGAGACAAAGATTCATTTAGTTAAATATTTAACTCCTGTATCCTTAATTCCTGGTTATATTAAGGGTAATATCATTTAGTGCAAATTCTCAACAGGTGGTAAATAACAATGGAATGATAGCAAAGATTTTAGAAGTAAATCATAATGTCATGAAACGAGGACAGATGGACCCAGTATTCAAGGAGAGACAGTCAGTAGGAAAGTTCAAAACGTTTATTAACAAAACAAAAACTAAAGTGGAGCTGTGGCTCGAAGACACTGCAGGAGGGGGGCGGGGCACCGCACAATCTCAGACATTCTGCAGGAGAAAACACAGGCAAGTGATAGGGGTGTAAATAATAATCGTTTTGTATCGATGCATCGATCCAAAAGCCGACGATCCGATGCATCAACACGTCCGCAAGATAATCGATTCATGTTTGTTTTTTTTCCTCCGGTCTATATTTATCCATTTGCTCCTGGGCGTAATTCTCCCTCCCGTGCTGCGGTGGCGCTAAACCTATTTTGCCCTCCTACCTCGCTTCCTGGTTATACTCTTACAGCAGTGTTTTGCAGTAAGCTTGACACAGACGCTTCAATATGGAAGCGTGGTCTGTGCTACACGCTGTGGGTCTAGATACGGCCGAGGCTGCGAGGAAGTGCGGGCGAGTTTAGTCCGACGACGGAGGGACATGAGGGCCAAAAAGAATGGAGATCCAGCTGGAAAAAGGGTCCCAGCATTCTCGCGCACCTCGCTCTTCTAGCGGGTCAAACTTCACGAGTTGTTTTCCGCAATTTCGGTCATAAAAACAAAACAAGCCGGCCTCCTGTCTGCGGCACTGTTTGCGGTCAGCTACAATTTGGGAGAGGAGCAGCGGAGCGTCTCTAAAGGGGGCGATGACGTTGACACTCTGGAGCCGAGGTATTGCATTGAACTCATTGCACTGATATGTGCAGTATTTTTTGATGCAACTTTTCTACTTCTGTTATTTGCTGTTGTTTCTAAAAAAAAAAAAAAAAAAACGAATAACGATATTACAGCTTTCATTGATTTATTTCAAACTTGAAACTTTGTTTAGTATAAAAAAAATAATCATAATTTTAAAAATTTTTTACCGATTAATCGATTAATCGAATCGAATTGAATCGTGGTGTATTCTTGAGTATCGAAAATAATCGAATCGTTGGGTCAGGAAATCGATACTGAATCGAATCGCCATGATGGATGTGATTTACACCCCTAGTAAGTGACCACGATCATCTGACAGAAGATGATTATCTGAGTTGGGCACTTACCTGGTTTAACAGTCCAGTCCAAGAATGTCCCAAAGTGCTGCAGTCCCAGAGGACATGCTGGAAGCCGATCCTGGTCAGGGATCCAGAACAGACAGGAACAGACAGGGACAGGATCCAGATCAGGCAGGAACAGAAACAGGTGGCAGGATCCAGACTTCCAGGCATCCACAAGCTCCCAGGCAGGTTCAGAGTCTGACAGGGTCGGAAAGCATGACCAGACGGTTACGCACAGGAGCAGACAGGATCAGGTGCAGATGAGCAGGCTCAGTGGAAGAGGGTAGCAGAGACAGGACGAAGAACCGGAACTTGAAGCAGGACTTTAAACCGGTCTCCTCCCTGGAGCCAGGCTTACTGAGATAAAAGCTGAACCTCCCCACATATAGAGCCAAAAACCCAGAGGACTCCACGGGGGAGGAACAGTGGACGATCAGGAGACGAGACAAACACAAAAACCCTCTTTCCACTGGCTGCCAGGATCCAGGACACGAACCAAGGCAAAAACTCAACAGACAGACAAACAGAAAGACAAGTAATGATCTGGCACTGAATGCTCAAGCTGAACAGAATATAACCAAGAGGAAACAGGTGAGAGGAATAAATTATAATTGAGGCAGGGAGGGAAAACAACAGGTGAAAGGAATCACTAATTAAGGAGGAGCAAACAGGCCAGATCATGACACATAAGCTGATATGTAATGTAATAAGTTGCATTTATGGCACATTACATATCCCCACATGTAAAAACATGGCCTATTTCTTGCTTTGCATGTTCTACAGTAAGTTTAATTCTGCAGATATGAAGAAATAGCAAAGATTATCAGTTGTTCCCATTTGTCTATTGCAGTTTTACAAATTAAACTCACAATAGGGGCTTAGAGATTTTTTCAGGTCCTGCATCAGCTGCAGCCAGTCTTTGTGTCCTTAGCTGGCAGAAAAAATGGTTCTTTTGTTGTGTTGCATCTCCCCGTATTCTTAGTGTCCAGTCTTCCATTCCATTTGGCTGCCCGTCAGATATCTCAATAGCCATTAAGCTGAAATCATCTGCAACACAAGAGTTGTTTTTCTTTTTTATTCTCTGTTGTGTTTGTACCATTGCTGTGGGGCCTCTCATAGTACATTGTTTCTTATAAGGGCATTCAACTGCTCCATCCTTAATATATACCCGGTGCTGTTGGTTCCATGCTGCACACAAGCACATTCTCCTCACCTATCTACTATTCACCAACCTTAACCTCACAAGACACATTGTGCATAAATCTAAAAATGTCAGGGGTACAGAATATCTCTGAATTTCACATACCACTGAAGCTCACCCCAGTTAACTAGACCATGAATAAAATCCTGCAGAATATGGGAAAAACATGGACCAGATGGTTTATGAGATAAGAAGTCATCCTCAGTAACCTGATGTTGTTGGTTCAAATCCCACAAAGTTAATTAAATGCTCAAATAGTTTTAAAAGGTGAGTTGAATTTAGGTGAAGAAGAAACACAACACTGCATATTGCAGCAAACACAAAAGGTTTGTCTTTTGTAATGTCCACTAATGAATTAAGTAAATTCAAACCAATGCTAACAGGATGTTTGGGAGGCCTCTAAAAAAATAAGTCAGTGTTTATCCTACCGTCACAGACATTAACATGTGGAGTTTGCTAAGTTCTCTTGGGGTTTTATCAACAAACACTTCAGCTCGGTTCAGCTCCAAACACCAGATGGATAGGTAGAAGTATTCCTCATTTCAGAATCAAAAGTGTTTATTTTTCATTGTTCCTTAAGGGTACAGCAACATTTTTGGAAGCTCTAAGCAATATAAAGCGAAACAGTGCAAGCAAATAGTAAAAGAAGAAAATAAATAATATTAAAAAGTTATAAATGCAGAAGAAAAATATAAATACACAAGGGGAGTGCTGGACTAGTGGTTAGAGCAGTGCGCTTGGGCTCAGAGAAGGTTGCAAGTACCTGATTCCATCCCCACAGCCTCGACTCTGGGTCCATGAGCAAGGCCCTTAACCCTACACTGCTCCCCGGGGAGCACACAATGGCAGCCCACTTCTCCCCAAGGGGATGGGTTAAAATGCACAGGTAAATTTCTCCAGTATGAGATCGAAATTATTATAATTTACACTGAGATTGCGGTATTGCAGTTTTGTAGAGTTGCACAGAGTGTATCGAATGCTCATATGATTGTATGTAGTTCCATTGTATGTGTTGCGTTCAGGGCAACAACAGTTCTCGGAAGGAGATCTGTCTTGATCTTTATCACCCTGGAACGCCTCCCAGAGGAGAGCAGTTGGAAAAGGGAACCAATGGTCAGGTAAAAATTGGCCTTTCACTTCCACAGGCCCCACTTTGTCATTTACGATCATACTACAAGATTAAAAAAAACAAAAACTGATCAACATTTAATCTGTCAGATGTATAAAAATCCAAAAAGGATTTTGCTAAATAACAGAAATGGACACAAAGTCAAACTATGTTCATCACTGCCAAATCTTTAGGGTAAATCCTGCCTCAGAAGTATTTTATTTTTTTTACTGCGAAATACAGTTGAAGGAAACTACGTTCTAAGGCTGGTTAAAAAGACTGACACACTATGCTTACTGTTCAAGGTGGAACTCATAATGTATTATTATAATTAGCTCATGTTTATCCAACTTTTTATACAACATAAAGTCAGGGATTTTATATATAAAAAAAAAAGGAAGAGAAAAGTGGCCATGTTGGAGTTTATTATATCCACACAAACATAATTTGAATGTTTGCCCTACATAGTCTGGTGTACTCTAGCTACAGTATTGAATTTTCATCCAGTAAACTGCATGTATTCATCGAACGAGCCATCAGATGTTACAGCTACAGTAGTTTCCTAATTTTCTCAGGTAAAGAGTAAAATAATAAACCATTTTATATATTGTTGGCTTAACAATTGTAAAAATCCCATTGTGCATATGAAATGCCCAGTCACAACACAGATATATTGTGCGGTCCAATCAGCATATCCCAAGGTGCTGAGTGTCAAACTCTGGTTGATTGATTGTAGTTCTGCTTTGCACCTCTCTGCTCAGGGCTCCACTCTGCAATGGCAGAGAGGATGCACGGATGAATAATGCATGTCTATATCAACCCATCTTGCAAGCACAATGTAAAGATAGAAAAAGATGGATAGACAGGGCGAGGGACAGATGGCAGGGAACATGCAGGTGAGGAAGATGAGCACTTACGCAATTTGACATAAGTATCAGAATATTGCAGCCACCAAACTTAAGAAGTTAAACAACCCCATCATGATCTTTCATTATTATTTTCTTGCAAATTATTTTAAAACTTGAAACTCGAAAGCATGCGCCAATTTGATTATATAAAAGTCTGTGCAAATTTTCTAAAGTTGTTTTAAGGATTTGTAAATGACACAGACAAATCCATTTTATGCCATTTGTTCTTGCAGATGGGAAACTGTAACAGACTTGGACTACGATTTAACATTCTTGGAACAAGTTGCACCTTTTTTTGTGAGTAAATCAGCTCTAGAAATGAATCTTTGAAACATCTTATGTACTCATTTTGTTAGGGAGTTTAGATTTCAGCAAATCGGGGCTAGAGCATTACATTTGTATTAGTGTTTTAACTGTGTTATACCTCTTTGCAGCAATATTGTTAAAAAGAGATATACATCAATCTTGTATTAAACAGCATAGGACAATGCTGTTACTATCTGTTTTTTGTCCTTTTGTGAGATTAAAGCGGAAGTGCTAACAGTCTTACTTTGCTTTTACAGATTACAAAAACAACTGTCTGAACGGATGAATAATGAACCGTAAACTTTTAGCTTTCCATCAGTTGATCTACTGATGAAAAACCAATGCAAATTCTCAATCCAACTACTTCTGAATCATTAACACCAAGTATTCCAGTATATACTGTGATCACATTAACATTAGTCAATGTAGATACTAAAATAAAAGAACTGTTATCTATATTGTTTGACATAGCTTAATAAAGGTGACATTTTTGCTAGTATAGATGAGGGTTGTTGACTGTATACCTACATGTATTGGGGAATTTCTCCATCTACAGTCAATTCAATTTAGTTTCTTTATATAGCGCCAATTCACAACACGTAATCTCAAGGGACTTTACAATTCCAGCAGATGGTACATGTCATGGTCTTGGTTCTGTTGTTCTTTACTTTGCTCCTTGTTTTATAGTTTTATTGGTTTAATTCCAGTTTTGTTGTAATTTCTAGATTTATGTTATTTCTCGTGTTTTTCTGTTGTCCTCTGTTGCCCTCTTTTGTGTGTGTGTGTTCATTTCCCCTTGGCTCCCTCATTGTCTCCTCTCTCACCTGCTCCTTGTCAGCTCGTTAGCCCTGCCTTTGTCTCTGTCAGCTATATATGCTCTCCCTCTGCTCTCACTCTTTGTTGGTTCCTTGTCTTTGCTGTCCTCCCAAGCTGTTGTCCACCTACCTCGTCTCTCCCTGGCTCCTTAGTTCTGGTTTGCTTTTCATTATTAGTTGGATTTTTGGTAGTGATGGGTTGATGAGGCGTCATGAAACGTTTCGACACATTACCAAACTGTATTGATACTCTGTCGATACTGTGTCACTGAATACTGACACCTGCTGGACATTAAAAATCCCTACAGGCAACCTAGTTGTCAGAGTTAACTGACACTGATTTGATGACCTATTATATACACTAATATGATGCAATTCATTGTATAATGCATTGTATTATTATTAAAACATATTTGATATTTTAGACAGTCAATGAATAATGAGAACCTGCATCATAATGTAATAATCTCTAAGTAAACATGTAGTAAATGAAGATGCTTGTTCACTGGTATTTTTTTTTTTATTTTATTCAAAAAAATAAGTTGTTGCAACGTTTTGAAATTCAGTCTGTTGCGCTTTTTTGATATTAGTTCTCCAGCTGTGGAAAACACCCGCTCACACGGCACAGATGAAGCTGGAGTGCACAAAAATTTTAAGGCCAGGCGGAAGAGGTTTGGATAAACCATCCTTTGGTTTTTCCAATACACAAGAGGATCCTGGGACCTCGCAATATTGCCCTCTGCCATGTATCTCTGCACCTCAAGGATGGCATCAGCTGTGGCACTTTTGGTCTGCCTCCCTACTTCGAGATCAAAATGTTCCCAAAGGTCATCTTAAAAAAAAAATAGTATTTTAGTACATGAATCAAGTGGAAACTCTGAGAGGAACAGGATGAAACAAGGAAATTAAAACAAATACCTTATTTTCCGAAATGACATCAAAGTGGTCCCACACGGCAGAAACCTTTCTTTTTGCTTGAGGAAGCTCCATAATTTCTGATGAATTTTATATTCGCAAAACACGCAAGATTGTTTTGGCAGATGCATCTCGTTGGCAGATGCGCTTCCTTATAAAGGCTTGTCAATCAGTTCGAAACATCGGTCACGTGACTGATACAGGAACTGGTTCGGTCACGTGACTTTTCCGTAGCGATGCACACGTCGACACAGGTTTCGCTCTATGAGACCGACACATGCGCCGACGCATCAGTGTTGCCCGACCCATCACAAATTTTTGGATTCCTGCCTTTGTTACTGTTTTTGCCCCATTAAAACTCCTAGAAATCTCCTCAGCCTCTCTGCCTCTGCATTTGGGTCTTCCAAACCAAACCCAACCTTGACAATACAGACAAATTGATTCAAAGAGTCCTATCTAAGGAAAACGAGTTGATTACATCGACTCATTGACTCTAAGGCAATCCCTCACACTAAGCATGTTTGTAGCAACAGTGGAGAGGAAAAACTGCTTTTTAAGAGAAAGAAACCTCCAGTGTCATATCCTAGCAGGTAAAAAAGGTAAAAAAAAAAACAATATATATATATTTTATCTATTTTTATTTTTTTTTATTGATTATATGAATTCTAATTTTTGGTGAAAATCACAATTTGTCATCTGACCTTTCCCTTTACAGCTTCTTTTTTACTAGCATCTATGTTTTATATCCACAAATGGCATTATCGGATTGAATGTATTTTTGTAATGTATTGGACGCGAATAATCAAAATACAACGCTAGACTGGTGTAGAAATATGTCGTGCAAACAGTCCATGCTGAACCATCTAACTTGTGTCTGGCCCCTTACAGTGGAAGATTGTGATTTGGTGCACAAGCTCACTTTCCTAATCGAGAAGGGCCTTTACATGGGTACCGATTGGATTGTCAATCTGTATAAACTACCCCTCTTAGTCAGATTACAATTCTATTCTGATCCTGATTAATTTGATTAGAAAAATTCAGAATGAATCCCATGATACGTTTTTATTTGGATTACTTGTGTCCATGTGAACATAGCAAGTATTTTGCATCACTGGCTTATAAAATATCTGACATTTTTAAGAAATGTTGGTACTATGACATTTAGATAAAGTAACAACCTTTTTGGTTCTTAGACAAAATCTTAGGGTAACAAGAAACAGTTTTGTTTCCACATATATTCTAATCTGGGTTACACTTTGCTTATTTTATCTGTTTTGCCTGACTTGCAATTGAACCAGAGAAACCTGCAAGCAATTTAGTGCAGCTTATATCTAAGTCAAATTAGGATACTAGTGATAGTATCTACATATTTCTAAGAAATGACGCACCTTCATTAGCCCATCCCTGACCATGGTGTGAGTTTGGCCACTCACAGAGCCAATTGAGAAGGCAAGGTGAAGTGACCACAGCAGCACCACTTAAGCATGGTTTTGCATGATTAGTATGGGACAATTTTTTGTAAACTGAAGCATCGTTCATGTGAGTAAATCTTATTATTATTAATATTACTTTGGTGAAAGCTAAAAGAGAAACCTCAAAAATATTAGGTTGACTATCCAATGCACTAACAGAACATGGCTGCAAACAGTGGAAAATCTCTTATGACCATACCTAATTTCATGATTTTGGTGCCTAAGAATATCATGATTACTTATTACATTCACCTGCCTAGATTTGCACAGTTTCTTATTACCTCTCAACTGATTCACCTGCTCCAGCTTCTATCTAATCAGCCTGCTACCAGTCGTCAGTGCCAGATTATTCAAGCCTTTGAGAGTTCTCTAGCCTGAGTGCTTCTGATTGCTGATCCTGACCAGTTCTGCCTCTGGACTTCTGAGGCTGCTTGTTTCCTTTCTGATCTGTTTGCCTGACCTGTCTTTGGACTCCTGCTGGATTCTGCCTGTGTACCAACCTTGGAACTGATTCCTGACACCGTCCTGGATTCCCCTTCAGTACCTCTACGGATCTCTGATCTTTTGGTTCTAACTCCTGAGCATGCCCTCAACACCAGCTTTGGCTTTGCCCTGTGGATCATCCTGCCTTCCTTTGTCTGCTCAGTTCTGATCTCTTGCCTATTCTCTGACCTATGGGACTTCAATGTATGGGACTCTCTGAGCAGCTTCCACCGCGTCTTGTCGATGAGGTGGGAACCAACCTCATCCTCTCGGCACGGAGTGAACTTTTATACCAGGTTAGTGACTCGCTCGTTCATTGTCATCCTCTGCCAGATAGTTGTGATAACTAACCTGTGTTCTCTTCCTACAGAGGTTCCTGCCTTAGACGCAACTTGCTGTTCACTGCAGATCTGTTTTCTTAATAAACATTATTGAGAAACCTATCTGTCTGCTTCGAAAATTGGTTCTCTGTTCTGAGCTTTGACACCTGAACAGTACCCCATGCCAATTGTTCTTTTAAGCCTAAAGTTTTATGCTTGTCTGGTTTGTTCACCATTTTCATTCTGTCCCCTCTGTATCTGGAAGTCCAACAGGATCGTGGCTTGGTCATTCTTTACCCACTTTGAGGGTGCTTCTCACTTTGACTTTGGATTTTCAAGCCTATACTTACATACATGTAAGCTTTCCCTGCCAGCATCCTACACCCTGTATAGTAGTTATGTAGTGGATTTTCTCAGGGACCTGGGGTCTTGTCTGGTGTGGTAGTTCAGGGCCTCTATTGCTCTGGTGCTTAGGGCCTGGTCCTGTGCAGCCATGATGAGTGCCTCTGTGCTGTCCAGCCATTGGGAGTATTTCCGCTGATATCAGCCACTTCAGTTTTGTTCCGGTGGTACATCCTGTGTAGGGGCTTGTCCTTGACGGAACCTCCAGCACCTCATCTTCTGTTCCCTTGTGTCTGGGACATTGACTGCGCACGTCATCTGTTGGAGCCTTGTCCTTAAGTTTATGGATCTTGGATGTTTCATTCTGCATGGTGGCTCTCACACTCATCCTAGACGCTAATCCTGCTGGATTTGGAGTGGAACCCTCCGTGCTTTCACAACACATTGTATATTTTATTCTTTGTTTTATTATTCAGTTAGAGTGGAAGTGGTGGAATGACTAGGTATATTGATGAAGTTATTGTTGAAATGCTTCTTTACAGCTAAAAATATAAAATAAAACTTTCCTCTTGTGTAAAACTTGCATCTTTATTTGATCTATGTATTTCATGCTGTGTTATTGTCCTTGTACACTACATCCTCCTAGTTTAGTACTCCCCTGGGGCAGCAATTAGCCCCCACTCTGTCAGGGGCTAATAGCTTTCTAATTGAGTCACTACAGGTAGTACACCTGTTTCAGGAGGTTAAGTAAAGACAGGACCCAGATTTCAACAAACTGGCTGTTCTTTGTGTGTGTGATATTGCATGCTTGTATCATGCGAAATCCAAAGAAAAAAGTAGACAGAAAAAAATAAATATATTTTGATCTACAGTATAAGGTCATCCCCTTGGTTGGATTCTCACCCTACTGCTCTTGATCTGAGCTCTTAATCTCCTCCCTCCATCGGATACCATTTGTCTCCAGTAGGCATCAAAAATTTATCATCACACGATCTATACTCATGCTTTCATATAGTGTATTCCAAATGGAACAATGCAGCCTTAATGACTTTGATGTTTGCTCTCCACATTGCATGGTTAAATCTTAAACTTTTGAGTAAATTAAGACTACACAGGTGACTTTTTTTGCTCGTGTATGGGCATGTTTCATCCAGCGGAACAATTGTGCATTAAAAACTCCATCTACTTTTTTTTTATTTTTGATTCATCACATTCCTCCTCACCCACCATTCTGTCTAGCCTCTTACCCAGCTTCAATCTTCTTTCCAATACCCCTTTCAGACCTCCATTTTCCACTTTCCATTATCATTCCCACACAGCGCTCTCTTTTTGGGAGTCCATGTCATCTCTAAATCTATCTGTTAGCTTCTTTTTAAAAGGCTTTCTATCTCTGACCTGAATGAAGGACAATATCATCACTGAACCATCCATTTCCTTTTTTCATAATGAGCCAAACATTTCTATTCATCAATAATGATATGCAGGTAAGTGTTCATTCGGTAGAAAGGTTAATCCTTTTCCAGTATTTACTAAAGTCGCACATATTATTATATTAGTTGAATTTGTCTGAAATGTTCCTCCAAATAAAATGGCCAGTTTTTAGTTTAGAACAGGTTAATGGGTGCATTACAGCCTAAAACATTTTTCCTTTTATCAAAAATAAGGACCTATTCATTGATTTTTCTCATAGTAGCTGGCTGTGACATCATCCTGGAGAGAAATATCGGCTGTGCTGCTGCCATCAACACCTTTGTTTGTGGATGTTGAAGTCTAACCTGTTTTTTAGTGTAGTCCTGTTTATCCCGATGT
>NW_015150593.1:642563-654684 GCF_000732505.1 Cyprinodon variegatus
GGTGTGGAAAAAAAAAAATAATAATAACTGATTATCGAATCGTATCGTGGGGTATTCTTGAGTATCGAAAATATTCGTATTGTTGGGTCAGGAAATCGATACTGAATCGAATCACCATGATGGATGTGATTTACACCCCTATTCATTAGTCCCTCCTCATAACATTCGGTGGGCTCCCACAGTCCTATATCCGTTTCCTTATCATTGCTTTTTTTTTTTTACACCCTTTTCTTTTACATTTTGATGTTTGTTGTGGTTTCTAAACCACAACAAAAATGAAAACTATGAGTATTTCAAATAAAAACACTTATACAATACAGTCACAACATTTTGATAAATTAAATAAACTATTCCTAGGGGTTTTCCTTTGTTTTGTTTTTTTTACTTTTACCTTGAATACAGGAGTACAACTTTATGTTTTGGTTCTACTTACCAATTTATTTTACATATAATGGTTGAGCAAAAAAACAGCAGCCTGCTGCACTGGGCTGTATTTCCAAACGCGTGTCTGTGTTGGTGCACATACTTGGGTTTTGCTCAAAGGATGCGTTCCATGATGTGCATTTGAGCAGTACAGTGTTTTCTTTGCACAGTTCATGAGGGCATCTTCATTTATCTGCAGTAGACAGTCTAATTACATGAATTAAACAATGTCATGCCTTTTAGGTTAAGTGACATTTCAATTTTACGGACTGTGTCAGACAGATTTCTCTAATGATGTGGCTCTAAATGTGTGTTTTGTGTCTGGGAAGGGGGTTGAACCATACAAGCTGAAATGAGTGTGCTTGAGCGTGTGCAGCCAGGTGATAGGGAGGGAGGAGGGATGTGAATCCATGATTAATGCAGCATTGCCCTTGTATGTTTCAAAGAGGAGAAAGGACGGAGGTGAGAGTTACAGCATTAGCATTCTGTTTGTGCTCCTGGAGGAGTCTGTTGTGCCTCTGTAAAGATGGTTTGCTGCTTTTCAGATTACTGAATAGATACTTCAGAAACTTAACTGTGAATGAACAGGTGTTTTCTACAACTATGCATTTATTGAGCCATTTTACATTGTATGACTAAACTGCTGTGTGTTTGCTCGGATTAAGCGGTCTGTAAATCTCACTAATTTCTCTCTTTACCTATGATTTAAACTTGGAATTACTGTTATTGGGACACTGGAGTAAAACAGTACTGTTTATCGAATTAAAAATACAAAAAAAAAAGAAAAATTAATGGATATTCCTACCTTTTGTGTTCAGTTTAACAAGCAAACTTTGTATCCTGCTCTCTATAACAGGCACTGGCAGGATACTGGTATGCAGAGTGAGGCTGTGCATCATGTGGAGGAGCTGCTGGCCAGACTGACTGAGAAACTTTTGACATTTCTGTTGCCGCGCTGCATTTTAATTGGGAATAAGAGCTAGATCCAAACAGAGCAACTGTCAGAAGTCGTTGTGCTCCAGATTTTGGTTTGGTGCATCTCTGAAAAGCAAATATCCCTACAGACTGTAAAAACAGAAAATCCATAATATTTTTTTTCTTTTCTAAATAAGTGGCAGAGGTTTAAATGGGGGCAATAAGATCACAACACTTCCAATGTGGCTAATTAAAATAAACAATGTACAACACCGATTGAAACTCTTATTCTATACAAATGTATTAGAATAAACAAAAAGGAGTGTTTTTGTTGCTTTAAAACCTTACAATTAATTTATTTTAAAATCAGACCTATGAAGGGTGAGTTGAGACAATAGGTGATGTTCCGTATTAACCTATAGGTCTATATCTACCCTCACCTGGTTTTACCAGTTAAGCCCTTGGAATTGATGTCCTGGAGTTAGATAATAGCCTAATAGATATTTTTTCATAAGTAGACAATTATAGTTCTTGACACAAGGTTCTGCTTGGTAATTATGTATGAAACTTCATTTACCACTGGTTTACAGTATGGAATACAATTGTATGCAACAGGTGGAGGTGAAAAAGGGAGGGGAGATAAGAATTTAGGGGAGAGAGAAAGAGAAAGAAGAGAAAAAAAAGAGAAAAACAAAACACAACTAAAACTGAGAATATACAATAGCTCGAAGAAGTCTGCTTCCATACCTGCATGGTATGAGAAGTAAAGAAAACAGAAAATAAAATAAAGACATAAAACATAACACAATGGCCACACGAAGAACGAGTATCCCATAGACATCCAGTCATCACATATATATAAAAAGCAAAGCCTGTGATAATTACACAATGTTCTTCAGAGTTGTACTGGTCTCCAACTGCAGCTTTTTATCTAGTATTAGTGTGTAACCATGCACACCTGATTCAAAACGCCTATGATGACTGTAAATGAGTATGCTTGTGCATAATAGGTTTACAAGGCTTTTCTGGAAGGACAGTATACTCAATAGCAGGTGTGAGTGGCCCTAGACTTGCCCTGCAGAGCATATGATCAATAAAGAGGTAAACCAGAGCCCCTGATATGAAAAGGAACCCCATACTAAAGGGACACAGAGCCACAACCACCTAGGAAGGATAGTAAAGAGCCCCTAAGACCTGAACCAGAAAGGGCCGAACCCCAGAGGGGCCAGACCCCGGAGGCTATGGGGATAAAGCCCCACAGGGGGCCACATACATTATACCTTGACTTCATTGACTGTTTTCCATTGCTTTTTATATATTATGATCACACATTTAATGGGTGAAATATGAGGATCTATTGTGTTGGATTGTTGTCAGGCTCAGAACAAAAGGACCAAGGTTTCGAAGTGGAGTGATAGTTAGGTTTGACGAAAGATGCCCAGAACCACCCACATAGTCCCAGACACTGCAGTCCTGGAGGTTAGACAGGTAGGAGATCAGACCGAAGCAAATGGAGGAAGGCAGCATAATCCAGAGAGCGAAGCCAAAGCCAGTGTTGAAGATTTGCTCAGGAGCCATGAGATCAGAGATCTGAAGAGGTACCGAAGGGAAATCCAGGACGATGTCAGGAATCTGTTCCAGGTATGATGCAGACAGACAGAAATCTACCAAGAGTCCGAAGACAGGTGAGGCAAACGGATCAGAACGGGAACAGGCAGACTCAATGGTCCAGAGGCAGAACGGGTCAGGATCAGGCAATCGGAAACACTAAGGAATGCTAGAGAACTCTCACCAAAGGTTCCAATAAATTGGCACTGATGACTGATTGAAGGGTGGTTAAATATAGGCTGAAGTAGGTGGATCACATGAACAGTAATCAGAACTGAGCGGAGATAGGCAGGTGAATGAAACGAGTAATCAAATCTGTCATCATGATGACACAAAGTAATAATAAATTCTGATCGTTTATTGGTAGGCTTTTTCTTATAGTGGCTTCATTTGGTCTGTTTCTGTTTGGCTTTGACACCATCCTGGAGAGAAATATCAGCTGTGCTGCTGCCAGCAACGCCTTTATTTGTGGATGTTGAGGCTTGGCCAGTTTTTCAGTGTTTTCCTGTTTTTCTGACTGTGACTAACTGTATGGGCTCTGTTACGTCCACCAGGCTTGTTTGGTGGGGGTAACATTAAAGGAGACCACACAAGGATTTTCTTTAAAGTGAAAATTGAATTTATTAAATTATACTAAAGAAACAATACCTGAAAAGGAATAAATAAAATGGGAAATAGGAAATGGCTTAATGCAAAACCAATAACTAAACAGAAATAAGCAAATGCAACCGAACCTAACAAAACCCAACCATAGGACAGGATACAAACCAAACCAAGCCAAACGGGGTTCTGAGGAGGTAAGAGAGAGAAGCCTCCTTTCTGCTGCTTGCATGACAGCTTTTAAAGCAGACGAGCACCAATTAGGGCAAAACAGATCACCTGCAGAAGGCCTGCATCCAGAACCCTGCAAGGAAGAGTGGAGAAACCCGCTGCAGCCGTAACAGTTCTCTTTCATGCTCTGACATGGGACTTGGCTTGGAGCTCGTCTGCCTGGTTGTGTGTTTTGTGAAAAGGTCCGCCTGTAGAGCTGGTTGACAGTTGCCTTTTGTATCTCTGCTTCTTATTCTATGTCTGCTCCTGTCTCCTTAAAACCCCGGCAGATGTTCGCTCACACTGAGTCTGGTCCTGCTGGAGGTTTCTTCCTGTTAAAAGGGAGTTTTTCCTCCCCACTTTCACTACAAGCATGCTTGGTGTGCGGAATTGCCTTCAAGTCAACCTCTCAAGACAACCGTAGACTCTCTATGCTCTGTTTCTCAGGCAACATCTCTGATCTTATACCATGGTCCCTTGATCCTCGACAGTTAGCCATTATGGCTAGTCTCTGTCAGCTGTGGCCTCTCCCCTCGTGGGCGCTGTTTCCCTGGTGGATTAGAGCTTTTTTTGTAATATCGGGCCTTATCTTTTGGTAGAAAGTTTTCTTGGTATTCATAAATCACTGTGACTCAAACCATGTGTAAAACATGTCTACTGAGAGTACTGTCGGATTGTCTACCTCTGTGATTGTAAAGCAAAGGTTTACCTCTCCTAAGATGGCAGCGATCATAACTAGGCTTGCATTTAGATATGTGACATCACCTCAATGCCATCCTTAAGGCACTTAAAGCAAAGAGTAAAAATAGTTGTTCATTCTTATTTATGCCAACAGCTTGACGGCAGGTGTAGTGCAAATTATTTAATTGGAAAAGAGACAAATGTGACTCCAGTTGTAACAGTTAGGTGGATTTTGTGTGGCATTCTTGACATCGTTTTCCATTAACAGCTTGTCTCAGCTGTAACACCACTGCTCAATGGAGGCACACCAAGATGTTAGGCCTATTTAATATATAGCGCAAAACCTCTACTCTGGTGAGATTGGAAGGCATGCATAGGAAACACTTGGATGAGGAGGAATGTGGTACACCTCCATAAAAAGTTTAACAATCCAGCACACAGGACTTTGCAGTGCTAAATAAATTACCTAGCATGTGGTTATCTGCCCCTGTTGCAATGTGTTAGAATGATTGCAACAAGTGCAATGCCTTAGAAGTTGAAAAAAGATACACCGGCATATGTGATAGGAGTTGACATTGACATCCTAAAACTGTGAAATTGACATCCCTTCCATTCCACTTCTGGCTGCGTCCACTTCTGCCATGCATTCACACAAACCTCTGTGCTTTGCAGGCAGCTGAAGAGTTTTACTTTCTTTTTACTCTTGCCAGGACCAGCTGGCACAATCAATGGTTGCTTTGCATACTTAATACTGTAACACCTACTGATTTATCCCACAACATATTTACTTTGATTCAAAATTAATAACTGGAGATTAAATTCTCCCTTTTTCAACTAAGATAATATTCAATAAAAGATTGGAGCTTTTCAGATTTCATGGGTTTCCTAACTGGATACTACTTTACACATCTTCCTTTTTTTAGTTTGAAGCTACAGACGCTGTATGTTTCGACTCTCTATGTTGGACTATATTTTGCTTCAATGTTAATTGTGATTTAAAAGCTCATGGCCCTCACCAAATGTCTGATTTTCTGTTTGCTCACTAAAATATATTCACTTTTTGATTAAAAAAAGGTCTCTGGTGTATGTACCTATTGGTATGGCAAGGAGCCTTTATATGCACTCTGCTGTTGCCTTCCTTTTTGTTGTCTTCTGGTTCACTGCTTTGTGAAAATAGATGACAGATCCTATATAGAAAAAGCACTACACTTATGCCCCACAGACCTGAGTCAGAAATATCTGTTCTTGAAACCTTTGTTTGTTTTGTTCAGGCTGAAATATCTTTATGGAGATCTTTTATCAATGTCTATATTTGATTGCAAAATCTATTATCTTCATAGGATTGAGAATCTGGCTATCCCCTGCTTGAGGGAGAATTCAAAAATGTCTTCTTTCAAAATGGGCTTTTGGTGGAAAAAGCAGTTAAAGGGCTATAAAGCATTTCATCATCCAAGTCAATCATTGCTGAATTAAATTCCTTAAAGAACAGACACATTTTGGGTTGCTGTAACAAACTTGCTGAACTTTAGCATTTCTAAGCATTAAAAAGTATACTTTAATTTTTGTGTCAGACGATTATGACATTATGTTAACTGTATATTATTGACAAATAGAACTATATCTTAGAGTTACAGTATATACAGTAACCTAAATTACTATTGTAATGGGCCTGTCCAGCTTTTAAGCATTTATTAGTAATTCTATACAGTTTAGATATACAATATACTCCCAAATTTAGATAATGACATGCAGTGGGATACGTATTCTTACCTTATTAATGCTTACCCCTACATATAGTTGTAGTTGGAAAATAATTTCTTGAAAAAATTTGCTTTTAAAGAGGAATAGATAAATGCAGCGCTTGTTTTTAATAAGGGCTGATATGTCAAGCTTCAACAGAAGGGGAGCAAGACTCCACAAAGTCTATTTATCACTTGTACCCTAACATGTATTCTTGTCAGAAGCTCAGAACATTGGACCTAGTATTCAAGCAGACAGATCAGGGTATCTCTGGATACTTTGTAGACGGCCACTTAGGTTAGTGACTTCTGAACTCAAATGGGAAATGATAAAGAGCGTGTGAGTCACTAACCTGGTAAAGTTCAGTCTGAGCCCAGAAGACGGAGTGAAGTTGGCTACCTTTTCCACTAGATAAACTCACTAGACCAGGAATATCCAACGTCGGTCATCAAGGGCCACTGTCCAACAGGTTTTGAAGAGTTTTTGGCTACGGCACAGCTGATCCCGATGAATGCAGTTCAGTAAAAAGCCTGTTAATCAGCTATCAATGCAAATCAGCTGTGATGAGGCAGGGATACCTCTAAAACCTGCAGGATAGGTGTCCCTCGAGGACTGACTTTGGACGGGCCAGCACTAGACTGTTCCTATAGATATAAATGTGATAATTAAAGGCAGTGTTTTTCAACCCTGGTCCTCAAGGCACACTGCTCTGCATGTTTTGGATGTTTCTGAGGTTAAGCACACCTGATTCAGATTATTGCAGTTCAGCAAAGCCTGATAATCTGCTATCAATTGATAACAGGTGTGTGAAAGCTGGGAAACATCTAAAACATGCAGGGCAGTGTGCCTTGAGGACCAGAATTGAAAAACACTGCTTTAAGGCATACATCATCTCAAACTAGAACCATTACCACGGATGATGTTGTCATGGAAGCAAAACAAACAGGACAAACCAGCAGTGGGTTTGGGGAGGCTGCAGGAAGAGGGACTCATCCGGGAAACCTTTCAATTGAGGACTATCAAGAATTGGATAAATGTGTATTTGCAGCACACAAAAAGTAGTGAGCATTTTCTCTACAAAGATCATCTGTTCAGGACATATTGTACAGGTTGAATCTCACCGCTAACTAGTCACCCATGCTTTGTATAGAACTTGTATAGAACTAGTTTTTTTTCTTCGTTTTAAAAAAGAAAAGAAATTTCTGCGGGAATCAAACCGCTTCAATTTCACATGCTGTTTTGCAAATGGAATATGCAACAGGTGGAAATTATTGGCCATTAGAAAGACTCACTCAATAAAGGAATGGTTCTGCAGGTGAGGACCACAGATCACTTCTCAGTAACTTTGCTTTCTATTTGATGTTGTGATCATTTTCGAATGTTGGTGGTGCTTTCACACTCGCGGTAGCATGAGACAGACTCTAAAACCAACACAAGGGGCTCAGGTAGTGCATCTCATCCAGAATGGCACATCAATGTGTGCTGTGGCAAGACGGTTTGCTGTGTCTGCCAGTGTGGTGTCCAGAGGCTGGAGACACTATCAGGAGACAGGCCAGTAGACCAGGAGATGTGGAAGAGGCCGTAGGAGGGCAACAATGCAACAGCAGAACCGTTACCTCTGCCTTTAAGCAAGAAGGAACGGCAGGAGCACTGCCACTGCATTGCAAAAAGAACCTCCAACAGGCCACAAATGTGCATGTGTCTGCACAAACGGTTAGCAACCGACTGCATGAGGATGGTATGAGGGCCAGACGTCAACAGATGGGGGTATGCGCTCACAGCCACTCTCACCTCCGCCCAAATGCCAAGTGTAGGACACTTGGCAAATGCCAAGTGTAGGACACTTGGCAGTTGCCAGAAAAAACCGGGACTGACAAATTTGCCAATGGCAACCTGTGCTATTCACAAATGAAAGCAGGGTCACACTGAGGACATGTGACAGATGTCTGGAAACACCGTGGAGAGCGATCTGCTGCCTGCAACATCGAATACTGCTGCATGCAACAATAGGCTGGTGCGGTTGGCCCTGGCTTACTCCTAATACAAGACAATGCTAGACCTCATGTGTCAGCAGTTCATGCAAGAGAAAAGCAATGAAGCTATGGACTGGCCCACCCATTCCCCAGACCTGAAAACGATTGAGCATCTTGGACATCATGTCTCAAACCATCCATTGCACCACAGACTGTAAAGGAGTTGGTGGATGCTTCAGTCCAGATGATTGAAGTTGATCTTTATGACCTAAACTATATTGGCCTTCATTCATGAAATTATATTTGACAAAAAATAATTCTAACTTTGTGGGAGCAGAAACATTTTTGAAGATCTGCCTCTTACTATGTTTGCAAAGCGGTAGTAGTTTTGCATGTATAATTTATTTTGAAGTTTGAAATTATACATACATACATACATACATACATACATTCACACACACACACACACACACATATATATATATATATATATATATATATATATATATATATATATACAGTATATACATCACAATTAGTTGATGTTTTGGGTTTACATTTCTTCACATTCCTCTAATACCTCCTCTACCTATTATTTGCAAAGCAAACATTTTGTTTGAATTTATTTTTACTCATGACTTCTTTGGTTTATTCCTATCATCACTATCAGGAATTTTTGCTACCAACTTTGCTAAGTAAGTGAAACTGATCTTTAAACCTAAACAAAACTAAACATAAAAAGTATTAAAAGTGATCAAAATGGTCTTTAAAGTTTCCTATTATATATAACAGTATATGATTAATAAATTCAATTTTATTCCATAGTTGAAGATTAATTGTGAGGCTGACAGGCTATTAGTCATATCACACAGTTTCGAAACAAACTAACGCTACTCTAGGTTAACCAAGACGTTGGACAGTAAGGAAGCAGTAAATCAAGAGAAGAGAGACATGACAAAGTAATATATTAAAAAAGACTGTTGGTCCAGTTCCAGCAGTTTTCCAAAAGGACCTCTCACCACCCTGTCACAGTCAATTCACCCACTACATCAAGGAGGAGACAAATTGTGCAACTGTGCAGAGTCAAAAACTATGTTACTAGATCTATTTGATTCTGTCTTCAACAACTTCTTATACCCACAAACTGGGTATAGTTTCAGAGGCAACTGTGTTCTTTTCATCAGCGCAGCCCTGATAATAAGTCACATTAGGTCATCAAAATGTTTACTCTAAATCAGGAAGGGATGTAATGTTGTACGAGGAAGCAAAATAAAGGAATAAAAATAAAAACAGCTTTATTAAAGCTAAGGAAAAACACTGTTATCATTAGTTTTATAATTGTAGAAAGTGCAAAGCCCCAGTCAAAGTACCTTTTTTCTTCTGCATTTTGGAATTTTAAATAATTCTTGTAAGTGTTATACGCTAGAGTTATATGCTAGAATACACTTCTTCAAACACAGCTAATGAATGCCCTAATATAGCAGATTAAACCAAAAAATGATGCTAAGTTATGAATTTTTGCTGTTTTAGAGAAAATGGTTCTGTATGAGTTCTAAAAAAGTGGAGGTTATATGCTCTCTTGAGCCTGTAAGCAAGTCGTATTTTTCTAAAACAAATGACTTACAATAGCAACCGTCCATCCATTTTCCGTCACGCTTATCCCAAGTGGGGTCGCGAGTGGTGCTGGTGCCTTTCTCCAGCTGTCTACAGGCGAGAGGCGGGATACACCCTGGACTGGTTGCCAGTCCATCGCAGGGCAAGACAGAGACAAACAACCATTCATGCACACATTTACACCTGAGGACAATTTAGACTTAACAGTCATGTTTTTTAGACTGTGGGAAAAAGCCGGAGTACCCGGAGAGAACCCATGCATGCTCATGGAGAACATGCAAAGGAGACACAGGTTGGTAAATTATAAGCCCTTTCCAGGGAGTTTGACTGGGACGGACCAGTCAAACGCCAGCCGAATGGCAGCATACTTCCCTGCGACTCCCAGCAAAATCCTCTCCAACTTCGAGCTACTGTCCTTCTCTATGGCGTGCATTTTTTTTTTTTTTTTTTTACTCTGAATCCACCCTTTCACTGAATTACAGGGTCTGACCTGGAGGTGATGTTTCTCTTTAGGTCTTAATGTCCACAAATCATGACAGAATATTTTAATACAAAGATCAATGTCCTTTAAACACTTTACAATACAGTACAGGCCACCCTGAGGTGATGGCCCCCCAGGAGGGTGGCCAGTTCACCCTGCTGGGTTGGCCAGTTCACCCGGGGGGGGGAGTAAAGCCAGAATATCTGACCCACCTCCACTGACCCTAATATTCCAACCCTGATGCCCTACTTATGTATGTCTTGGAAATGTTATAAATAATGCTGACTAAGGTGTTTATTAGCATTGGGCCAGCTCCCCTATAGACCCCAATAGGCTCCCTCCACTCTTCACCAGGGGAGCAAGGTGCCAACCCAGACCGGGGGGCCCCAGTCCCCCAGTTTCATCAAGAACATCACTTTTATTACCCTTTCATACGTTTTTTTTTAATCATATACACATTATGTTTTTTTTTTCTGTCAGAAACATTTAAAGTTGCAGAAAAATGTTGTGTTGAAAAGCTTTTTAACTTCCCCAATCTCTCAATATAACATTGCAACTACTCATCCTTCAAAATTCTTATTGTTCAAAATATGTTGTAAAAAATGTTGTCAAGCTTAGCAAACCCACCTTCACATTTTGTGCAAATACAAATGGCTCATGCCTACTTCACTGCAAGACACTTATGCAGCATTCACACCAGACATGCTTTAGGCAGTAGAAGCAGACGTTTCACATACAAAGTCTATGGTTGACGAGCATCAAGGCGCATCAAAAGGTCTTGCAGCACGTTTCGAGTAGCTGCAGCAGCTGCTCATGAGCTTCTGAGCATCTGGAGAGCATGACGGGCTTCTCAAGCAGCAGATGCTGGAGTTAAATAGGAAAAATAGAATTTTTGCTGCTCGATGCGCCACATTAACCAATCAGAGAAGCTGATCTGAAAGCCGGCAGGAAGACAGACATAGCACTGCTTATGAAGAGTGCTATCATCTTTCCTTTGAAGTTTTTTTAATGCCAAAATTAACTTTCAATGTCGAAAGCTGGCAGCAAAATATGATTGCTTTTATTGTTCTGATGCCTGCAGTTTGTACCACATACCTGAAAAATACTGATATCTACTCCAACAGTAGGGGAAAACACCCAAGAGGCGGCTGGGCCTGAGGCAGCGGCTGCTGGGGATTCCTGGTGACGGCCCGCCCTCGGTATGTCGGGGTCATGAGTGGCTCCGACAGAGAAATAATATTTTAAAGCAGGGTCGTAATCTTGATGAACTGACTGCACAGATGATATTTTGAGGTGGACTTTCTTTCTTAAAAATATATTAAACCTATTTTTCACCCGCTGATCACTGCAAATATAGCAAAGCCACTCTCTGGCTTTGAACACAGGAGCAGCATAAGCATCAGGCGCATCTGGACAAACTTTACTGGACGCGCTTCAAGAGCAATCAATGTGTAATCAATGTGTCCAAGTATCAAAAATTAAGCAGCAGGCACTTTTTTGCTTCCCAAAGCACTTCTGGTGTCACCATAGCATTAGCTTTAAAGATAAATAATTGTGCTGTTTTACATTATTCTATTACATTACATTATACGCTGCCTGGCCAAAAAAAAGTCGCCACCAAAAAAAAAGGTACTGTAATTCACTCTAATACTTTGTTGGACCGCCTTTAGCTTTGATTACGGCATGCATTCGCTGTGGCATTGTTTCGATAAGCTTCTGCAATGTCAAAAGATTCATTTCCATCCAGTGTTGCATTAATTTTTCACCAAGATCTTGCATTGATGATGGTAGAGTCTAACCGCTGCGCAAAGCCCTCTCCAGCACATCCCAAAGATTCTCAATTGGGTTGAGGTCTGGACTCTGTGGTGGCCAATCC
>NW_015150593.1:655402-672539 GCF_000732505.1 Cyprinodon variegatus
AAGATAATCGCCCATGCAGAAATTATCCAATAGGAGGCTCATACCTACTTGCTTAGTTGAATCCAGGTGGCGAATTTGATTTTTGCCCAGGCAGTGTATTTCCTTTGCTCTGGGCTGAGTAGATTGCATAGGTTCTATTTTTATACTATTTTTTATTCTGCAATTAAACTGGTGTTAGGACACTTTTGGAGGGCATCTAAATGTTCTGTCAAAAAAAAAAACAAAGCTACATCTGCTTTGGAAAACAAACAGCAAATTGTGGGGATGCAATGATGGACATGATGAATACCAGATAAGCCAGTCCTTTTGTTTTTCTTCTATTTGCAATTCCTAAACAAATATTCTTGCTTCTTTAGTTCTTGCAAATGGGAACTATTCATGTATGTCACGTATGATGATCGTAATGTTAGTTATTCTGTAACTAGGTCAAAGGTTTATGATATAAAGATGCTGATGTTAAGCAAAATAAAACATATTAACCTTATATATGAAGCAATTTTGTCACTGCTAACAGCCAATCATGTTTGGAGGTTTTAGATGCATTTAGAGCAGAGAAGCAATGGGAGCATATTTTTTCTGTAAGAAAGTTCTTCTTATGGTTTTTAGGTCACAGGCTCAGACATGTGGCTTGCAACAAGCTTTTGGTTTGGATTATGAAAGAAGACATGCACTACATCTTATTGATATATTTTATCTGATTACATTTTAAACAGATTAGTTTTCTTCAAGGCTGCTGAGACCTATTATGTAAAGTTACAACAACCAGAACTCACTAACAGTTCTGCCTGTTATACTCATACATAGACAAAGATTTATTCAGCCATCTGGTCATCCTCCATTACAATGAATCTGTATGCATGACATGTATTAATGGATTATTTCAGATTTTTTTACACTAATCTGTTTAGTAAATATATGTGAGAGTTTGTATGCTTTCCTTTACTGCAGAGATTAACTGCATCACTTAAAAAAATCCTTCATGCTAAACTTATTCATCAATAAGGCATTCAGCCCAAATCCCAAATGTTGTCCTCCGCACAGATTTCTGCATAAATTTGCAGGGAATAATGTTGTGTCATATATGGGCAACAATCAGTTACTCTCACGTACACCAGTGCATAATTATTGTATAATAAACAATAACTAAAACAAAAAACTGATAATTGAGAAGATGTATAGTACAGATTACAAATTAATCCTTTTAATAAATAAAAATTGCAGGCATCTTACTGTAATGGTACATTTGTTTATGCTGTTTCTCATTCACTTTAATACATTTTTCCATCAGGATTTCTTTTATTCTTAAGTGTGCACTTTCTGAGTCGCTTCCAGTTATCTAAATGAACCTGATAGTTTCCATTTTGCTAATCAAGTAAATGTGCCCCCTTCCATTACGGTGAATGGAAACCTTGGAAACAATGCAATTAGGCACACCACAGCCACCATAATTAACAGTATGTTGAGTCCCACCTCCAAGCCTCCTTGGTGTGCATTTTGCATTTCAACATGATTGCGAGTTTTTGGGATGTCACAAGCATTGATTGATATTAGATATGGTTTTATTAAAAGATGTGAACCTATGTGCATGAAAAAATATTTTCTATTTTTATGCTTCCACTTTTTGTCACAACAAAATGCTTCAGATGATCGAAAAAAATATCTTTTTCAAAGAGGTTTCTGACATTCTGGTTTTTCTCTATCAGGTTTTGAAAAAACAACTGAAAAATTAATTTCAACCTAAACCATTTAACCTCCTATATATAAAGTCATGCCAACATGTATTACAATTTTGATTAGGCCAATCCTAACCATAGTTATGTGGCTACATACAGGGGCGGAGCTACATGGGGGGCCAGGGGTGGCCATGGCCACCCTAACCCAATCATCGGCCTCCCCTGTGGCCACCGCTACCATTTTTTCCCTCTAAAACAGACGGTGGCAGCAGTAATACTCTCAAGTGGGAAGTTTTAACTTATTTAACATTTTAATTTTCCATATGTAAACAATTACCTGACAATCAAAACACTGCGGTTAATTATGCACATCAATATACTAACATTAAAGATGATAATAACACAATTTATGCACTTTTCAGAACTAGATTTTGTCTTGTATTGAGTAAAGAGAAAATGATGTCTCTTCACTGAAATCAGAGATAAATAACTACTTTAATAACAAGTAATCCATTTAATGTGGATATTAGAACATGTAAATATAATTTAATGCAGTTTGATTATTAATAAAAGTAGGTAAATAAGGACTATGAATAAGATGTTCGCTCCAGAACTTAAAAACTGAAAAATTCTTTCCACTATACCTTTAATTTAGACAGCATGGATGTTTAAATATATGCATCTACTTGTTAGCAAAGACTGTAGGAAGGTATAGCGTGTCTTTATATAGAAAATATGGATGTTGTGGTTGTGCATTTTCCTTTTGGAACAGTGTAGATTGACCCTGAGGTTCTGGCACCTATCCTCTTTCGGCCACCCCTCAGTGTACTCAGTGTATTGCCTGGCCACCCTTATAAAAATTTTCTGGCGACGCCTCTGGCTACATAACCCAAGTGTGCTTGAGCAGAAAGCCGAAAATGTACTAGCTTTTTAGGATTTCGTGATTGACAGCAACACAACAGATTCCCCACTGTCCCATATTTACTCTCTTTGTGAATAATTTAACTCAGTTGCTTAAGTCCCAAAACCATGGATATGGCTTTGTAACTCTTTTTTAAGACTGACAGAACACAGTTCCTCTGTCATCTATTGTCACACAGATTCCATTTAGGTGGTTTCTTTTCTTGACAGGCAGGTAAAATGTGCCTGTTTGCGTGTTTCTGAATCAGATTCTAGTTTCCACATACATACATAGGTCTAGGTTGGTTAGATCTAGGTTGTATCCCTTCAGTAAATTAGAACTACCTTTGCATTAACACAGGTTGGATTTGCTTTTAACAGTTGTCTATCAGTGTTTAAAACAAAAAGCAATTTCAAACTTAGAAGTATTGCCCAACTGAAGGTGCCTGCCACTGTATTTTGTTATTTTATGAGTAGGGGTTTTTCATATCTGATGAATGACACATTCATTTATTTTATTTTCCAAAAGGTGGACTTTGAGCTGAGAGGGGGATTTGATTTTTTTGTGTGTTTTCTTCTTTTTTATCTTTTCCCTTTTTCTTTCTTGTTTGAAATAAAAAAAGGGTCTGAAACTGCTGGACTGTAATTTTGGAATTTTTACTTTGGTTTGATGCTTAGTCAGTATGGTTCTGATTGTATAGATCTGTGTGCGATCACAGCAAGAGGCACATGTACTGTATGTACATGTATGTACATATTTTTATATGTATGCTTGTATGTATGTATATATGTACATATATATCTTTGTTTTGTTTTATTTCCTTTTTTGGCTCCAATAAAAATATATATGTAAAAAAAAAAAGCAAAAAAACCCAACAAGCATACATTTTATGATAATGTATGCTTAAAAACAGCTCAGGTTAAGTTAAAGTCAGCTTATATTTATTGTCACTGTGGTATATTTAGTATTAATTAACTATTAATTTTACCTACAGCAGAGCTTCAGTGTAAAGTTGTAATTTTTGTGGAAAACTTACTTGCAATAAACTGACCTAAACACTTAACAGCTATGAATAAGGACATTTAAATTGAGGCAGCATTAACTTGTCTTTTTTCGCACTACTTTGTTTTGAGTATATTTTAAGGAATTGTGAAAGTTTTATCTCTTGAAATACCTTACCAAACTATTCGGCCAAGAAGTCTAATTTTAACTTAAAAATCATGCAAAGATGTAACATTTTGCCCTCATTTCACCTCTCAAATGAAAATATAAAGATCATTCCAGATGCTCTTTTTGTTGACTGTAGAACATAAACTTCTCAAGTAGACACATCTGGGTAGACTTCCTCTGCAGTTTTGATGAGAGCTGGTTGCTTTTGACTCTACTCCCCTTAGAGAGCGAAGACTTGGATAAGCCAGAGTTTTTGAAGTGCCACTTCTCCAAATTGTCACCTTTTGTAAGTGAGAAAGTCCAGACATGCTGCGCCATCTGTCAGCATGGAATGGTGATTATTAGCTTGTGTTATAGATCTCATCAGCGACAAAGTGAAGCTGCCCAGAAAGCTATGAGGTTTCAAGGTTCTTTTTAGGTCAGAAATGTATCAAGCTGTAAGTTTTAAGAAATTAAAGTACCAAAGTTTGAAAAATAGTAATCTAATATCCTGTCAAAGTATCCCCTCCACAAATAACCCCTGCATTGTTTATTTATTAGAAATATTTTTAGTGATGGGAATCAGATAACATGCACAGGCGTCCAGACAGACTCTTCAGCTATCTCTGTTGCTTCTGCTTTTCCATTGTTTCTTATCCCTGGAGTATAATCTGTGTTCATATAGTAGGCTCAGTTCAGCTTTGAGGATCTTATTTCTCGTTAATAAAGTTTGCACTGGTGGATAATCTTACTTTCCCCATCTGCAAATCTCTGAACTTGATCTTTAAGAGATTCAATACCTAGGCTTGTAGTTATGTACTGCAGTAACAGTATTCTTTAAGTCCAACTTTTAATTTACTGCAACCATATTGGGAGTTTTACTTAATCTTAATGTGTTATTAGTAGTATTAATGCAAATTTGCTGGTGGAGTGGGGTGGGACTCATGAATGTATTTCAATCGGCTTGAAGTTTTTAACAAGTAAATTGTTCTGTTTCTTATTCGTTGTCTTTTAATGGAAATCTTCCAGTTATTATTTATTCATTTCAGAGTTTTTCTGTTACTGTCTGAAGTGATTAAAACAGTCCAACAGGCTCGGCCATAACGCTCTACCTCATTTCCATAATATAAAAAATGCATCAGAAAAGTGAGAAAACTGAATAGCACTAGTGCATTTGCATCTATTAATTGTGTCAATGTTCTACCACTCCTGTCCTAATCTGAAGATGAAAAGTTATTTAACTATGATATTACATGTACAGTAAATTACATGTAAAGTAGATATTGCACATCAAAAAATGCATTCTGCACTAGCCTATAACAGCAGGGAGGGGGTATCTAAAATCCAGAATTTAAAAGCAGAATTAATTTTCCTCAGAAGTGGGGATCAAAGAGTTTTTGCTGACCTCAGAAATGAATAACCGCAGTTGCATAAATGTGTCAGATGCTATGCAGCTCTATTTTAATCTGTGATGAGCCAACATTCTAGAAGTCTCTCAACAATGGTCTCATTCTGTTAATACAAGGGCAAAGCAAAGTTAAATTGTGTATTGTATTATACCTCAAGTTGTGCTATGTTACAATAGAAAAATGCTTTAATCTAAATAAACCATGTCACATTTTTTTTCAGCTGCTATTTCTTCAATTTCACAGTTTGAAATCAGTTAAATAAAGGAATTTTAAGTAAACTCAATATCTGACCTGCTGCAGATAGAAGGTTGAACTTGGAGAATCAGGGGTCGCTAAAGTGCCAAAGGGGGTGAAATACTTTATTTGCCAAATAAACTGGCAAATAATTACACATGCTAAATTACAACAAACCTTCAGTGAAAGGAAATATGATTGAAAAACTATGCTAATCTTTTTTTTTTCCATGTCCTGTTTTCCCAATATAGCTCCGGGAATCACTGTCCCAGAGCTAGATGCTGTAATAGCCCAACAGTTTTGCTTTCTCAAGCCGACCATTATGGTTTCCATTTGGTACTTATTGAACTTTATTACTTTACTGATGATTTATGGAATAACATACATCAGACACTGAGAAGGAAAGGGAGGTGTAAAAGGGAGAGGAGATGAGACATTTCAGAGGAGAGAAAGATAGAGAAGTCACAGGGAGGACATGATAGAAAAGAGAGAAAATAAAACAACAAATTAAAACACTAATGAATAAAACATAAACATTGTAGAAGAAGTTGTTCCTGGAAGTCTGCTTCCGCACCTGCATGAAACAAGAGGGAGAGCAAATTGAACAAAGCAGCAAAATAGCAAAAAGAAAACGAAAGACAACAAAAGTAAATATCAAATTAGCCTCAAGAGCAACAAATATCCCTTAAGCCTGTCATGATGTTACCAAGTTCAGACCCAAATGCAGAAAACCGAACAGAGAGACCAGGTAAAGGTTTAACGGGATTTATTGAAGAAGTTAAACAGAGAGAGAAGTGTTGCTCAGAACACTGCTCAACCGGAACTGTAAAGTGAGGGGAAGACACAGCGGTTAGTTCAGGCTCAGTGGGAAATTTGACTCGTGAACTTGGAGAGGATTTGGTTGCCGACTCACGTTTCCAGAGAAGTAGTTGAATCCTTGAGTCCTGTCTGTGTGCAGTGGTTCCAGTGTTTGTCTGATTCGGTGGAGGGCGGAACAGGGTTTACCCAGAATGCGGTTAATAGTTGGTGAACAGAGAAACTGACTGCCACTCAGATTTCCTGCGGTACTTGAACGGGTCATAGTGGAGAATAATCCCTTTCTCAGTGAGAAGCTCAAACGATCTCTTGGGGAAAGTGAATCCAAACCTCCAGTTTGAAGCTCAGTTGATCCTTCAAGGGATCAGGTCAGGGAGTGAAGGTCCGAGAGATCCAGTTAGCAGGACAACTTCCTGCCGAGAGGCAAAGACAAAAACAAAGTTAAACTTAAAAGCTTAGCTTGACTCAGCAAAAACTCAGCTTGGCTAGAGTACCCTAAACTGGCAAACACTCTGGCGTTGAAGTAGTGGCAGTCAGCAGCTTAAGAACACTCCGTTTAACGGGGAAACCATCAGCAGGTGTGTGAGGAGGTGGGCCAGAACCAGGCGCCTCCTGGTGGATGAAGAGAGACAAACACAGAAAACACAAAAACAGGAGTCCTGACAAAGCCAGGCATACACTGTGTGGTTTTTTCAATTGTTGTACGTAGCTACAGCTCGCATTGTGAGACGAAAACCTGGAGTTTCATCGTACAGTGTGAGTTCACAGCTCACGATGTAGATCTAGCTCCACCCTCAGGGAGAGCGGAGAGAACAGAGGTGTGAAAGACCCCATGCCACTATACTCCTCTAAGAGGCCATGGCATGAATAGCTCTATCCAATATTTGGTTAATACGATCCCTGGGGTAGAATATATCGGCTATATCCTTCATAAACCAGTTATCAACCACTAGATGTGTTTGACTGTTTGACTTTATATTCCTTCCTGTTATGACTAATTTTGCTTATGTATTTGTGAATGTATTAAGACATTAAGAAGTAATTCAAAAATGTATTTATAAATGTGTATTTTATAAACTTGTATGCCTGACATACATGAATTTGACACATAATTTGCTGCACTTTAAGGAATGTAAATGTTCTGAAAGCTGAACAATATGAAATTTTGATTTGTATAAACTTCTGTTTACACAAAACTACAATAAAAGTGGTCTAACTCTAAAGACATAAGTGCACAACAAGCAAGAGGGGAACAAGTGATGAAACTTTGTTTTCAGAAAAAGGGAAGAATTCTCAGGTATCAAAAAGATAATGGAAAGGTGGCAATAGCGGAAAATAATGTACCAAGTTCTAAGGTGTTTCTAGCTTGACTGTAGAAGTTCAACTTTCTCCAAACAAGCGCGGCTTGAACTGCTGCCTCCAACTGACTGCCCCGCTATCAAGGAAAAACTAAAATCCATCTAAGTTCTTTTGAGTTGGTCATATTTTTTCTCTTTTATTCCATAATCATCATAAACTTTACATTTACTTGCTGTCAGATACACTTTAAAGTCAAGAAAATAAATTCTTACAAGTTTCTGGTACAATGTTCAACCCGTTCAAGTTATCCTCGGAAAATATTTTAACCGGCAAACAGAAAATGATCGCCCAGACACTGATACTAATACAACCAGCAGCCTCTGCATGATCTGTACAACCAGGAGACGTCATTCTAGAGTGTATATAACAAATATCCAGGAATTTACTTCATACACAATATAAAAGTTTGAAACGCGGGTAAAGAAACTGGGGTAGTCTCTTGACACACTTCATGCCCTCCAGAAATATCTGAGTAGGTGAGGTTTTGTAGCAGGAGTCCTCTCACCTTTACCATTTTGTACAGTATGCACCATGTCTGTGGGTGGAGGTGATAATTAACTGCTATTTTGCCATTTTTAGAATGTAACCATGACAGCTCTGCATGTTTCTCTTCATTCTCACCTTTATTTTCACAATAACTACCCCCCGCCTGCCTTTTCCTGTATTCTAGCTTTGTGTGGCACGTTTTCTGTCTCACACTATGTGTCTGAGATCATGGTAAAGAACTAGCATGTTTCTGTATTTCTTTTGCTTGCTCTTCTCTAATTATTAAAAATGAATAGAAATGGTTTCTGTTTTAAAACCGTCTTCTCCTTATATAAAACAACACCCCCAAAAAACAGACAACTTCTCTTTGTTTAAGTTGTTGTTGTTGGCCAGGGGCTTTTCCACACAGATTGTAACAGATTACCCACCTTAATAACTGTAATAATATTACCGAAGTTTTGTTTGTAACGCGTTATATCACTCCATTACTAATTAATGTATTATAATACAGTAACATGTTACTTACCACCAACACTGGTCAGGATATATGCCATGTTAAAGATTGGAAAAGTTTTGAAAGCAGTTACGGTCAGATTTCTGGAAAAGAGAACTACCTGGCATTATAATGGCCTTTATTATGCTAAATGAACCATTACAGTACTAATCCTTAATCAAAGTTATGCATAAAGTGCCATTTAACTTGATTCATGGATATCTGAGTAATCCTCATGAGTTTGCTGTCTGGGCGCCTGTCCTGTGAAAGCAGCTGGAGAATAAGTATGTAAGAATGCCACCTACAGAAACCACCTACATTATCCATGCTGTATCTGCACTGCAAATACAAGCTCATTTTCTCCAATCTGGTAGGGATGATGTGGGGCAGAGCATAATGATATTTAAGACAAAGTGGCTCTTTTAGAAGCTAATATTCACAGGGCAAAAACTTATTTAATATCCAAATCATGAAAATCAGCATTTATGGCCTTGTGTTGACTTTGTTAAGCCTTCAGAGCTGGCAGCAATGCCATGAAATAGGCAGTGGCAGTGAAATAGGCATAGTGTTTTTCATCAGGGCTGAAAGAAAACAGCTGTAATTTAAACAAATGAATACAATTACAGTGCTAAAGGCATTCTTTGATCATAAACTTGCTTATTGTTGACTTTAAAAAGGCTTAAAAAGCATCATGTATGACCTTTAGACAGAGCTGTGTAGATGCATCCTTTTTCTGTAAAAATGCACTGTAAAGAAAACAGCACAGCTATAGTAAGAATAGCAGATTTGGCTGGTCAATAAGTGAGTTATCTATTAATGGCCCTATTTTTAGGATGCATTATTGTGGTATTTGATCATTTTAAAAGCCTCACTGTCGCTCAGAACCTTCAAGTCTCAGTAAGAACTATCTTAAGATTCCTAAAGTGCAAGAGACAAAGAATACTAACATATTACATACAGACAAATTAAAAGCTATTATGAAGTGTATTTTTATTTCATATATGTCTTTTTGTGTGTTATGAGGCAGGTGGTCTTGCCAAGCAGACACCATCATCCATCATGGTCAGATCAGGTTACAAACTCTGTTTAGTAGGCTGCGGCCTGCAGGTAAGAGCAGCTGCTGCAGAGTCTCAGCTGTCATTCATCTCCTGAATCTCTATGTGACAGGTCCTCTCTGCTGCACCTCATGAGGCTGCACAAAGAAATTTCCATTCTACTTGTTTTCCCAGAGTGACAGTAAAAGCCAATAGAAAGTTTCCACACCAAACAGTGTATTCAGCATGCATTGACTGTTTTTTAGGGGCTTTATATCTGGCCAAAGGTTTTTATGTTTTTGTTTTTCTTTTATTTCATGTGTCACTTGTGGTTTATTTATGTTTAAGGTCACATATTATGCAAAATTCACTTTATAAACATTTCTAACAGCAACTATGCATTAGAGACTGACATTTTTTCGGGAATCCCACGGGTCACGGGATTCCCGTGGGATTGGTAAAAAATAGGATCGATGCCAAAAAATAAAATAAAATAGAAAGAAAAAAAATCCAGTACTGGCGCCACCATTTTGTTGTTTTTTTCCTTGAAGCCTACACTATAATAACCTGACAACAGCCAGATGCATGTCTAGCTCCGCCTAGCTCCACTCACATACATCTGGGACACCGACATAGGAATTGCCTTTACTGAAGGCTGGGCCTTATCAAAACTCCTTGCATATGATTGGATAAGCCACTTGTCTGTCATCTTTATTGACGTGCTATTTCAACCACTCACACCGAAGCCAACCCGTGACGCTGTGAGAGCGACGGAGGAAAAAAACAAAACAGAACAGCCGACATCTTGGATATAGCAACAGTGGAATCAGCGCAATGTCGGTAAATGATCAATGTCGTTTGTGCCATGAAAATGTGCGGATAAAAGGCAACATTGTGCACAGCAGACTTATTTTTATTCCACTACGTCACATCCAGGAAACACCCGCCCTGCGTGCTGATTGGCCAGACCATAAATTTGGTTGGGGAAATCACTTTCAATGAGCGGGTTCCCAGATGTATGTGAGTGGAGCCAGGCGGAGCTAGACATGCATCTGGCTGTTGTCAGGTTAACACTATAATGTGAGTCAAAAAAACTACACGACCCAAAAACCAACAATGGAGGGACCAACAGTTACTACAGTTAGAAACAGGAACTTAACTGACCCTTCATAGAAATTCAGATTCAGTGTATTGGCAGAAATCTTATTGAAGACAACAAGAATGGGAGTGGTGCAGGAGCTGGAGTCATTCTGAATGGGAGTAATTTCACCAGGAGTGGGACGGGACAGGATTTAGATTTCTACTCTGGCCCGGGATCGGGACGGGACACAATTGTTTTCTGTGGGAGTGGGACGGGACAGGAGTGAAAATCCACTCCCGTGTCAGTCTCTACTATGCATCCTGAGGCCTGCATATGAGGTTCACAAATGAAAAAAAAAATTTTCCCCTCTCTCCCACCAACTTATTCGTCCTATTAATTAATGTTGAAAATGTTCTGTTTCAAAATCATGCCCTTTATGAGGTCATTTTGGGGAAATAATCACTCTCCCCCAATTGAACCCGCCCTCTAGCAGGCTCTATTTCTCTGCTCAAGCTGAGCGCGTTAATGGCTGTGTTGTAAGAGTTAACTAGAAGATTATGAATACATTAAATAACTAGAACCTGAAGTTATAGTTAATTAATAGGTAATTCAAATAAAGGGTAAAGCTAGTTATTTATTATCAGTTGAATGATTATAACTGTAATTTGCTTACTGACCAGGGTTTTAGATTCTTACCTAAAAGCTTGGACTCCTGAATCCGGCTGTTAATAATTCAGTTGTCTTTCAACAATTTTGTAATTTAAACCCCCTACATCCACGTGTCTGTTTTTCTAGAACTTTCACATCTTGAATCCTATTACCCTCCAACTCTTCTTTCATGTCCAATTGATCTTGTTTTTTGTTTTTTTTACCAAAACTAAGGAGGTTAAAGTTTGACTTACTTACCGTAGTTTAAAAGCCTTTAAAAACCATAGCTTAAGAGTTCCTCACCATCCATTTAGCATTTACTACCTATGTGCGGTCTGCATTAGCAAACAGAGGCTGTTTGAACAATCTTTCTCAATTTGTAATGCACTGCCGCATTAAAAGGGATGATTGCCATTCCTTCGCTCGCTCTGTTCATCACACATGCAGTAATGAAATCCAAATACAGAGAGGAATATTTAACAGGTAATAACCAAGGAGAGCAACTGTCAGTGTTTAAGAGTAGAAGTATGACAGAATCCTAAGGTGATTCCTTAAGGAGGAGATGACATTTAAGGGATGATTTCTGAGGTCTGAATAATCACCAGCTGTGTCTGTTAATACAGGCAAGATTAAGTGCAGAAGGAGAGAGAAGACAGAATGAGATTAACAAACTTCAGTAAGTCAGTATTTTATCCACCTCTTAAAAAACGAATAGCCGTAACTGTATATTTCCTCTATTCATTAAACTCAGAAATATCATCTTTAAATCCAGGTAGGATGGTAGAATAGTGCCCTTTCACCACAATCTGTACTCAGACAAATCTTCAAGAAAGCAATGTAGTTCATATTCATTAAGCTTTTAGATTTCTAAACACAATTATCTTATTAGACGTACGCAAAATTAATCTAAAACGACAGAGCTAGAACAACTACATTTCCTCATATGAACAAGGCAAGGAGAATATTTGTTAAATCAGTTACTGTCAAAACAATTCCACATTACTTTCTTTATTTATGACATTTAAATGAAGAAACCTACATTATTCTCACCCATGATATATATAGATTTAAATTATGTTCATTCAACCAACAGTTTTGTTTCCTGCATGAAATGACACAGGTTCCTTAAACAATATTACTTCCAGTTCCATATCAAAAATATATACCTATCTATAACAGTTTAGAGATAAGTAAAAGCAGTATCTGCAGCCTGAATATGAACAGAGGAACATATATCAACATTTAATCAATACAAATGAAGCCGAAATGCTGGAGCAGTGAGTGATAAAGTATAACTCATTAATCAATATAAATGAAAAGACATATAGGAACCATTTGCTAAAAATCAACACACTTAAAAGATTTTCCGCAGCGATAATAAAGAAGAAACTGATTCTGTAATCGTACACAGAAGGGAGAAAAACACATTTCTTAAAAGCAAAACAAAAACGACCAGATTTCCCTCTCAGCAATCTCTAAAAAGAATCGTTTTTGAGGTTAGACCTTCCGGTTCTTTGCATAAAGTTGTAGACAAAAACAAATGATGTAGTCGATGCCAGCAATAGTACCTCCACAATGCTGAACCTCCATTATAGGCATGTAAGGCCACTGGATTTTCTTCCAGAAACAAATTGTGAACCATCTTTTACATTTTATTTTTGACTCAAATAAAGACACGCTGAGATAACCTTCAGTTTGCATATCAACTCACAACAGAGAGGTTGTTTTAAAAAAGCAAAATTAAGTGTTCCAAAGTCTCAAGCCCCTGTCACACCTTAACGTTTTAGACCAGCGTATGCCTGACATATGAAAAATCTCGCAAAAACGCTGGCATACGTTGGCATGAGTTATGGGGTATGTTTTCTATAAGTTCTGAGCACGTTGAAGTACCCTGAACCATGCTGGAACACGTCAACATACAGCAAGTCCGTTGGGAAATTTTTGAGCATTTACCGACATACGCCAGGGTTTGCAATATGTGGGGTTAAAGGAATAGTACACCCAAAACATGATTAGCCTTCATTTTCTATTCACCCCCATGCTGAACAACACTCTGGAGTACTTTTTTGATATCTCAAATGCATCTGGAGATCTGGGAGGCTTCTTGCTGTCTGCTGACATTCAAATAATGGAGGTCTATGGCGCCCGAGGCAGAAAGGTCCATAAAAGTCCACAAAAAACGTGTCAATATTCCTCCATACTGCTCGTCCAATGTATTCCAAGTGTCCTGAGTGGGTAGCGTCCATAATTTACTCAAACCAAAGTCATTTAGAATGTTTTTAGAGCATAAACAGTAGTGTATAGGATTTCCTAAAAGCCCGTTCACGAGTCTACGGAAACCGCAGCAGACCAAACCAGACGAAAGTGCCCATTCAGCTCGGCAAAGAACTCATGCTCTTCCTCAACACTGAAGTCCTCAGACATTTTTCTTTCGTTGTTTCTTTCTTTGCACAGGTAAACGGCACATTTCTTCTTCTACGCTTGCATTATCGGCAGAGCAGACGCTGAATGCGCACTTTCATCTGGTTTGGTCTGCCACGGTTTCCGTAGACTCGTGAACGCGCTTTTAGGAAATCCTATACACTACTGTTTAGGCTCTAAAAACATTCTAAATGACTTTGTTTCGAGTAAATTATGGATGCTACCCACTCAGGACACTTGGAATACATTGGACGAGTAGTATAGAGGAATATTGACACGTTTTTTGTGGACTTTTATGGACCTTTCTGCCTCGGGCGCCATAGACCTCCATTATTTGAATGTCAGCAGACAGCAAGAAGCCTCCCAGATCTCCAGATGCATTTGAGATATCAAAAAAGTACTCCAGAGTGTTGTTCAGCATGGGGGTGAGTAGAAAATGAAGGCTAATCATGTTTTGGGTGTACTATTCCTTTAAGTTACAAGTAATTAGATCATTGACATACGTTAAGTGTAATTTACTCATAAGTTGTGGTGTCTCGGAAACCATCAGTTCTCCTCCAGACTTCATCCCCATCATAGGGTGATTGAGAAGCTGAGTGTGATGGATCCTACCTGCGTTCACGTAGCCTCGTGAGACCATCCTGATCTCGCGAGCTTTCAAGGTTTCACTCGCTAATCAGTCTGGAGACTCTCTGTTAAAGAAAATTTGGAGCAGTTCACCAAACGAACGTCCAATCAGCATTGGCTTTGAGGCGGGTTGAGGTGTGACGCAACGAGAAGCGCGACAGTTCAGTCTAAAGAACATGGCGGCTTCAGCCGATGAAACTAGCGTTAGCGTGGCTATCGAGCAAGTTTTATCGGAATTACAGAGTATTTCTTCACTGAAGGAAGAGCAAAACACTGCTCTGGAGGCTTTTCTCAGAGGAAAAGATGTTTTTGCTCTTCTCCCGACTGGTTTCGGCAAGAGTAGCCTGGCTTGTGGTTGTGTTTTCGTCGTCGCTCTGTTAGTACGTCATATGCTTCGTTGATCTGATTGGTTTATTTGGCCCGTCTATCACCAACATAGACCAATCAGCTAACCAGTATTTTCGCCCCTTCCTAAAATTACTTCAACGGAAGGTTTCCAGATGTATATGCGGAGCAAATCCATCTGGCGGAGTCAGGTTAGCGTTCACGGCCATGATCATCAAACTGTCTGGCAGGCATGACGCTGAATCTACTGCGACTGCAAACCCTCTTTCTTTCTTTTTATTTATTGTTTTTTTAGGGGGTGATTAATACCACGATCAAAGACATCTTTTTATGCAGGCCAAGCGCCTCCGTACACATTGCTGTTCCCACCTCAGGACACCGGCTGGGCATCATTTAATGGGCATTAGGCTGTTGTAAAACATAAGTGCTGGACTTGTTATGAATGCGCTATGTATATCCCCAAAATGTAAAAATACATAGAAAGTTCATCATTTTTTTTTAGCGTTTTAGGAGATTCTGTGACATCTGGCGTACACTAGATAAATCGGCAAGGTGTGACAGGGGCCCTCAGCATTGTTCATGATGCGATGCTCATTTGACTTTGGATTCCTTTCTTTTTAAAAGCTGAAATAACTATCTCTGCAAAAATGAAAACAGCAAACTCACATTTTAGAGTTATATGATTGTACAGCAAATAGAAAAATCTTTGTGGGTTATTTGCTCAAACAGACAATAACGTTTGCAACTTCTTAGTCATTTTTCTTTTTTCATTTATTGATTTTTAAAGCTCTTCACATTACATTTTGCAACCCAAAAACATGATTAAGGCTTCTATACTTGTTCTCATATCTAGATGTATTACTTGCCTAAGAACAAACTGAGACATGTAACGTGTAGAGGCAGTCAGTATTGGCTGTAGTACATGAGAAGGGACAGCAGATACTAAGCTTATTAGGTTAGAAGTCGCTAGAGATTCAGTAAAAGATAAAAGACCAAATACAAAGCAGCACTTGCCTCATTTCATCTTTGTCCTTGGAACAGACTCTGTTGTGGTACCAAATTTATGATCTGGAGCACAGATCGCCTGCCAAGTTTCAGTGTTTACTTGTCACATCAGGAGTGTGGGTCCTCAGTTGATCCCTTCCAAAGGTTTTTTAAAAACAGCGCTTTGTTCTATCATTTTTCTGTAGACACTTTGTTCAACAAAACGTTTAAATGTATTCATCATCAAAAACCCTTATCCCTTAAACATAATTTAAGTTAATCTTTTACTGCCTCTTTTTAAAAATAATTTAGCAGGTCTACTTTATACAACTGAAGTATTTTTAAGTATGCTGTATGATTATAAGCTTGTCAAAATGGTTTAATCCGTCCTCTGGTCCTGTGGAGATGGTGAGAGGTTTTTGAAAATACAACTGAGGTTAAACAATATATGAAACTAATCACATTACACACAATGTTTTATTCACAAGAAGAAGATGAGGTAAGATATATTTATATTTCAGGAAAAATTAAGAACTCCCATTTTTTTCTTTGTTTTTGTTTTCACAAATACAGTACCACTAGACATGCAAAAAACAGCCAGCATGTGCATACATGAAGTGAAAACAGCAACATGGCAGGGATCAGACACAAACATTTACACATGTTGAAAATGAGGTGTATGTGGGGTGGCGGGGGACACACTGTGCAGAACTGGTTCATTTGAAATGAAGAATCCTTGGATGCTACTAAGAGCTAAAACAAAGCCAATATTTGCCTTAGAAGGAACATACTAAACGGCACGATGTTCTCTGTTGTTAGTGAGAGTACGGTGCATGCGGGTTACAGAGAGGGAAGAAGCCATCATGTAATTTATGTTAGAAAGGACGTGGCTCGCGTGTAGACATAAAACATCAATGCTTTTTTTTTTCTTTCTCCCACACTGTTTACATTTAATCACTGCTGAACTTTAAGAAATGGAAATGTCATGAGAGCTGTACAAAACGACATTTCGTTTTGTACACACTGTGTGTATACAAAATGACAATAAAAGCTGACTAAGTCTAATCTGGAAACTGGCTTAAAAAATGATAATTCAGTGGGCGGTCAGGGTGGATTGGGGGTTCACAGAACTGTGACACTGAGATTGTATTGACACTTTGAATTTGTCCCAACAATGTCTGTCTTATGTTCAAAATGTTTAATAATAAAGTAAAAAAAAAAAATGATAATTCACAGTCTCCAACAAAAAAAACCTGGCCATATCAATGTAGACGCAGTGTTCCAAAATTCCACCCAGTATCAGTGGGTTGAGCACAAAGAAATTAATTTATATTAATTAATTTATATTAAAAAAAAAGAGAGCTAAAAGAAAAACGTAGAACTTACATAAATATTCCACAACAAAATCTGTAATTATAGAGTGGAATATGCTGAAAAATATGACATTGAAATAATTAACCCTGTAATGCCAAATGTA
>NW_015150593.1:672687-673780 GCF_000732505.1 Cyprinodon variegatus
AATGAAAATGAAAAAAAATTACAAGGTGATTGAACTGCAGAGGAAATTCCTCAAGACAAGTCAGAATGAAGCTCAATAGTGTGTCGTCTCCAGTGCTGGTATGATGGTATGATCTGCCCTGGCCATACTCCTGATAAAGTGATAGATGTTCTACTGAGGAACATCCACCTGGACATGGATTAAAGCATCAGTTAACCCCCTGGACATTCTGTGATGCAACGTAGCAATGGTGGACAAAACAAGACATGGTGTTCCAGATGTTCTTGGATCCAGGCCTGGGGAATAGTCTAGTCCATAGCATTGACACCAAATGTCAAACTGCTCATGCTGGAGTATGTTGCAGGTGCCATAAAGTTTTCCACAGCACATCCAGAGTATGTCACACATTCTCAGTTTAGACATGTTCTCATCTGTAAAGAGTGCAGGGTGCCAGTTAGTTATAAGGACATGCCCAGCGGTGGATATCGGACCCAGATGCTACCCTCTTAGAGTCTAGTCATGTTAGTTTGAGCAGAAACATTGAAATTAGTGGCCCTCTTTAGGTTATTTTGCTGGACTCTGGCAGTACTACTCCTACTCCTTGCACAGTCGAGAAGAAAGCAGTCTAGTTGCTGGGTTGTTTCCCTCCCACGACCACCTCCACATCTCCTGCTATCTTATCAATGCTTTGGACAATGGGCTGACAGACACAGCAAACCAATTCTGCAGCTCATACTGATGTGCCATCTTAAGGCTGGTTAACATAGCAAGATGATAAGCCCAATTTTTTCCCCCAATCTGCCTTTTTGAGACTTGCAACGATGTTGCAATGATTGCAATGACCCTTAAGATAATTTCAACAGATATTCCTGCCATGTGTGTTGAGTGAGGAGTGATTTAGTCCACTCAAAACCAGGTCCCAACCACTCTGATTGAGCAGATTGTGCAACATGTTGGGTTGTTTTGACCTGATATCTTAGCATGTATGGTGTTCCCTGAGCGAAGATGAGGATGCAGCCTGTTGTATGTGTTGCGCAGCCATTTAGAAAGTGTTTTCTAAGAAAAAAAACACAACAGCTCACCAGTTTAGCAAGTAGAGCGCATTATTGTACTC
>NW_015150593.1:674028-676416 GCF_000732505.1 Cyprinodon variegatus
CTGTAAAAGGCGGCCCCGTCCAGGAAACACACAGCCAGGCAGACAAGCTCTGAGCCAGCTCCCATATCAGAGGATGAAAGAGAGCGCATCCAGCCAGCCTCAGCCAGAGAAACAGGACCACACTGAAAAACAGGCCAACCTGGAACATGTAACTCTTTATGCCTTTATCCAAAATGTTTTCTCTGTTAAAAATAAGTCCACAAAGTATCACCATTGCATTTCCCTCCTTGTCCATTTTTATTTACTCTGAACTCATGTTTGAACTTGCGAGGTTTTGTGAGAATGTTTCCCAGTGAATTATGTTGCTGTGTGATGAGTTGTGCTCGCACTGTGGCTGCACACCACAATATAGGACCAAACCTGCAATTTTTTTTTTTTTAGCCTTATGGATTTTGAAACCACACTGCAATTTTCAAATCATGCCAAGTGATCCAGGTGTTATATAAGCTACACTAGCTGAGCTAACAAATGCAAATTGTAGACACTACCTCCTGCTACCTGTAGGGGTGAAAGCGCTGACAAAATGCTAAAGTGACCAAAACACCAAGCAGAAAGGATGATCATTTAATGTCTTTGAATTGCTCTGAACACTCAACAGAGGTCAAGTTTTAAGAGGTTTTTTTGCAAAACAATGAGAGAGTGCAATCAGGAAAATGGACGTCCACTGTATCCGGAAACAAGATGCGGTTTGAGCTGGTGATGTTTTATGGGATTGTGGTTATTGTTTTTGTCTGTTTACTGATGCGGTGGAGGTGAACCACCACAGGGGAACGATTGGAGTCTGTGAGCATTGAGGTCTTGAAGTAACAGTTTAATTATGAGGTTAGATTTGGTTAAAGGAGGTGGAGGATCAGCACAGGGGAATGGTGTTCACATAGGACCTCTCCAGGGTCAGAAGAGACAGAAGAGTGGTCAAATAGGAAAACTTGACCAAGGAAGAACTTAAGCAGAGGAGTGGAGGTTGACTGGAGACCAATGAGCTTATTATGAAATCCCCAACAGGTAGAAAGTAGGGTTAAGAAATTTGTCTAAATAGAGCTAGGAGTCCTTGGAAGGCATACCACACATGGTTAACACTCTTCCACAGAAGGGCTGACAGCAGACTCTCCTTAATTGGTCTTTATAATGAGTAACACCTATCAGCACTGGGCCACATCTGACTCTCAGGCTCCACCTAGAGGGAAGAACAGGAAGCAGCAGGCAAAAATGGAGACAGTCTCCCTCTAACAGATAAAAGAGAAATGGTTGTTTGGTTTCAAATGTGGTTTTGTTGATCTGCAATTATGCCTTACATGCATACTTTTTCATTTTTGGATAATGGATTTTTAAAGTGCATAGAGATATGTTTAAAATTTAAGATCCTACTTTTACCTTCATAATTGTATCCAGGAATCGTTTCTAACAAAGCTCAGAGGGGTGCACAGAATAGCTATATAATGAGATGTAATTATAAAAAGGAGAGGGAATTGACAATTGGTGGTATTATACTTTGCTTGGGATCAGCTTAGAGAGTTTGAATACATATGAAAGTCACTGTATGTATATCCATACCATCTGTATGCTGTATATGTAGAGAGTATTTGGAAGAGCATTATTATTTGATTTGAAAAGTATATATTGCTGAAAGGTCTATCCTCTGTGACTCAGACCTCCCACCAGCTATTTGAAGGAGTTCAATGGAGATACATTTATAATATATGGAGGTTAAAGCCTGAAGGTAGAATTTCACTTGTCAGGAAAAAATTACAACATCTGCAGTAACCTAAAGGGTTCAGAATTTTCCACAGACTTCCTCTAATCCTTTTTTTTTCCTTCTCAAAAACATGCTCTGTATTAATCACATGTATTATTAGGTCAAATAATATGCTGTGGGTTGATGCTTAACAGGGAATGTAACAGAGAATATTGCTCCCATTGTTTTTATCTTAAAAAACAGGCACCGGTTACCTTCAAAAGTATGCAAATCTGCTGCCACTGCTTTCGGTCCATAACCACTGACATTATCCTTTTTAATTCATATGTAAATTGCATGGATAAGGTCAGGATTAAAATAATGAAATTAAAGAGGTGAACATTCAGAGATGATAATTAGATTTTTTCTCGAGTGTGTACAACACTTTTGGGAGCGGAAAGCAGAGGTGTTAAAGCAAAGGTGTGATTAAAACAAAATGTTTCTAATTCTCCATTGAAAGTTGTTATAGAGGATTAAATCACACCTGTTCCTTAGAAAATAAAATTACTTACAAAACCTTTGAGATTTAATCCAACAGACAGACAATAAAAGGCACACAAGGGGAAGGAAAAGCTGTTTCAAAATTCTTTCAATATAGAAATCTGAAAAGTGTGGCATGCATTGTTATTCAATTCAACTTAATCTTATATTCAGCT
>NW_015150593.1:677134-686991 GCF_000732505.1 Cyprinodon variegatus
CATGTGTTCATGGTGACTGGCGACCTAGATTTTATCAGAGATCCACCAATACATTTTTTAATTGCCCATTTGTGATTATTATGACATCAGTGTAACCGACCCCCACTATGTGGTGTCAGTTTTTTTGTCCAATGTTTATTTATCTTCCTCTAGTTAGGTGGTAAAAATGACACTGAAACAAAATATTACACAAGCCTCAATTTATATGACTGAAAAAACATTTATTGACAAATCAAAAAAAGGGTCTTATCAATGGATAAAAAATGGATGGAGGGACACCGCATATGCTTAACATGATCTCCACATGACTGCTAAATGTTTAATGAATCGGCCAATGCGTGTATGTATCAGCCGATACAAGGGGGAAAAAACGCTCATATTAGCTAGAAGTAGTGGTCAGCGGATGTATTGGTCTATCTATATTTTATTGCTTTTCGTGGAAAAAGCTCTACAAGCAAGGACATTTTTGATGACTGTATTTGGAAAAAACAGCTTAAAAGACAACCCAAAAGTTCAAGACAAAACTATAAGCACCTAGGAGCTAATGCTTCCAAATATGCAGTGAAAAGAACAGAGAATGGACAATGGGGTCATTTTACAAAAGTCAAAAATGAAGTTACTTCTGTTCTGTACTGGAAGTACAAGGAAGGAGAGAAGAGGACTTCTGCAAACGCTTGTTTTTTTGTTTTGTTTTTGTTTTTTGTTTCCTGATAAACGCTCCTCAAATTGTTGGTTGGAGAAATCTGGAAATGGGAGAAATATTGGGAGTTTTTTACATCTTAACAGTGGCGGTTCTAGACCAAATGTACCAGGGGGGCCAGGAGGGGGCCAGCGTGTTTTCATGGGGGCACAGAACAGCATGAAATAAAAAAACAGGCCAAGGGATTCAAATAAATTAGATAGCTGCATGAAGTGAAATTTCTATTCAATTAGGTTACATTAAAATTCTAAATGTCTTAATAGGTCAATATACATTCAGAATTTAGGAATTTTACTTTTTTTTTACTTAATTTAAGTTGAAATTACAGTTTTCTATAAAATCTGAATTAGAATTTAAGAAAAACTGTTAAAATGATTCTTCTTTTTTTTTTTTTACATTTGTTTTGGAAAAAAACATTTAGCAGATGAAAACTGGGATCCTATCTCAATACCACTTATGCCATGTTTTTAAACGGTTAATAAAACAGAATTTGTAAAGAAAAAAATAAAATAGATCCAAAGGATCTATCAGTAACCATGTCTGTTTCAGCGCATATCATCATTAGAATTTCTTTGAGTATTATGTCTTCAGTACAGGGGCCATAACAGGGGCCAGGACATGATCTACAGGGGCCCTGGCCCCCATTGGCCCCTGTCTAGAACAGCCCGTGCATCTTAAGTTGTGTCTACATTGATGCATGCTTTACAAGCCATGTTGGGGGGTTGCTCCTCATTCAAAAATTTGGCTTACTCACAATTCTCAAGATACGTGAATGAAAAGTCTTTAAAGACAACCATCTGGGCAATATTTTTTAGTATGGTTGAGCTTAGTTTCCCTAGAAAAAAAATAAAAAAGACAGAATACTGGCTCAGAAATCATAGAAAATCTGTAGTCAGTTCTCAGTAAGCGTCTGGATAACCAGAAGCAACCAGGCTGCTTCAGATTTCAAGCTCTTATACACCAAGAATGGGTCAGAATCATTCACAAATGTTGGTCAGTATAGCATAGAAACAAAAAGCACTGTTGTAGCAAATCAATTTGAGTCACCAGCTATCATTTATGGTTATTATCATACCTACATACACTTTCCAAAAATCTCAAAGAGATGTCATACTTTTTTCTAATATACTGAGCGCTAATTCATAGCAGATCACAGAAAAATATTATGAAAGAAGTCAAATGAGTCCATTTATCTCAGTTTTTCTTTCTCTGCCATGTCTCGATGTCTAATTATCTGTGAGCTCTGGGGCTATTGATCTCTGGGAGACGCTAATTGTGTTATCAGAGCATGACTTGTATCCTTCGACATAGAAAACACAGGAAATGAGGATGTGAGGCTGGTTGTGTTTACTGTTTTCAGTAAATTGCAAACTCATGTGACTCTAAGCTTCGAGTCTAATTCCACAGAAAATATCAATCAGTTAATGAATGCACTGGAAGGGCTCAGTGGATTTTATTGTTTAACTGTTTTCTCAAAGTGGACGGCATTAGCTTTATAGCTCCTTTTGAAACCCATTAAAACTATAAGAACTTTGACCAACTGTACAGTTCACTCAAACAATCCAAATTCATTTTCTATGAGGAAAAGTTTCTCCTGATCATGTCTTTATCTTTGACGCTTTATTTAAAATGATTAGTAATAAAAATTCTTCACTAGGCAAAACATGAAAATTACCTGCACGATTTTTAAAGGTTTATGTCAGTGTGAGTTGTTGCATACAGTATGAGTCACCTGAGAGAGCAGAATCTCTTAAGCCATAAATGGAAAAGGCAGAGGGCTAGGCATTTCACGGATATTAAATATGGGTGCTTTTAACACTTAAGCCATTTATTGTAAAATGAGTGAAGTGGCAAAACTCTCCAGATCTGACAGCAACAAATTAGATAGAGTTTCTTTGTTGAAATTCATGAATTATTAATTCTGAGGAATTTTTCAATCATTTACAAGAAGTCTTAATGTTTAAAAATTATTAAACAGCTGAGTGGGTTTCCCAGAAACTCATCTTTGGTATTTTAGACAATTTTCCCATTATGGGTATTAGACACTAGATCTTTGCTGATGGTTTCAGTACTTTTAAACTTTAAGTTCATTTATGTGACACAGAGGGGGGGACTCGATTTTGTGACGCACTTAAGTCGCATATTTAATGACTTCAGACTCGACTTACACTTGCATTTGAACGACTTCAGACTTCGAGACTCGCGATTTCTGACTTGTGAACAATATTTTATTTTTTAAGTCTTTTTCATTTTACTAACTTGACTGATCGCCGCTCACCTTACCCGCACACAGCAGAGGTTAAAAAAAAAAAAAAAAAACGGCAGAGGGGCTGTCAAACTGTCATGTAGCACTGACGTCACTGACGCAACGCTACGTGACATAAAGGCCGTTTCTCAATATGCGTTCTTGAGCGTTCTCGTGTGCTCGTGACACGTCATCAGCCTCAGCCCGAGTACCGTNACATAAAGGGAACATATAAACAACACATTATAGCTGCATTTAAATCAAACCTCTGTGAAATCACTGTCCACTTAGGAAACTGATTTACAATCAATTCCACATGCTGTTGTGCAAATGGAATAAACAATAGGTGGAAATGATTGTCAATTAATTAAGATACACTCAATAATGGAGTGGTTCTGCAGGTGGGGACCATAGACCACTTCTCAGTACCTATGCTCTCTGGCCGTAGTGATCAACTTTTGAATGTTGGTGGTGCTTTCACACTTGGGTTAGTGTAATATACAATCCACACAAGTGGCTCAGGTAGTGCCGCTCATCCAGGATGATACATCAATGCGAGCTGTGGCGAGAAGGTTTGTTGTGTCTGTCAGCGTCGTGTTCAGAGGCTTGAGGCTACCAGGAGACGTGGAGGGTGACGTAGCAGCAGCACCACTACCGTATGCCTTTGTGCAAGGAGGAACAAGAGGACCACTGCCAAAGCCTTGAAAAATGACCTCCAGCAGGCCAAAAATAAGCATGTCTCTGCACAAACGGTTAGAAACGGACTCCACGAGGCCGGTATGAGGGCCATTCATGCACAGATGGGGATTGTGCTCCCAGCCCAACCCCTGTCCAGAAAAACACCAGGATTTGCAAATTTGCCACTGACACCCTGTGCTCTTCATATGAAAGCAGGTTCACACTGAGCATGTGCAATGGATGTGACGAAGTCTGGAGACACTGGGAAGAGCGATCAGCTGCCTGCAACATCCTTCATCATGACTGGTTTCGCAGTGGGTCAGAATTGTGTTAGGTGGCATTTCTTTGGAGGGCCACACAGCCCTCCATATACCTCCCAGAAAGAGCATGGCTGCCATTAAGTACTGAGATGAGATCCTCAGACCTCTTGTGAGAACATAAGTTCATGTGGTTGGCCCTGGATTCCTCCTAATCCAGGACAAAGCTAGACCTCATGTGCCTGAAGTGTGTCAGCAGTTTCTGCAAGGTGAAGGCATTGAAGCTATAGACTAGTCCGCCAGTTCCCCAGACCTGAATCCGATTGAGCACATCTGGGGCATCATCTCTCACTTCATCCACTAACGTCATGATCTACAACAGGCTGTCCAGGAGTTTGCAGATGCTTTAGTTCAGGTTTGGAGATCCCTCATGTAACAGTTATGGGCTAGGCAGCTAACTGCGATATCAGAAAAACAGTTCGTTAAGGAGCCTGAGGTGTGAATGAAAACACAAGGAGAAACAAGCAAGCATGCAAATTATTGAACTTATTTTTATTAATCATGTGATTAGAATTTAGTGTGCGATTAATTTAATATTGCAACAGGCCTACTCTAGACTTGTACTTGAGCTCTCAAGACTTGAGACCTGACTTGGACTTGCAAAAAATGACTTGTGAACATGTCTGATGAGACATAAACATCTTCAACAATATGCTGATTATCTGAACTGTCACCAATGCATTATTCAGGGTAAACATTTTCCAAACTTATCGCAGATCAAACAGCAAGCTAACCTATTTCATTATCATAAAGGGTGATTGACTGCTGAATTGTGTGTCACAAGTTTTTTTTTTTAGAAGTTTTGTACTGTACATCTATAGACCGCATTCTTTTTAATTACTACTCTTGCAGTTACCTAAAGTTAAAACAGCAAAAGGCACTAAATGAATATTTAGAAGCAACTGTTGCTGTTTCTGAATATAGAAATTGTCTCTTTAGCCATAAAAACAAATGATGCAGTGATGAAAATGGTGAAAATGTTTTACATGTTTTATAATTCTATTGAACCCAAGGGCCTCTTGCAGTGATTAAATTTTAGGGAGCGTGTAAGTGGAGAACAATGTAATAGGTTTTTAAACCAAAGAGCAATGCTAAAGATTAAAAGTGGGATGATTCTTATTGCTAAATTAACATCCGCTGAGTTCAAAAGGAAAGGTTTGATTGGAGTTCAAATGTATTTATATATAGGCTATTAAGCAAGTGTTTGCCTTAGATTTTATTCAATTCAATTCAGTTTATTTCTATAGCACCAATTCACAACATACGTCATCTCTTGGCACTTTACAGTTCAACCAGATCATAAACTCAAATTGATTCAAAGTTTTCTATCTAAGGAAAACCAGTTGATTTCATTGACTCGAATGCAATCCCTCACACTAAGCATGCTTGTAGAGACAGTGGAGAGGAAAAATTCCCTTTTAACAGGAAGAAACCGCCAGCAGAACCAGGCTCAGTGTGAGCGGCCATCTGCTGAGGCCGACTGGGATTCAAGGAGACAGAAGCAGAGATACAAAAAGCAACTGTAAAAGGCGGCCCCGTCCAGGAAACACACAGCCAGGCAGACGAGCTCCAAGCCAGCTCCCATGTCAGAGGATGAAGAGAGCACATCCAGCCAGTCACAGTCAGAGAAACAGGACTACACTGAAAAACAGTCAGATCCTCAACATCTATAAGCAAAGGTGTTGATGGGAGCAGCACAGCTGATATTTCTCTCCAGGATGGAGTCACAGCCAAACAGGAACAGACCAGATGACACTACTATGAGAAAAAGCAAAAAGACCATAACATTAGAGATTGAACTAATTTGAATGATGAGAAGGGGGTCCCCATGTCCTCCAGAAGTCTAAACCTATAGCAGCATAACTTCATTGTATCCAGGTGTATAAGAGTATGGAAAGGGAACATAAATGCTTTTTGGAATTTGATTTATAAAAATATAAGATCCTGAATAATTTTCTACTTCACAATTATGCTCAGCTTTGTGTTGGTCCATCGTATTAAATCCCCCAAAAAACATTAATTGTTTTTCCATTGGAAAAAATATGAAAAATATTCAAGGAATACTTTTTCAAGACACTAAACTTGATTGTGTTTCGTAAAATATGTCCTAACAGCTGTTGCATGTTATCCAAAGCAGCAGCCTTTGTCTGGAGCTCAGTTTAAATCTCATGTGATTTTTGTCCTTTCAGCCGATCTGTTGATGGGCTGTCAGAGCAAAGAGCAAATTGTATCAGCAGGAGTAAATTCAGGTCTACGTCTCCCTCATCTGAAACCTGTGGACCAAGATAATGGAATGATTTTTCCCCATTTCACTGTGTTCACACACCAACCAATTAGAGGGAAACTCAGGGGAGTGTATGCTGGCAGAGCTGGGGATATTATAAAATAACAAAAGAAAGGGAGCAGCCTGACACATTACAGAACACACACAATGAAAAGGACAAAAATAAGCGGAAAATTATGCATTTGAAAACTATGTTTAGCTTTTATAATCTATTCTTAACATACATTTAAACTCTTTTAGTCACTGTCGGTTTGCTTTTCGGTGTTTTTATATATAAAGATATTTGTAAAGCTGTCTATAAATAATTAGTGTTGAGGTCATGAGATGCTGCTACACCTTTCCACTCTGCAATAAATTTAAAAAAAGCTTTGCTTTCCTTGGGAGTTGGTTTGAAATCACTTACTAATAAAGACAGGATGATGGTTGCTGGGTTTTTTCTGTTCTTTTTAACAGCAGAATAAAAGTTTGGGGGTTTTTTCAGGTTCGGTATAATGAGGTGTCAATTTTTCTCTTATGCTGGTTTCAAAAAACCTTCAATAGCTTTATTTTAGATTAGGTCAAAAACTGTGGCTCTAGTTTTTATTCTTTGATGCTGAAATCATCATAGAGTTTTTGAAAGCCAAAGCTGTTGAACTACATAAAAATAACTCCATCTTCAGTTATAAAAGATGAAACACAAGGAGAAAAGCCAAAGTGATAAGTACGTCACAAAAAGATCATCAGTTTTGTAAAGATTTCAAAAGGACAGCTAAAGATATCCTTCTTTAAATGTTTCCAACAGCAATAATCATAAGATTACAGACAAGCATTATGACCATGAATATGTTGATGTAATGATGCATTCAAAGGTCAAAGTTTCTTTCTCACAGCCTGTGGTAAAACTCTGGCTGAATATTTGAACACTCTTGTTGGCAGTGTTCCTTAAAATTTCAGGTCCCAGATTTAAGGCATAATAAGTCATTTAAAAATAAAGATAAAGTTGGTGCTTTTGGGAGGCCATCTTGTTATTCTAAGTGTAAGCTTTCTTAAATTAGTTTTCATGTATATTATATAGTGGGGAATGTTCGCCTAATGGTTATAGCAGTGTGCTTTTGCTCTGAGAAGGTTGCAAGTACCCAGATTTGATCCCCACAGCCCCCGCTTCTCTGAGCAAGACCCTTAACCTCACACTGCTCCGTGGGCGCCACACAATGGCAGCCCACTGCTCCCCAAGGGGATGGGTTAAATGCAGGGGTAAATTCTCCAATGTGAGATCAACATTGGCGCCAGCTGGGAGTGGCCACAGCCACCCTGTTCAATGCCCTGGCACCCACTGGCCACCCCGCTCACCAGGCAAACATCTCTTAAGTATCATTGCACACATTTTGATCTTGGCCAGAAAAAAAAAGGAAGGTTTCCCGGAAGTCTATGATTACTGTAGACATGGGTGGTTTAAGCCCCACTCCAACAGACTGTCACTCTGAGTCTCTGAGCAAAGACACCCCACACTGCACCCCGGGCGCCCCACGATGGCAGCCCACTACTCCCTAAGAACATGGGTTAAATGCAGAGGTATATTTCTCCAATGTGAGATCAATAAAGGTCAATTATTACAATCATTTTTTGAGATCATTGACTTAGAAACATCCCCTTTGTCCAAATTTCAACAGCCTGTTTAACACTGCCAACCTGAGATACAAGAAATGTTGCCGTTTGTTGAAGAAAGTTGAGGAACGATCATTATAAACCAGAATAAAGGCTGAGGCACATTCAAGTCAGTTATAGATCCCTGTAAAGACCAACCGAAATAGGAGCCCTTCCTCCAAAATCAAGCTGTCAAAATGAAAACAAAAAACAAAAAAACTAATTCGATTCATTGTGCCCTTGACTCTGCAGTGATCTCTCACACTGAGCAGAGAGAGAGAGAGAGAGAGAGATGGATGGATGGATGCAGTGCTCAAAAACATAAAGGGAACATATAAACAACACATTATAGCTGCATTTAAATCAAACCTCTGTGAAATCACTGTCCACTTAGGAAACTGATTTACAATCAATTCCAATACGGAACAAAGTACTCAATGAGAATATTTCATTTATACAGATTTAGGATGTGTTAATTCAGTGTCCTCTATTTAATTGAGCACTGTATATGTATAGCACCTCTTCAACCTTAGACTGACCCGGAACACAGTGCCAGTGGTGTGGATTGTCCAGTGGTTCCTTGTTCCTGTACCAAAGAATACTCAGCCAACAGTCATCAATGCCTATAGACCTTTTCCCCTAACATCCCACATCATGAAGGTCATAGAAAGACTTTCTTCACCTAGCACATTCAAATGTGCACAGTCAAATATGGACAAGAAGCTAAGAACAGGAAGCTGGTAAACCGCTTTTTGTAATGGTACGGAAACAAGTATCTGATCCTGAATGTCAACAAAACAAGGGAGATGATTGTAGATTTCAGAAGAAAAGGAATAAGTTGAATCCAATTAACATCATGGGAGAATAGGTGGAGGTGGTGGAGGAGTATAAATACATTGGTGTTAAATAAGTCAATTTTCCTTTGTGATTAATAAAGTGTTTTTGAATTGAATTGAGCTGAGAAGGGGGGAAAAAACCTTATAAGAGGAATAAACCTCCACCAGAAGCAGTCATAGTGTGAGCAGCTTTGTGCCAAGGCTGACTGGAAGTTCAAGGAGCAGAAACAGACAAAGCAGAGGAACATAGAAGCACTGATCTACTTTATAAAAGCTGTGCCTATAGTTATGACTGAGGAGAGAAACAGGGCTAAACAATAAAAAACAGGCTTAAATCAAGAAAAAGCAAAGAGAAAAGAAAGTTGGGGGATGAACAAACGAATACTACAGAATGGGAGAATAGAAATAGAATGAGGCAGAATAAGGAAAAGTGGTCCCTATGACCTCCAGCAGTCTAAGCCTATAGCAGCATAAATATAGAGATCGACCATGATAACCTGAGCTGATCTTACTACAAGCTTTTACATAAAAAGGAAAGTTTTAAGCCTAGCCTTAAAAGTAGACTCAAGTCTGCCTCAAGGACTTAAACTGGTAGTCTGTTCCACAGGAGAAGAGCCTGATAACTAAAAGATTATACTTTTAGAAATTCTAGAAAACACTAGTAAACCTGCAGATTGAGAGCAAAGTATTCTGTTGGGAGCATAAGGTAATATCAGATCTCTGATTGGGCTTAGTACCTGAAAAGAAGGATTTTAATTTCTATTCGGGATTTAACAGGAAACAATGAAGGGGGGATATGATAGGAGAAATATGATCTCTCATTTCAATTTTTATCAGAACTCTGGCTGCGACATTTTGGATCAGCTGAAGGCTTTTTAACTCAGCTTGTGGACTTCCTGACCAATAAAAGATTTACAAGAGTCCAGCCTTGACATTACAAATGTTTTGATCATTTTTTTCAGCATCACTCATGTAAAAGATATTTTCAAATTTTGCAATATTCAGCAGATGAAAGAAGGAAATTATCAAAACGTTGTTTGATATAGGATTTAAAAGACAAACACCTTCTATTGAAAAATTGTGTGGTCACAACAGACAACGGAGTAAAGATGAAAACCTGACTCCGTCAGATGGATTTGCTCCGCATATCCATCTGGAAACCTTCCGTAGTAGT
>NW_015150593.1:688583-692663 GCF_000732505.1 Cyprinodon variegatus
AATATTATCAGCATTCTGATGGGATTTTAGCAAAAGGAGTTTATCAAAAACATAATTAATGTGCACAAATAAGGAATAGTTGTATTAACCTTACATGGAAACAGTTTTATGGGGCCCTCAGGAACTTGGGGCCCTAGGCACCTGCCTAGTATTGCTTAATGGTAAATCCGCCCCTGATTCCACCCCAAATAATGAGTGGTTCAAATGGATCATTTAAAGCCCCAATCAAAGTGTATGTAACTGTCCTAAGTTCATTCTAATCCAGCATTGAAAGAGTTAAACATATGGATTATTAGGACAGAAGATGGATTGAGAAGTCTGACAGCAAACCTCTTCTCTCCATCCTTAGTTTCTCCTCTCTGTCATCTCTGACAATATTATAAGCCAGTAGAAATATTAGGCTCCCATGGAAGCAAGATGGCTGAGAAACTGAAAGAGAAATCCATTTATGTTCTTTACCTGTCTGTCTCTTCTCTCTTGTGTCAGCTCCTTTTTAGTCTAAACTATCCATGTACTGCACAGACATTTAAAACTAGAGATAAATGTGCATGATACATTTGGATTTATAATGTGCTGACATCAAAAGGGAATGTAGGAGCTGTATCTTTTGCACTCTTCTTATGATTGGACAGATAATAACTAGTGCATAAAAAGATAAGATCATATAACCAGACATTCCTTCCAGACAAAAGCACTTGCTCAGACAAAAACACTGGATGTCTGCTCTCTCTTAGTGAATTACTTAAGCTAATTGCCCCTAATTAGACAGCTATGATTGTGGTACAGTCTTTGATTTACGAAGAAGCCAGCAGTGATCAGTTCTGTCACATTTTCTACCACCGAAGTGGTTTAATTTAGCATTCATGTCTTCTTTATATGTCCTGTCACAGGACTCCATGCATATATGCAACCAGTTTGCCTCCTCAATTCTCCTGGAACATTTTCTATGTAGATTAATTTGCAACCCAGTGACCTCAAATGAATATATAATTTGCACTTTTGAATCCTTAATATGTCTTTCTATTCTGACCACGGCTCAGTGCAATCTGAATATTGTTGTTTAGAGTAAAAACCGACTTTCTACCCGCCTGTTAAACAACATAAAATGTGTTTTTGCTACGAGGTGCCACATTTCTTCAGCCTCAACGCAGTCGGGTTTTATAAATAACAGAACTTTGCTTTCATTTAGTATGTTCTGACAGTGACGCATTGTTTTAATTTCCAAATGTGTGACAAGATTTGAAAAATGCTTTTAATTTCAAACCACAGTAATGATATTCTTTAGTCTTCCTGGTAAATTTGAAGTGATGTGCAGCCAGAAGCGTTTTAAATTCTGCTTCTCATGTCCCACTCAACTACATGAGAGTTAGACTTGTATTCCTGTTAGAGCAGCCTGTTATGGATGCGTTTTAATTAGATCCCTGTGCTGAAAAGTAAGTTGGTTGTTAATTATTATTTAACAAGTACAGATGAATTCAGGCTAATCTCTCATCAGTTTATGCTGAATGTATTACTCACAATTGACAAGGGGTCTGAAGACATTCACAAACAGGAAGATCATTTTCCCTGTCCAACACCATCATCTACTGACAAATGTCATAGATGGGAAAAAAAGAAAACTATTGTACAATCTGATATATTTCAAGTGTTTACATTGACTGGTTGAGTATGGAATAATAAATAGTTCTTTAATTTATCTATGTATGATAGATTTCATCATAGTTTTATTCGTTTTGTCTGTTTCCATTTTTTTAGAATCCCTAAAGCACTTTGGTCAACTGTTCATATTTATTTAATGTCCGTTGTAAATAAATTTGACTCCGACATTAAAATCTTGATCTTTTGGCTTGAAACTAATGGACAATGAGTTTTTAATTAAAATATCAGGTACAACTAATACAAAATAAAGGTTTTCAAATACAGTTATAGTATGTGGAGCAATGTTCTTGTATCAGTGGGACAACTGACATGATGGTTCTGCTGCAGCCGCCATTGACATAATAGATTACTGCACTCTAGCCAAGATGTTCAAAGAAAATCATGTGGAAGGAAAAATGTTGCAGAATCAGATGCACTAGTAGAACCAATTTAGTAGATTGGTGAAGTTTAGTGGGAATCAGACATTTAAAAACCAGTACAGCCATTTCCATAATGTGTGATACAGCTGATGTACCTGTATTAGAGATAGTTTTAGAAGAATCATAAATTGGTTAAAGAGAAAAACGACTGAACCTTCGTTCAAACTCAAATTTTTATTTTTGTTAATTGCTTTTTTACAGTAGAACTATTCATCTCTGTAAACCAACCATGTGCTTTTCTTAATCACTTTAGCAGAGCAACACCCCCTTTATTCAGTTATCAATGCATAAGAGGACAAATCAAGTATTGATTGGATACTGTACAGCACACCAACATCCCTTAGAGTCAAATTTCCTTTTTATGGTTTTAGGCCATATTTTTGATTTCATGAGAATATTAATTTTTAAACATTAAAGAGATAACTGTGTCTGATGCATCTATTTAGGTAACAATAGAATTAACCTACACAATGAAATAACCTTTTTGATGATGAAATGTATTTAAATGCACCTATATCATTTCTAAATGTACTGACTCTTACCATTCTCTTTAAATGTCCTCTTCTTTTGCATCCTTTTCTTTCACAGTGAGAAAAGCACATCTTATTTAAGGAAAGTGGAGGAATAGCGCCCTCTGGTGACAACAGCACACATGGTACAGACACTGCTTCCTTGACAGCTCATAGAAATTCTGATGTATTTATATGATAAAACAAATAAATTTTTTAGGGAATGCTGATTATTTTTATGGACAGATAGAGCTAAAATGAAAAGAAAAGAAATAAGTTTATAGTTATGTATTAAAGTGTCATATTCCCTTGACCATGGTCCCTGGAGTTGTTTAAAAGTATATGGTTCATGTGGCTGTAGACACTGCCAGGATGTGGGTGAAAAAGCAACCCTCGGTTGATCAGATGGATAAGGCAGATGGTAGAAAATCTGCCTAGAAGACTTTCCAAAAACATTCAAGCTGAGCTCTAAGGTCAAGGTACATCACCTTCTAACCACACCATCTGCCACATTTTGAATCATCATGAGCACTATGGAAGACTACCCAGGCGAGCTTTAATGTAGACCGCCATATTGGAATTTTCCAAAATAAAAATTCTCCAAGTAAGCCCCAAATCTGGGAGAGAATCCTTTGGATTGATTGGGTAATATAGAGTTATTAGATAAGTGGTATCAGCTATGCTTTTAAAGATGGACATATGTAGCAATAGGAGAAAAGATTACTATTATTTTTTTTCTTAAAAGATTGATTGTGTAAATATTTTCCAGCATGATCAGGGCAGCTCCAGCAAAGCAGTTCGTTTTAGCACACAGTGGGCTGTTTTTTTAAGTAACCTGATTGCAGTTTAGCTATTTCTTCCGTTCGACAGTTAGGATACAAACAAACATTTCCTTCCCCATGACTTAAGCTGTGTGAAAAAAAAGATAATTACTGAGATCAATGGATCATCTAAAGATCTAAACTCTACCTTCTTCCAAGCTGCATGACGAGGGACAAAGATCTACAGTAATAAGGTGAAGAATCCAGCATTTAAAAGTGCAAAGGAAATCAAATTTAACAAGCAAACTGAAACACATCAGTCTGTTAGTTTCTCATGAATTCAGTTGTTGCTTGAGTCTTCACCTTATCAGTGGTTCATTTCCCATTGCTGCTCATCGCATAAGGAACTAAGGCAATGTGGATGTAGAATCTAAATAAAATGTTGCCACAAAAAGCCAGGGAGGGTTGCTCTTTTTACATAAAAACTAAAACAATAAAAGCTTTAAAACTGAAAGATAAAAATACTGAATTAGATTACAATTCAACCTCCATTCTTGTACGCAGCAGAGTGGACAAGGTCAATGAATATATTGGTATACATAATTAGAGAAAATATTCTCAGGGTTCTGGTATAAAAATTTAACCTGACTCCGCCAGATGGATTTGCTCCGCATATCCATCTGGAAACCTTCCGTTGAAGTAATTTTGGGAAGGGGCGAAAATACTGGTTAG
>NW_015150593.1:694052-695324 GCF_000732505.1 Cyprinodon variegatus
GCTTTTTCAATTCAAAATGTCAGAAATAGCGTTGAGTTCCAGGCTATATACAGTAGCAAAACAAAGGCTTTAACTTGCTACTGTATAAAGCCTCAAACTCATTAAAGCATTTAGTGATTTATTGAAATTAAAGGTGTCTAAAAAGTAACAATATCAACTTTATAACTCTGTAAAGAGAATTTTATTTTAGGTTATGCGATAAAAAAATATTTTTAGTCTAAATTTATTTGGTCCAGCAGGCAAAGTCTTATTATTACTGGGGAAAAGTATTTGCACATTTACATATTTTTCTTCTTTGTCCTATTCGTGTTTCAGAAAAGAAATTAACAGAGAAGTTAATATATAAAGGAAGATAACCGTAGTAAATCAGAAGAGCATTTCTCAGATGATGATTTCATTTACTTGACGAAAACAGATGGTCCTATATAATAATGACCCTCTTCCCTTGTTAAATCAGATTATTTGATTGATTATTTGTGATTAACCACACAAGCTAAAGCTCTTTTCGCTAGCCTCATCCGAGCCTTATTACCCCCAGACCTGCAGAATATGAAAAAATAAATCATTTAAATGGCACCTGCTTGATGTGAGGTAGGGTTTTCTCAAAAAGCGAAACACCATGTTCCAATCTAAATGAACTCAACAAGAGATAAGATTTGTCTTCATTTTATTTAGTTTTTGAACAACATACAGATCATCTGTATTAAGAAATGGAAATGTCTTAAGAGGTGTATACAAAATGACAAAGTTTATCTCTGTCCAAGTTTTTTACATCGAACCTGCTGCACGCTTCATTTGGCAGTTAAGCTTTTTATTCATAGTTCAACAATGAGAAAAAAGACACTAACGAATTTAGCAAATTTCATGTCTTTCTGAAAATTCACATTTTGAATTAAAAAAGCTTCCTGGATGGGAAGTGAAACGTCTTCAAACCTGGAAACCGAGTCCAGTGGATTATTTCTAATTTTCTTCTTTTTTTTCTTCGAATGTCTTTCAACATTTTTGACTGGTGTTAATTTGCTTCACTGGTAAAACAATCTAGAAATAAGTAAGAACTTTCTTAAATTAAGTGTATTTACCCTTAATTTGAGCAGGTAATTGAGATAGTTTGCCAGTGGAATGAGTATTTCTACTCTTAAAATTAGGGATGCACAATATTGAGATTTTGGCCGATATCCGATATGGCGATATTTTAAAACTCATGTAGCCGATAACCGATATCGATACCGATGTTAAAGCTGGACAAAAATAAGTAGTCATTGAAAATAGCAG
>NW_015150593.1:697698-701970 GCF_000732505.1 Cyprinodon variegatus
TTTTTTTTTTTTTTTTTCCACTGGCTCTAATCCTCTTCCGTACCCTGGGGCTGGTTTTAGCTATGGAGAAAATTCTTGGCTGGAGCCAATTTTCATTACATTTACACTTGCTCATATTTTCCAGACAAAAAGTTAATGGCGCATCTCCCAAATGTCCTGGCCGCAACAACAACGCTTTTATTGGTTCCGCTATCGGGACGGAACCAATAATGGCGAACCGTTATTTTTTAAAAATAAATAAAAAAATTGAAAAAAAGTCCATTTTAATGTTTTATTTAGATTACAAAAATAAATCATAATAAAAATAATCCTATTTATGATGTTTTAAAAATTAAGACCTACGAAAGACTGATTTAAGACATTTTAATACCAATTAAGGCCTTAGTTTTATTTTGAAGAATTCAATGCCTTTTAAGACTTTTTAAGGACCCGCGGGACCCCTGCTTAAGCCCACACTGATCCCCGGGCGCCGCACAATGGCGGCCCACTGCTCCCCAAGGGGATGGGTTAAACGCAGAGGTAAATTTCTCCAATGTCAGATCAACAGTGGTGCCAGCCGGGGGTTGCCATGGCCACCCGTTGCAATGCCCTGGCCACCCCACTGGCCAGTGTAAATTGTAGTAGCATTAGCTTAGCATTTCTTTCCATTATGCACAGCCAGCGACATAAAAAATTTTTTTTAAATCACACAACGATTTCTACAGGCACAAAATTATGGCTTTTAGTTTAAGTATGCCACCGCGAAGAAACATTTCTGTAGGCGCCACTGGAGATCAATAAAGTTCAGTTATTTATTTATTTTACAGCTTAGGAAAAACTCCAGTTTCCTTTAACATGCACTGTGGACATGCCTAATGCACATATAAAATAAGAGACTGATACACACAGATGAGAAGTTTAAAAAAATTATTTATAATATGATACAAGGATATTTTGTGCAAGACCGGTAGTTGGTGCAGTCAAACCTGTACATTATGAACAAAGCACTTAAAATCCAACCTGAAAACAGAGCATGGCTGCAGGGCCATGACTGTGTCAAATGGCTAACTATCAAGATACTACTTTGCAATATACAAACAGGTTGCTTTACCTGTATACAATGGCTGTTTAGATTCAGATTACATTATTTATATAAAGTGCCGAAGGTTGACTCGTGGTATGATAGGGATTCGTATAAACTGTTGTCCATTGCTAAGCGGCAGAATATACACTGTTATACAAACTTAGTTACCAATCTGTGCATATGCTTTTACAAAAAACGAATACAAACAAGTATAAAAGATTTAATAAATTCCCGTTTTTAAAATTCGAACAGATGCTTGAAGCCTTTTCTGTGCAAATGTTTGTTATTTTTGTTCTTCACAAGTGAATAAGAACTGACCTGAAGTAGATGAGACGTTTCACACTTTCTTTAAGGGAATAAGAGATCTTTAAAAATTATATTCGTATGAAAATATATAAGATGTTAGTGACTAGATTAAATGTTTTGTATACATTTCATAGTTCTGTACTGCCACTATAATGTGTCGATGTTACAAAAGCGAGTGAATCCAGCATCACAGTTGAGTGTCGCCGATGCAGGAGAATGGAGGAGGCATCGAGCGGTCCGTTAGACTAAACGCGTCTCCAAGCTCAAACGCCTCAGCTCGGGGAGGATTTTCTAAGTTTGCTGGGAACCCTGCGGGGAAAGAACAGCAGATGCATTCTTACAGACAGCTACCACACCTTAACAAGCTTTTTCTGTGGTTCTTACCGAGTTGGTTCGTTTCCGTTTCCAGCAGTCTGGATTGAGTCTTTTCTGCTCCTCTGCCAAAGCCTTGGCCTCCATGGTGTACATCCTCCTCTCCTCGCTCCTCATCTTCTTCCATTTGTCACCCAGGATGACACTAATGGCTCTAGGGTTCAAAGGTAAAAAAGGAAGGTTTTTGGTTTTGCTTCCCTTGTTCTTCATGTAATAATGATAGTAATATAAATAGCTGCTTATATTAGTTGGCATTAACCATGTCATCGCTACTCCCTGTGAGCTTTAGTATCTTAGCCCTTATGCTACGTTCACACCGGACGCAGCAGAAGCAGCGAGTTTACATGCAAAGTCAATGGTTGACGCGCGTAAAGGCGCAGCAAAAGGTCACGCAACACGTTTTCAGCAGCAGGCGCAGCGCGTCTGAGCAGCTGAAGCAGCACGTCGGGAGCGTTTAAGCATCTGACGCGCCGCAAACGCGCTACTGCTCGAGATGGAAAAATTTAACTTGCTCGACGCGCCGCATCAACCAATCAGAGAAGCTGATCTGGGAGCTGGCGGGGAGACAGACACATCACTGATGACACAGAGCGCTGTGATCACTCCTCTGAAACTGTTTATTAACGCCTAAATTAACTTAAAATGCTGAAACCCACCGACAGAATATGTTCGCTTTTATTATCCTGGTGCCTCAGTTTAGATTATTTAGATAAAAAACACCTACCAGCCGCCGAGGTAAACCGCGAGGAGGCGACCCGGCCAGAGGCTGCTGTTGAATGGGATTCCTAATGACAGCGCACCGCTGAGCGGCTCCGACAGAAATAATATTGGAAGGCAGGATGGTAATCTGGATGAACTGACTGCAATGATTAAGTTTTCAGGTGGATTTTCTCACTTAAAAACATATTAAAACTACTTTATTCCCACTGATCACAGCAAATATAGCTGCAAGGCAAAGAAAGGATAGAGTAGCTCCGCCCAACGCGCGTCAGACACACTTTTGCACCGCGCAGCCAGAGCAGCAAAGCTGCTTCAGCCGCGCGTCAGAACTAACTGGTACAAGCAGCAAAAATGAAGCAGCAGACGCGATTTTGCTGCTCCTGCTGCATCCGGTGTGAACGTAGCATTATACTTAATCACATGTAGGCATTGAGAGCCCTCAAAGTCCATCCAACAGATCTGATGTAATGCTGGAATGCAGTAGGTGAATCCATTTAATTGGAAATGTATTAATATACCAGAAACTGGAATAAAATTGTCCTAAGTAAATGGAATATAGCATATTCCATTGGGGACTTAATTAAAAAATATTGAGTTGCTTCACAGAATACTAACTTGTAATAATTTAAAACATTGTTTTATATATTGAAGGAAGTGGGAGTCTAAATCTATTATTATATGATCAATGAGGTTTTCATGATGCAGAACTAGAAAAGACAATAATCAGGGAATGCTAGGTCATTTCTGGATTAATGGGCGAAGATTAAAACTTCTGAAGCACTAAACCTTTGCCAAAAAAAACCAAAAAACTATTTTTCGTGTTTTAAAGATAACAACTATGGAGAAACAGAAATCTTTTCTTACCGGTTGTCCTTTCCAGGATACATCTGCGTGTATTCCACTCTGTACTTCTTGGCGAATAGCATGAAGGCATTCATCGGCCGCTTGCATTTCGTAGGTGTGGCGTTGCTGGCTGTCCCTGAGTGGTGGCTACGGTGGGATTTGCTACCGGAGGATTGTGGGGAGCAGGAGCGCTCCAGCTTATAGCAATCTGGGCTGACAGCGCCCCCGCTGGAGAGGGAGGCTCTGCGCTGACGAGCCATGCTGCTCAGAACGTACACTGCTGAGGAATCCAGAGGAGTGAAGTCATAGCTATGGGAAAAAAGGACATAAAACACATTTAAGAATGTAACTTAAACTATATTAAGTTCATTTATTAAACTACAAATTCCATAAATATCTTTATGTACATATAGTACACCAGGGCTATCTTTAATGAGAAGACTCCAGCATTATCAAAACATGTAAATGAAATTGATGACCTGTGTTATCATAACTCAGCCTCTGAATGTTGGTGACAATAAGGTTATAAACAGTTTACCTTCTGAAAGTGTCAAAGACAACTGAGTCATCACAGTTAATAGCATCTGGGTGGTTTGGTGGCAGGCACACGTCTCCCAGCTGCATCTCATAGCAAGGGATCCCATGATGCACCACAGTAAGGCTCGGATAAAAGGAAGACCACCCTGACAGAAAGAGATGACATAGTACAATTCTTTTAAACAAATAGGACATTTTATAATTATGGTGAGCAAAGATTATTTGCTGTTTTTTTGTTTTTTTAAAGAATCTGAAAAGGATGCTATTCATAGCACCCCGCCTCCTGGTTTTACTGTTGTTAAAGTGTCAAAGCTACCAAGGTATGTGTGTAGCAGCCTTAGAAATCTAGAGCCTAATGCTACGTTCAGATAACCTGAATCCGCTAGATGGATTTGCTCCGCATATCCATCTGGAAACCTTCCGCTGAAGTA
>NW_015150593.1:701997-703384 GCF_000732505.1 Cyprinodon variegatus
CTGACATGTTTCTGGAAAGTAGGTGGCCCCACCTTCAAAATTTCTTTAGAACTTTTTCTAGAAACTTGGGAGACATTACATTTAGACCCTTCTAGAGATTTTTTGATATCATGTATGGTTTGGCTGTGAAGCTTTTAAGATGAGTCTGTTTCTGCCATTTTACTGCCAGATGATTCTACCCTACAAAATCTTCAGTTGATTCAATTGTTTTGTGCAGTTTGCAGTTTCTGATCACTTCCTTTCACATTTTCATACGTTCCTCAGCTAATTTGTGCTTCTTTTCCTTCTCGCAGTTTCTTTCGCTAATTTTTATTATTTTGTTCAGCAAAAAAGCATTCCCACTTTGCTGTTTCTGCGAAACAGCTTTTTCTAGTTCATTCTGTTTTTCACCCATTGTCATTTCTATTTCAATGTGTACATAGTACATTAATTACGCTGAGTTTCACTGGTTTAGTCAAGAGTTCTTAACTAAAATACGTTCGACTTGGAGTAGAATGATTTTTGAAATAAATTCTTATAATTCGAAGTAAAGTTCAAAACATGAGAATTAACTCTGTGCAGATTTAAGTGTTTGACCATGACATGAGCTCGATTTCATTTGTTGTACAATATAGGACAATATATATGACAATCCGAAAGTTATTTGAATTAAAGTCCGAAAGTAGTAATTGAATATAGAGTTATTGCATTACATCTGTTATTGATTATGGAGATATATTGTACATGCATGCTGCATCCTCCATCTTGCGTCATATTGACTCAGTGTACCATGCATCATTACGATTCATTAAAAATTCTAAGTCCCTTACTCATCACTGCATTCTTTATGATCTAGTTGGTTGGACATCGCTAACAATTTGTAGAAAACAGCTCTGGTATATCTTTATCTATAAAGCAATACTTGGTCAACTCCCACTGTAGCTCTGTAAACTCCTCTCAGTGAGTTCTGGTAGTTATCAGTTGCGCTCCTCTCAGTGGTTACTTTTTAATGTACTCCGAGCTTCAACTGAGTTGGGAAAAACTGCATTCTCCTACTCTGCACCTTGGGGATGGAATAACCTCCAGAAAGAGTTCAAATGATGAATTTGATTTAATGAATTTAAAGCAACCATGAAGAATGTAGTGATGGAGATATGTGCTTGTTTTTCTTGAGATGCTCAATGTGTTTTAACATACTGCTCTAAATTTTATTATTATAATTTTTTTTAATTATGAAAAATGTAATAAGTTGTAAATATGTATGAACTTCCTGTGGTTTGGCTGCTACTTTGGCCATGTCTCTGTTGAAAAAGAGATTCTGAATTTCAATGGGACTTCCTGGTAGCCTGGGTGCCATTCCGAACTTAGTCCCGCCCACAAGGTTTGAGGTCGGGAAGTTCGGTCTGGC
>NW_015150593.1:704892-706491 GCF_000732505.1 Cyprinodon variegatus
AATATCCCTACTACTACTGAAGCTTTAAGATCACAGTAAAGTGAATGCCAGGTGTTGTTGTGACCAAATCAATGACTGGCAAGAACAGCTTGAGCGCATGATAGAAATTGGCCATCTAGGTTTTAATGTTTTACGCAAAATTTAAATAAAAGAACAAGAGTCGGCGGGTGTTACCTGACAGAATATTCAGGGGGTGTTATGTTGTTTAAAATGTAGCAGAAACAATAAAAAAAATCATGACTGGAATCATAATTCCTCATTGTCAACTAACAAAAGAATCCACACCACCAGACAGAAACACCCAAGTTCCAAGGTACCTTTGTTTTTTACGAAAAACGGGTGATCCAATCTGCACTCGGCTGTGAGGAGACCTTTTTCAGGGGAGCCAGGGTCAAAGGTCAGCTTGAGAGCAGCCTGGCCAAATGATATTGTATCTTCATGGTTTACCAGTTTAAGTCCATCAGCCCCAAATCTCTGCAAATTAAGAAAATATCAAGTGTTACTTACTGTCTGTGCAGTTTTCTTTTTTAAACAGCTCTTATTTTCCTAAACCATCTGTTTTGGTCTGTTGAAGGATTAGCAATTTACATTCCTTAGGCTTCATTTACTGAGTGACTCAATGCAATTTTCCTGACACGTCTGCCATCTTGTGGCCAGCTCAGGAAAAGATGGAAAAGAATCTGTGTCTTGAGGTGTGCAATGCCTTACTTTGGTTGAGAACGAGGAGCGTGACATGTTTTCATCATCAGAGTCATCATCTGAGTCCCCCAGTTCATCAGCTTCCTGCCATTCAACGTTAGGACCTCGATGGAAGCGCAGGCGAGTTCCTGAAATATCAACAAAGCAATGAGTATAATGGATAAAACTGGGTGCAGTACACATGTTTGAACACCAGAGGTCAGAAATGCGTTACAAATTTCCAGTTGTCTCAAAAAAAACATTCAAGAACTCTGGTTGTTGTTAAAGCAGTGTGCAAAGTCATTCTATTAACATCTATTTAAAACAAAGAATCTGTTTTAATGGCAAACTGGTTGATTTTTTTTTAACTAATTGTTTAATTTAAATATTAGTATTATAATGATGTGTGAATAAAGCATGTTGTTCACATGAGTTTGAAAAAGCACGTAAGTATGAAATGAATTTACCTTTTAAGAAGCAGTGCCAGGCTGTGGACGGCCAGGAATGAGACCACGCCATGTCTTCATCATCAGAAAATGATGAGGACATAGAGAAAACCCCAGACTCTGATTCACTGCTGGCCTGTCGTAGGTAAGAAGTGTAATTCTCACATTTCCAGTAATAATCAAACAGCCTGATAATAGAGTTTAACAGGAAATTATCGTTTAGAGGTTTAGGTGGAGAATAAAGGTTACCCTGACACGTCTGCGCTCCCTGAGGTGGCCTCTGGAAGGGCTGGGCGCGCTGCTGGCTAATGGAGGCCGGGCATAGGAATGTAAACTGTTACTGTTGCCAAAGATGTGGACTGGAGATGATCTGCAATTGATATTGAGATAAATGTTAATGCAGGGTTCCTACAGCATAAGGCAATTTAAATTCAAGACTTTTTAAGACTTTTTAAGGACCCGCGGGAACCCTGTA
>NW_015150593.1:707742-709643 GCF_000732505.1 Cyprinodon variegatus
AAGACTGATTTAAGACATTTTAATACCAATTAAGGCCTTAGTTTTATTTTGAAGAATTCAATGCCTTTTAAGACTTTTTAAGGACCCGCGGGAACCCTGTAAGGTTTTTTTTATGCTCAACCCAAAGTTGCAGTGCCTATTTTTTTATGTAACCCTAAATTGCTTTGGGCATAAACATAGTGTGTAATAAATGACTTATTTGAATTTTTTTACAGTTACAGATAATAATAATTTTAAGAAAACTGTCTAAAATCAGTACAGAAACATGGGTATTTCCCAATAAGTCCCATTAGGTTCTCTAACTTGCCAATCCAGCTGTGTGAAAACTTCCCCTCAGTTTTACTCAAGTATTACTAGTGTCAGAGTCACAGCGGACCTGAGGAATTTAAATGTGCTCTTTTTTTGTTCGTTTTGAAGGCAGTCTGAATTTCTATGAACCTCTTGTGTGGCGCATCCTTCAGCAGAGGACTCTGGGGACTGGTGGCGATGTTGGCTAACTCTGCAAGCCAGTTGGTGTTAGGGGAGCAGCTGAGCTCCTGGTGGGACACGTGTCCAACCTGGAATAAGCTCTGAGACCTCTGGTCTTCCTCCACCTCCTGCAGTTCAGGCATATCATCTGAAGAAAAATCAGGAAACAATTCAGCCAAAACATCAGAGGAAAAAAAAAGGCAGAAAATAACACAGATTCTGTTGAACGAGCGTTTTACCGTATTCCATGTGGCAGCCAGGTGAGGAGGGCAGATCCTCGTTGCACTTGAGCGGATCAAAGGACTCGTCCATTTCAGAAATGTGTTTTTTCCTCTTATTTAATTTTTTCAAAAGCAATAGATTGTCAAGATGCTTACTTAGCTTCCATCTTTTGCAACTTCAACTGGTTTGGAAGACAAAAAAAAAAAAAAACATAAGTTAATGGAGGAATGTATTCAGCTACACTTCTGCTAGTAAATAATAATTACTAATTGCCTTTGAATAATTAAAATAATACATTTTGTTTTTATTTCAATTGCATTAAAATGTAATAATTTGGAATAAAGCTGCTTTTTTAAACCAAATACAGGCTTTTTTTTTCTCCTTGCACCTAGAAATGAAATTGCCTGGTTACAATCTGTAATCACTTGGCTGGAAAACTCAACAATCTGTATTTCATTATAAAGTGAATTAGAGCTGAAACAATTAATCGGCTTAATCGTGATTAATCGATGATTGAAATAATCTTCAACTAATTTAGTAATCAATTTATTGTGAACTGGAGTATAGAGCCCTGACAGAGTGACCTAATTTGAGCAGTAATTATATCAAAATTGTAAAAATAATATATAATAATTTTTAATTTAAGATAAACAACCTTTTTGTCGGTCAATATGTCCTATCCAGAACCCCTCAAGTGGAAAATCTTAGTTTCAACTGGTTTAATTTAGTAAAAAATCTTCTTTAAGGAACATTTGGCCATCAGATTATTAATCGATTAATCGAAAAAAATAATTGGCAGATTAATCGATTAGCAAAATAATCATTAGTTGCAGCCCATAGAGATGTAAGAATCCTTTATTTTCTTTTTCAAAATGTATTTCCTATAACAGGTAACGGCATGTCTGAGTTGAAGGCCAGACAATCAGCAAATAACAGGAAAGCTGAACACAGTAAAGGAGTTTTTATTCTTTTTCTTTATATCAAACTGAGGTACAGACTCTTATTCAATGATGCTAACCGTGTTACCTGCTATTAGATAATACTGTAGGGTTAGAGTGTCTGTTTTTGTTTTAAAAAGATCTTAAAATGACTGTTGCCAAAAATAACCTAAAACTGCCAATGGCGGAAACGCTAGAGAACTTTTTCTTAATACTGTTGTAATATTGTGACTAGAGATGTCCCGATCCAGGTTTTTGCACTTCCGATCCGAT
>NW_015150593.1:710781-714231 GCF_000732505.1 Cyprinodon variegatus
AGCCAAAAAGCAAAGCTCTTGATTTACCGGTCCATCTACATTCCTACCCTCATCTATGGTCATGAACTTTGGGTCATGGCCGAAAGAACGAGATCCCGGATACAAGCGGCTGAAATTAGTTTTATCCGTAGTGCGTCTGGACTCTCCGTTAGAGATAGGGTGAGAAGCTCAGTCATCCAGGGAGGACTCAAGAGTAGAGCCGCTGCTCCTCCACATCGAGAGGAGCCGGTTGAGGTGGCTCGGGCATCTGGTTAGGATGCGTCCTGGAGGTCTCCCTGATGAGGTGTTCCAGGCACATCCCACCAGGAGGAGGCCCAGGGGGAGACCCAGGACACGCTGGAGGGACTAAGTTTCTTGGCTTGCCTGGGAACGCCTTGTGATCCCCCTGGAGGAGCTTGCCCAACTGGCTGGGGAGAGGGAGATCTGGGCCTCCGACTGAAGCTGCTACCCCCGTGACCCGACCCCGGATGGATGGATGGATGGATGAGATCAATAAAATTAGATTATTATTATTGATGCTTAAAGTAGCTCTTTATTAAAGACATAAAATTACAGCCCTGTGGGATCTTCTTTGAAATTTTTTGAGCGTATACTTTCCACAGTACAAACTGAATGCAAAGGATGTTTGAATGAATGTCAGCCTTGGTAAAAAAAAAAATATATATATTTAGACCATCTTAAGTCAGGAAAGTCATTCTAAACATGGATATCAAGGAAAATGTGGGCAATCCTTTGTCTCTATGAATGGTCACGTGACTCGTTGCGTGGAGGCCTTGTTTATAAACTCAGAGGGGGTTGACGCATGCGCACCAGAGCTCATTCATTCACGACTACGCAGCTAAAGAGTTAAATAACAGAAAATGGTCTTATAGGCCATCTAACTTAACTTTGGAACTCGAAAGCAAAGCGAATGTGATTCTATAAATGGCAGAGAGATGTTTAATTAACATGTATGGAAATCGGATTACATCATTAGCATGGAATTAAAGTAAAACAGATGTAATAAAAAGGAAGCCGTTAAAGCCTAAATGAATCAGTTTTTAAAGAGGCAGAGGAAGAGATGTTTTTTCGCTGCGCGTAGATCAGAAAGCAAAGATTTACGGTACTGACCGTGGATCCATTGATAGCACGTCGGTAATAAAACGCTTCAAACAAGTTAAAATAGAGAAAATCGGTATAGTAGCGAGACGAACGCTGTGTCCGCTTCACACAGAGACAGAAGGTCGGAACATTTGCAGAGACCTACAGCCTGTCGGCTCCGTCACTGTAAACAAAAGAATGTCAACAAGTTGAGACATGACGCAACCGCTGCAGCCTTTAAAATGAATGACACTAAATATCACATTAAATATCCTAATTATACCTTCACTCGGCTTATGGGAAGTTTTATCAATTAAATCAATGACTTAGTTTCACAGAACCTGCAGTCGGGTGGGTTTCCTATCATCAACAAAACAACAGGCGTCACAACGAGAGGAAAAAACAGTCGAGCTCAAACTGTTATTTGACGCGAATGAAAGCTGTGACAACCCGGCTGTAAGCTAGTATACGGGCTGCAACGACATAGATGGCAGAGAAATAAGGTTAAAACTTAGTTTCAACGGTCGGTTCTTCGAGAAAAAAATCAACTTCCCACTTACCGTTTCTTTCTATCGCCATCAAGAAACTCTGAGGCTTTCAGTAGAGGGTGGGAATGAAGGCCTTCAGAGGACGCCTCCTATTGGTCTGTGAGAATTTCAGTAACATGAAAGACGGGTTTCTATTGGCTGTTGTGGTTGGGGAAGGCAAAGAAGGCGGGGCTGAGATTGTTGATCATTTTCTGATTGGCTGAAAGTATGTACTTGTTACCGCCTAGTAACAGCTGATTGGCAATGACGGGAACAATACATGGTTAGTTTTTCCCTGCAGTGTTGCACATTGCAGACGTCTCTTTCATTATAGAGCAATTAAATGTTTATTTTAACTGCACAGTCTTGCTAATGTAGGTCTATTACAGTTAATTAGTAGACCAAAAAGGAAATGCATTTAAATAATTAATTTCAGAACATTAAACCAATACAGCATCACATACTTCCAAGTGTCAATTTAGATTATTGCATATAGCTAATAAAAACCAACGGTTCAGATTGTCAGAGAGAAACACTAAAGGTTCGAAACTAAGTTAAGTTGGGTGTATTGTCTATCATATAAAGTTTAAAATATTTATTCTCTATACAGAATTAGATTCAGAATCAAGTTTGTTGCCAAGTAGGTTTGCACTTACAAGCAATTTGACTTGGTATTGATGGTGCAGACAAATTAGATATTTACAGAATACAGAATCTATAGCTATTTACAATATAATAATAATTGAACTTTATTGACCTCACATTAGACAAGTTTACCTCTGCATTTAACCCATCCCGTTGGGGAGCAGTGGGCTATCTGGGCAATCTGTGGGAGTGGGCCTCGAACTCAGAAAATCTGGCTTCAAAGCTCTATTCCCTAACCACTAGGCCGCCACTCTACGTATCTACAATATATAGTTTATAGCTATATACTATATACACAGTAGACTGTGCGTTAATGTAAAGCAGGAGGTCTGGAGATATAAACCCAGATATTTTCTGCTGGGCTTAGGCTAAAAATGTTTACTGGTTGGTCTAGCACAGTAATCACAACATGTTGATCAAAGCAGGTATTGGTATTTTTTTAGATGTTAGGTCCTGCTGGAAATAGTCCTTTTCGGCAATAGTCAACAATAGCAAGTCAATGAGTCGATGCAATCAACTTGTTTTCCTGAGATAGAAAACTTTGAATCAATTTGACTGTATGATCTGGTTGAATTATCTCTCTAAAGTGCCTTGAAATTTGAATTGGCGCTGTATAAATAAACTGAATTGAAATGGAATTGAATTGAATAGGAAGCATGAGCTCATCTAAGATTTTCTGATACATGGCTGCACTAAACTCTGAAAATAATAAATCACAGTGGCTCAATGCCAGAAGACTTTGCTCTTAAAAATATTATGAACTATAGGAACTCCACATTTGGCCTCAAAAAACGTATTCTCTGTGCCTTTCCACTGTTCATTGAGACTCTACAATTTAAAAGTAAATGTTGATTCAGTCCAGTTGCTTTTTTCCTGATGCAAGATGCTGTGTTCAAGACCAACGCGACAATGATAAATCTCTCTCAGACGGTTGCATATTTTAATGTCACACTTGTTCCTTTCACTCAATTGGATGTCAATCACCCTCAGCGAAAATATTTTAATATTTACACTCCATGTACAGTAAGAGTTATCAATGTATGCAAGGCAACTGTCAGGTCAGCAGTGTTCCATATAATTTCAAGGCTATGAAATTTTCTATAAGTAAACAAAATATTTGGGTTTTATTTGTCATAAGTCATGCTAATAAAATTTTAATGAAATTAATTTAAAAAAAACTCATGCCTAGTATATAGTT
>NW_015150593.1:715182-719594 GCF_000732505.1 Cyprinodon variegatus
CACAACTATCTGTACTTTTACTCAAGTACAGAAAGTGAGTACTTTTGCCATCTCTGACGAAGACCCAGGGGTGAAATGCCCCATGAGAGACAAAAAAATAATCTTGTGTCACACACAAATATAAAATGTTCTTTAATGACATGAAAAGTCAAACACACATTTGTTTTTCTGGCTAACGTTGTGATTTTGCTTTTAAAAAATAAAAGTGCTACTAAAGAGTGGAAGGAGGGGGAATCAAAATTCTTTAAATATAAACTCAGTTGCAGACAGAAAACAGACAAAAACAGAAGAGTTTGGTTGGGGGAAGAAGACGACCCATTTTTCAAATCCTGTAAAAGTCATTGGCAGAGGTAGACAGCAATAATGTATACTTCACCTACACAAAAAGTATGAGCTAAATCTTACATTAAGACACTGCAAAAAAGAAAAAACTGTCTGAAGACACTGCCTACAATGACTACAGTCCATTGGAAAAACGTTTTCAATCAAAAGTGGGCTTATACCGTTTAATAACACTCACTTTCAAAATAGTACAGCAATGTGTTGTATCTTCTTACAAAACTATCAGCTATCCCTTCCTCTGGCATTTGCTTTGTTGTAAAAGCAGAGCATTTAGGCAAAAAGCCACTAATACCTATTAACAATAGAATACCGTTTATCAGATTAAAAGCTTTTAATCTGCTGACAAACAGAGATGTTTCTGTGTATAAATGTAAAATCAGCTCTGATGATAACAAAGTATGGTATTTTTTTAAGTATAGCACCGTGAAAAGATATTCACCCCCTTCAAGTTTTTTTCTGCTGTTCCTTTTAATCAAATGCAATTCAGATTATGGAAATATTTTGAGCAGCCTAATATACCCTGCGAAAAGCAGCTGTTTATATGCTAAAGTTTATATAGATATAGCAGTTTTCCAAATTTAATGAACAAAGACATAAACCTATCAAAACTAAGATGGACTTATACTAAAAAGCATTTCACTCGCAACCCAAATATTGGAGGGTTTTGAGCATAAATGGCCCATTTAAAGATATGAAGTCCAGATTTAGATTAGGTTACTTCACTATCTTTCAGCTTTCCAGAGGGGGATTTCATAATCCGCTATGATTGTCCTTGTTAATACCAAAAGAGGCTTTAGGGTACTTGAACTAATGTTCTAGCTCCTTTAGGAGGGTCAAAGCTAGCCTCGTGAGACCATCCTGATCTCGCGAGCTTTCAAGATTTCACTCGCAGATCAGTCTGGAGACTCTCCGTTAAAGAAAATTTGGAGCCGTTCACCAAACGAACGTCCAATCAGCGTTGGCTTTGAGGCGGGTTGAGGTGTGACGCAACGAGAAGCGCAACAGTTCAGTCTAAAGAACATGGCGGCTTCAGCCGATGAAACTAGCGTTAGCGTGGCTATCGAGCAAGTTTTATCGGAATTACAGAGTATTTCTTCACTGAATAAAGAGCAAAACACTGCTCTGGAGGCTTTTCTCAGAGGAAAAGATGTTTTTGCTCTTCTCCTGACTGGTTTCGGCAAGAGTAGCCTGGCTTGTGGTTGTGTTTTCGTCGTCGCTCTGTTGGTACGTCATATGCTTCGTTGATCTGATTGGTTTATTTGGCCCGTCTATCACCAACATAGGCCAATCCGCTAACCAGTATTTTCGCCCCTTCCCAAAATTACTTCAACGGAAAGTTTCCAGATGGATATGCGGAGCGGAGTCAGGTTAGGTCAAAGCAGCCCCCACCACCATACGTCCAACACTGTGTTTAAGTCTTTGTTTAATGCTCTTTCAAAAACATTCAGTTTTATGTCACACAGGTAATCCACCCCCCCTTTAAATCATTGTTTGTTTTCTAATCAGTTGACAGAATATTTTGCCATAAGTCATTGGGCTGATGAGGATTGGTTTGGCAAATATAAGATGGGGCTCAGCAGTCTTTGTGGTTGGCGGCGGCTTTGGCCGTGGAACCATTTAAAGGAGGACATTTTTGTCTGGTCTCTCTCCATAGTGATAAATATTGATCTTAACATATATAGCTGTAGATCTTTGGATGTTGTGCTAGGTTCTGTTTTGAGTTTCTGAAGAAAATGCTGATGTACTGTATTTTTAAAGTAATTTTGTTCTACTTACAGCTTCTGTAAATGTTCTTGTTTTTGTCCATTTGGATAGAGATACGGATATATACGGATTCACTGAAATCCCAAAGCCTTTGATATGTCTTTAAGTTTCCATTAATATATGTCAGTAACTTTATCATGTTATTTAATTTCTATTGATCAGGGCATGGGGCATGGATTTTGGCCAACTTTATATTATCAGACATAATTTTTATTAAAGTTTGGTAATACCGGTAATTGGTTCAGTAAATATAAATAAACTCAGCTTTAAAAAAAACACATGATCGATCATATAAAATGAATAACTAACAACGGTTCAATCACTTTATTACTTTTTTATACAGGGTTGGTTTGGATAGATCTCCCTCTCTAAGTAAAGAAAAAAATCATAATTTAAAAACTGCATTTTGTATTTATTAAGATTATCCTTGCATGATTTTAAAGTTTGCTTTAATTTTAACAACATTTAGGCTGCAAAATTTTCCAAATCTGTGAGGAAGTAAATATTTTTTCACGCCATGTGTGGATCATATGAATTTCTCCTACTGAGAAAGGTAAATGTGGCAAATCGAAAATGACTATCCAAACATAAATCAACTGTGGCATCCTATTTAAGACTGCTAAGGTTTAGAAATTTACAAGCAATAATACACTGTCTTATCAGAATACCGTTTTTCAAAGAAAAATATGGGGTGAGGCTTAACAAAGTGTTTCAGTTTACAAAAAAAGTGAAGCACTTGACACTCGACAATTAAAATGCACACATATTCTTTACAGTGAAAGTCATGGTTAATGCAATAAAACAAGCTTTTGAGCAACTCTGCTTTGGCGTGCTGAATCTGCAACTTTCTGTTGTACACTCTACTAAAACGGGCCATATCTTAGTCTTAATTGTAAGACACTCAAATGTTGTATAGTGGGTATTCACATTTCTTCTTGTGTTTTGAGTAGCATTGCGGAAAAACATCCTCAGTGGGCCTGTTTGTTCCCGTTGTCTCCATTATGGTTTGTTGGAGTTGCTTTATGCACTCTGCTGCTCAATCTCAGTGCTACTTCCAAACAAGGCCACCAGCTGCTCCTCGTAGTTAGCGATGTTTCTCTTCATGATGTCCATGCACGGGCCGAGTAGTCTCTCAAAGGCTTTGACATCCAAGACTTAAAAATACAAAAAAAAAAAGAAGAGAGAAGCAATGAACTTCATGGGGATAAGTAAAGGACATCTACATCAATTCAATTGAAATAAAAAAGGTTTTTTCATTGGGATCAAGGCTAATTTTATACACTAATCAAGCATTTGAGAATGCTGAACCTTGCAGATTACCATAGCATATGTTCTGCAAGCTGAAACTGTTACCAGTTAATACAGACCTGATGATGTTTATTTATAGAAAGGGAAACATATGTATGCTTTCAGAATTTTGTGGGATAAAACTTAAAAACCTTACAATACACTGGAAAAAAACAAAATCTAGATAAGTAATTTCTTCTTAAAATTAGTGCATTTGTTCTTGAATTGAGGAGATAAAAGAGACACTTTGCCAATGGAACAAGACAATTTACATTTAAAATAAGAAAATACAATAGCATTGTCTTATTTCAAGTGCATATTATCTAATTATCTTATTTAAAGAGTAAAAATACTCATTCCATTGGCAAATCATCTTACTTATCTACTCAAATTAAGGGTAAATACACTTAATTTAAGACATTTTTACTCATTTTTAGATTGTTTTTTGCAGTGTAGATTGTGTTTTTGCAAAAATTACACTGCAAAAATTTTATATCTACATAAGTCATTTTTTTCTAAAAATAAGTGCATTTTTTTCTTGAATTGAGGAGGTAAGTGAGACACTTTGCCAATGAAATGAAACAATTTACACTTAAAATAAGACCAAACAATACAATAGCATTGTCTTATTTTAAGTGCATGTTATCTAATTATCTTATTCCAAGAGTAAAAATACTCATTCCATTGGCAAACAGCCTTATTTACCTGCTCAAATTAAGAGTTAATACAGTTAATTTAAGACATTTTCACTTATTTCTAGATTGTTTTTGCAGTGTATATATGTATGTACACCTACACTGGAAAAACGATCTAGAAATAAGTAGAATTTTCTTAAATTAAGTGTATTTACCATAATTTGAGTAAGTAAATGAGGTAGTTTGCCAATGGAATGAGTATTTTTACTCTTAAAATAAGATAATTAGATAAAAATGTAGGGATGCACGATATTGGGATTTTGGCCGATATCCGATATGCCGATATTTTAAAACTCATGTAGCCGATAACCGATATCGATACTG
>NW_015150593.1:720194-726266 GCF_000732505.1 Cyprinodon variegatus
ATCAAATATCGGGTTAAATATCGGTGGGGTGGCCGATGTCCGATATTCAGTTTTAAGGCCGATACCGATAGGGGGCAGATTATATCGTGCATCCCTAAAAAAATGTCTTATCTAGATTTGGATTTTTTACAGTGTATATATTATTTGTCCTAACTTATCTACCCCCCCTCATCCCTTTTTTCCAGATATGCCTAATTAAAATAAAAAGGTTAAACATTAGAACTGAATTTCATCAAAATTGATTTTCATAGATGCCTCCCATCCAATTAAACTGAGCCACAGTTTTTTTTTCAGAGAAGCCAAAAAATGGCACCCTAAAAAACATGCAGATGAAACTGCATTGATTCAAATTCAAACTGTTGCATACTGTGGCTGCAGTAATTTAAGTTTTTTAGGTCTTAGTATGCTTGTCTATAATCTCCTCCTTTAAGAGTAATCCTGCATAAACACTTTTAGAAGGGTAATAAGGCATAGCAGGAGATTGATTGTGAAAGGCTGCCTAGACCCCTTAATACAGTACATCAAAGAAATGTACAAAATGTACCCAAGCATTTGACACTCCCCACAGCATATGCCGATGCAGCTCTGGGCTTGTTTGTGACAAGAGCCAACTCCCCAAAATACTGGCCCCTCGTGCACGTGGCAATATCCACCTCCTCTTCCTCCTCCTCGTCTTTTTTTGTCTTGTGAAAAACAAAAGTGTAAAAATAAGAAAACCAGAACTGAAACACAACACTCCCAGTATGCATTTAAGGCTCGTGCGCCGAGTTGTCGGGTAGAGAAACATTGTGAGGATACAGAAATAAATGAAATGCCCAAAATTACCCGGCTTCTTTTCATGGTGATTCTAACTTGGCCGCTCTCAACGATGTAAAAGCAATCGGCTAAATCACCCTGTTGTAACACAGCAATACAGGTGAGTGGAGTCACATTATGTCAGCGCAGAGCAGAGGATAAAAACAGTAGCTATCATCGCAACGATGAATTACCTGAGCAATAATTTGCTGGGAGTCGTTATACACCCTTGTGGAAAGCACATCTACTACCTTCATTCTCTCTGACACCTGAAACAGAAGTCATCAGTAATTTGACTATGAATTCATGATGTACTTTGTTGAACCCTGTGCTGCAAAGCTGACCTCTAAAGACGTGAGCAGGGGAAGAGTTTCAATGAATGCCTCGTACAGCTTCCTCTTCTTGGCGTTGTTTTTCACTATGATCCTCCTGAACGTCAGACGATCCTGTAACACAGTTTGAAATAAAAAAACTTATCAATTTAGGCAAATTAAAATGAGATTTTCTTAGTTTAACATGTCTAAATGGATTCATTTTTGTGACGTTGTTAAAACTTTTTCTGCTTTTCCCTACAGATTAATGGGTTCTCTCCAGCTTCTCCAGCTTCCTCCCATAATCCACAGTAAATCTAACTTAGGTACCGCTGTAGTTACCAGATCTGCTCGGGGTCCTTCCCTTTCTTATGACGTTATCATATAGCAACTCCAAAAAAAAAATTAAAAGCAATATATTGGACTTTGTTTCCAAGTTTGAAGACGTTTCCCTTCCCATCCCGCTAAGCTTTTTTTAGTTAAAAATGTAAGAATTAGCATTGAGTAAGAGGTTTTATACAATAGCCAAACAAAGCCTTTTTTTTTTTGTTTTAAAAACACGCAAATTTAAACTGACAAAGGGGTCCACCCCTTTGGAGTGGGGGTCGTTTGGCTTCCTTTGTTAAGGGCTGATTATACTCCTCGCAGCAATGTGTCCAACATATTCTCATTATCAGTTCGTATGAAATCGTACGAAAAGTTATGCACAGTATTTTGTACGTTTTTGACGTTTTTTCCTCCAAAAAACAGATCAGTGCGCATGCGCAGCCAAACAGACGAAAAAAGCAGATCCGCGGACGGACGTAAAACTGGGAAAAACAGTGCAATAATTACTTCTTGATGTCTCTCACTAGGTTGCTTGCTGTTTTGTATCTTAGGGTTAGGGTTAATTGTATGTTAAATTCTATGTTATTGAATGGTGCGTAAGATGCGCAAGGATATCTTGTCTCGAGACAAGACGTAAAAATACGGCGAAATACGACAAAAAAAACGTCAAAAACGTACGAAATTACTGTGCACAACTTTTCGTACGATTTCATACGAACTGATAATGAGAATACACTGATGTGTCGCAGTAAGCTTGAGGCAGACATTTTTGATTTATGCTCAATTTTGAGCGTGGTATGCGCTACACGCTGTGCGTCTAGATACGGCCGAGGTGGTGAGGAAGTGGGGACGAGTTTGTCCGACAACGGAGGGACATGGGGGCGAAAAAGAGCGGGGATCCAGGTGGAAAAAGGGTCGCAGCGTTCTCGCTCTTCTATTGGGTCAAACTTTACCAGTCGTTTTCTGCAATTGCGGTCATAAAAACAAAACAATTGTCACCTACAATTTGGGAGAGGTGCAGCATTCCTGTGTCTGCGTAGGGGGCGGGACGTCTTTTTGTTTACTGCGACAGCTACGCAGACGACCTAGTTTCAAAGTATAAATCAGCCTTTAGCCCCATAAGTGTCTGAAAGGAGGGTTGTTAAAGGGAATTGTTGGCCTGGCTGATTAAGTGAGGACCTCCGCTCTCCAGTACAGGGGCTGGGGCTTTGATAACAGCTAGAAGGGATTAACTCAATTGCTGCATTGTAGGTTTTTGAAAGCTGAAAGTCCCCCATTACGGTATTGCGCCTGTTTCTAACTTGGAAACAAAGTCCAGTGGATTGTTTTAATTTTTTTGGAATCACTATGACCTGGATGACTGAGAATCTTCACCAGCATATGGCTCGGACAAACACTACTGCACCCGTTTCTAAGAATCAGATCTCTTTTGACGTCTCAACATATTATTACCTACTATATTTGCTATTATTTTACATTTCATTGCCGAACAAAAGTAGCCGAAAGTAGAAAACAATCATTGTCAGTCTTGAAAGTACTGCGTTCTGTTTTCATTAAGATCTCACAGCAGTGGAGGACAAATGGAACATCTTAAAAAGAATGACTTTCATAGAGATTTTAGACAGAAAACACTACTTGTAGAAAACAAACATTTGTTGTTGACACAAAGTTATCATAAGTAAGTTATTAACTAAGTAATGTTTATTCATATAGCACCTTTCACAGACGTAGAGGTCACAAAGTGCTTCACAAAATTAAAATACAAATAAAATACATTTACAGTCACAAAAAACATGGTCATAAAACAAACCTTAATCTACTTTAATTAAAATGCTTTCTTACACAAATAGGTTTTCAGTTCACTCTTAAAAATGTTATAATAATGTAGCTGAATAATACTAACTGATTGAGCTAAGATAGGCTAACCTATTAGCTACTGAGAAAAGGTAGCCACAGCGCTACATTGCAGTTACTTTGTTCCCCATAAACAGATTATTTTCAATTTTATTATCAATCAGGTAAATCTTCTTAGTTAATTAGACACGCTAAAGCTACAGATGCTCCCCACTCGGCACATGGATGTTATTATCGTTGTCTGGGCAACCACAATGTTTTACATCATGTGAAAACGTGCAGCCAATCATCTAGCGTAACATCACTGGCATGTGCAGGACCCGAGCAGATCTGGTACCTACAGCGGATACAGACCACTCCCCTTTGTCCAGTATCTATGGGTTCAAGTGGATGACTAGAAGTGGATGGATGGAAAATGTGTGCAAATGAAACTATGTTAATAAAGCATTTTAATTATATTTGACCTTCCTTATCATGTGACTCTGTTTGTCCTCGATATTCTACCGACCCTTTAAAACTAGGGCTCCCTGATTTTTCTGGCTGCACCTACTAAACTAAAAAATGGTAATATGCAGTAGGTGTCACAATGACCTTGCTTTTACACAAAAAAATCCCAAAAGCTTTTACTCAAATACTAAAGAGAAAGTTTGCATTGAAACGTATCCAGTGCTTCTGGCATCCATTTGAAAAAAGTTTTCAATTGGTTTTAGATGTCTGATATGTCAAATATTGGATTGAGGAACACTATGTCAACATGCAGTATTGTAAAGTACTTATGGAGGATAAAAAGTGCCAAAATTAAGTAAATAAATACAGCATTAAATAAATAATTAAATGTGTCAATAATGAATTAAATATGGAATTAAATAAATAAATATCTCATTCATTAATTAAAACCACGTCACTAATATAAAATGCCACAATTAAATAAATAAATATAGCGATAAACAATTAAATGTGTAATTCATTAAATAAATAAGGAATTAAATATATAAATGTGTCATTCATTTTATAAAATACATCTTCATTTTATAAAAAAAATAAATCTAATTATTTCAGTGTGCATTTAATTATTTCATGGTCCTGTGTCGCAGTGCATCGAAACTATTAAAAGAATCTGTCAAACTCACCCATCAAAGTTAGGGGGCGGTTATCTAACACCTGATTGGTCACCCTGCACATTAAGGCAAAGCAAATCGATTTCAGAGACTGTGATCCACAGGTTGTGAACATGATACAGTAGGCGGCGACTCAATTCGCGTTAACCCCGCCCCCTAACTTTGATGGGTGAGGTTGACTGATTCTTTTAATGGTTTCGATGCACTGCGACACAGGACCATGAAATAATTAAACGCACACTGAAATAATTAAGAAGACGTATTTTATTAAATTAGTGACACATTTATGTATTTAATTCCTTATTTATTTAATGAATTACACATTTAATCAATTGTTTATCGCTGTATTTATTTATTTAATTGTGGCACTTTATATTAGCGACGTGGTTTTAATTAATGAATGACACATTTATTTATTTAATTCCACATTTAATTAATTATTGACACATTTAATTATTTATTTAATGCTGTATTTATTTATTTATTTAATTTTGGCACTTTTTATCCTCCATAAGTAATATGTGAAAAGCATCATTAGCTGCAGAGGGCGCCCTCTAGCCACGACCTGTGATCCACAGGCCTTAATAAAACGGTTAGCACCAGCGCACGTCACACCCCAAATAACATGTCCCCTGTAATCTTCTGTTTACTGTTTTCAGAGAGACTCTCCGGCACCAACGCTCCTCCCCAGATTAAGCTGGCCGCGTGGAGAAAGATGGAGCGCCTGCTTGTTCACAGATTAAGCTGCACACTCTAAGACTCTCAGGTCAGCAGAGGGTTAGCAGCAACATCCTTCATCTCCCACTGATGATATAACAGAGCTGTTAGCCCCTTTTTAAGGACAGAATCCTTGCTGAGTCATGAATAAGTGGGATGGTTTACATGAAGTGGACGATTTACACCTCAAGCAGCTCCTCTGCTTACAGGAAACTTTACTGTTGTTTAAAAGATATCAGAATACTGATTTCCTCACCCTGTTAAATACATTTTACAACTTTATAATTGATTTTGAGGAAAATCTAAATTTATATCAAGCAGTATAATTAATGTCCTCCTTTATCCCCACACCCACTGTAATTTAGATAGATCAAAGAGGATATTTACATAAAGTAGGTATAAAATATAAGAAAAATCATTATTTTATGTGTCTTTCTCATGGGCAGTGAATCACTCTTCTTTTAGGTCAGTTAGGATTATCGAAAATGTTTCCTTTAAATGCACTAACATTCATATTGGAAAAGTCCAGAACATACTGTCATGGTTTTGCAAACTCCCAATTGGTTAGTTTGAGGAGAATTGCGGCAAACCTGCAAGTAGATGTTGGATGTTAAGGCAATACCATAAACAAAAACTGCTTTGTTGTCTGAGATCATTTAAAATAGAACATTTATCAGGCAGACATTTATGAATCTCCTAAAATCCTGTTCATCCATGAGCACATTCTCAGATGGTTGAATCTGTATTGCTCATTTAAAAACTCATATGCAAGAATGAACACCATGGGCCATAGAACAAGCATAATACTGCTTGGAAAGGAGGGAATTGTGAGGTTTGAGCCCAGATTAAAAGCAAAAGACCTTCTAAACATGCTGGCTAAAATTAGTAAAACAGCGAAATCCTAGAATTTCTAAAAAGTAGAATGGGAGGCAGATCTTTTAGTTATCAGG
>NW_015150593.1:726883-729423 GCF_000732505.1 Cyprinodon variegatus
ACGGTGACGGGATGGATGTGGTCTCTGCATCTTCTGACGTGGGAGCTGGCTCGGAGCTCGTCTGCCTGGCTGTGTGTTTCCTGGACGGGGCCGCCTTTTACAGTTAGCTTTTGTATCTCTGCTTCTGTCTCCTTGAACCCCAGTCGGCCTCAGCAGATGGCCGCTCACACTGAGCCTGGTTCTGCTGGAGGTTTCTTCTTGCTAAAAGGGAGTTTATCCTCTCCACTGTTGCTACAAGCATGCTTAGTGTGAGGGATTGTATTTGAGTCAATGAGTCGATAGAATCAACTGGTTTTCCTTAGACAGAAAAAAACTGTTGTAAAAAAAATGTTAATTGCCTTGAGATGACATGTGTTGTGAATTAGCGCTATATAAATAAACCGAATTCGATTGAAATAGGTTTTTCACCCACATCGCCTTAAAGGCCATCGAGAAAGGAGGAAACAATTACAGAAAACAAACATAAAGAGCTACATTGCAATTTATAAATGCACTGGGGGTTCTACATTTTTGGATAAATGTTATATAGTTGGATTAAATTAAAACGACTGTAACAACAAAAAGGAGGAAATTTGCAAAGCCAGAGAAATATATTAATCTCAGTGCTCCTCAACGCTACTTAGAACTGAAGAAGCCTCTTGGATGAGAAGCAAACCGTCTTCTAGAAAACTTCACCTCCAGCTGCCTAAACTGAACTTTATCAAGCTTGACCTGGATGACTGAGAATCTTCACAGACATGTTGCTGGTTGTTTTGATGCCAAATTGCTTCACTTCACAAACTGAATACTGCCATTAACAAAAGAATATTGAAGTGATCTCAATACATCAGTCTGTAAGTTAAAGCTTGTAGAAGCATATGGAAAAAAGGCTGTCCTTTAATACATTTTAAGTGAATTTATGCTTCCACCTGTAGAGTACTTTATCCAATCTGCTCTGCGCCATCTCTCTCTTTTCCATCATGCCCCAGCACAGCCACAGACACCCTGGGTATGTATTTAAGCTGTGCCAGCTGACTGCACACAGTATGTCATAAAAACCTGAGCAAGCAGCCAGCTCCTGCATGGCTATGTAATGTTTGACTCACCAGGCACCAAAGGGCTCCAGGTGAGGTTGCAATTATCGTGGCTGCCCGGGGGGTGTTGTACATCAGCGCCAGTTCTCCAAAGCTGCCTTTGTTGTCGTAGGAACCCACCAACTTCTCAGCACCCTCGACCTTCACGAAGATGTTAAACGTCCCACTGCATAAAAGATCAAATAAGCAATGAAGACATAAGCAGACGGGGATTCTGGAATCTTTTAAAAGTAACTGCTTTAAACTACCTTTCAATTACATAGAAGTTGTCCCCGTCATCATCTTGATCAATGATGTGCTCGCCCTCCGTGCAGAGCTTTTCAAACATGGCGTCCAAAACCTGAGACATTTGCTCCTGCGAGGGAGAGAAAATACATTGAAGTTTTTTTTGTTGTTGCTTAAACTAATTTATATTACAACATAAATTGACTACAGTATAAAAAAATAATGCACACATGAAAAAGAAAACAAACCACTTCAATTTGACGACTTCAATCGTTTACTTACTGGATCTAAATTCTTGAAGAGAAGAATGTCCCTGCAAGCTTCCTGTAGTCTCTGTCTCTGTTCATCCGTTTTGGGATGGGTAACCTGAGAGACAAAAACGTGTTTCTGTGAGGCTGCCTTACGGCGGCCGATCATTAAGTAAAGCCGGTCATTTTCTTGGCCAGTCTGATTCTAAGCTAAATCATAAATGTGAGGTTGTGGTGTGGAATGCAGTTTACCCGTGGCTCTTTATCTTCTTCTTCATCGTCAGGGTTGAACGCCTCTGCACACACTGTTACAGATAGCAACAAAAATAATACTGTATTGTTAAACTGTGCTTTGTTGATGTCACAGTACATTTATCACAGTGTAGACTGCATCTAGTCATATTCCTACCATTCATTTGAACAATAAACACAAATAGAGCAACTATTTATCCTTTAGTCAAAAAGTGGGGTTCACAATACAGTCACTTGTGAAGGTATTCATTCCAAGGCCTAGAATTGTTTTTCACACTTTGTCCCAGTACACCCACGAAGCTGTTAAATGGTATTTTAATCACCTTTTTATTTTACGGAACACAAAATAGAGAATAATTATGAAGGGGAAGGAAAATCAATCGGGGTTTTTAACCATTTTCTACAAGTAAAAAAAAACTGAAAAGTGTGGCATACATTTAAAATAAGCCCCATGATGACATAGACTGTCATCGGGGAGCGGGGTTTTTTTTGCAGCTAGCAATAAAACTGCAGAGGACGTAGACATAATAAAATAGAACGTTTGGTTCCATCCACCTTACTTCAACTCTGCCTAATTCTCTGTTTTAAAGGAATAGTACACCCAAAACATGATTAGCCTTCATTTTCTACTCACCCGCATGCTGAACAACACTCTGGAGTACTTTTTTGATATCTCAAATGCATCTGGAGATCTGGGAGGCTTCTTGCTGTCTGCTGACATTCAAATAATGGAGGTCTATGG
>NW_015150593.1:731483-732496 GCF_000732505.1 Cyprinodon variegatus
TATAGCTGTTGTTTTAGTCCCTATAGGAAATTAGATATGGGTGGTGTGGCTTTCTTTCATTTAAAAATGTTTTTTTTTTTACTTAAGGTATCTAACAAAACCATCATAAAATAGCTGTATTTATACCGAGACATATTTTTATTCTTTCTATTGAGAATTGGAGTAACAGGCATTGGATATTGTATTTGTTTAATGGAAAGCATCTTAAAACAATACACTGAAATTTGTGTTTATCAGTAAAACATTTTAAAACCTTTGCACTTTCTGTGCGTGTGCATGCCACTTTGTATATTCACTTTACAATGTTTTCCTGTAAGATAATTTTCAAATTAAACAGGGGCTTAATTTGACATATATTTTCTTTTCACATCCAAGTATGCCTGCTTTTAATTTCTTAAATATTAGCCAATCAAAATGGTGATAGTACAACTACATACGACTGCGTTACGCAACGAGAAAACTACAGACAGTTTTCTAACAGCGACAAAACATTTTCCATTACTGTGATCAAGTGAACTATAAGTATCACTTGTCCTGATTTCCTCCTCTATGTCCTTCACTGATATAATAACCCAGGTTCAAGACAGAGCAGCTTCACAGGCTCTTATAAATCAAACGTATTATGATAAGAGGGACAGACGCTAAAAGACAGATGGAAAAAAATATTTTCATTTCTGAGAAAAACTGTTCCTTCTCCCAGAAATGATACAGACCACACTTACAGGAAGTTAATAACCAAGCCTAATGAAAGCAAACTGTAACTCACCTGATGCTCTTCTGATGAATCTGTTTATCACTGGTGCTGTAAACAAGAAAACGCCACATGTTCAATTTCATTATAAGCTGAATTGCTCTGAAAGCTATTATGGAAAAGAGGTTTAGCTGGCTGTCATTTTACAGCTAATTCCCATGTGGGGCATATCTCATTAGGGAATCCATATTCATTGTGGTTAGACCTGAATGAGGACAGCTGCTTTGAAGTGGGTTTAGATATCTGAATATCAACAAGAAAG
>NW_015150593.1:733631-736221 GCF_000732505.1 Cyprinodon variegatus
AGAATGGCTTAGTCTCCATTCAAACCCAGGTTTAAAGCCTTGCAGGGCAGCCTAAAGCCCAATGCCAACATTAAGACATTGAAAAAATACAAAAAACAAAAACAAATGCTCAGTTCAGGTGTTTTATAAAATATGTCAATCAGGAAATTGTCTATATACCAAACTGGACAATTGTTTTCTACTTCAAAAAACACTTCAGATTTTAAAATGGACAAATTTTATTTTTTATATATTTATACAAATATATATATATATATTATTTAAAAAGTCAATGTATAACATGGATGCATAACAATCTAAGTTTATTTCAGTGTTAAATTCTGTTTAAAGTAACAGATTATAAATAAAAATGTCTCCTCCCTTTACTGGTTGATGATTTTCCTTATTTGGACCTCGCTGATTTTTAATCCGGTTACCACTGCATTAGTGGCTCTCATCCCAAACACCACTGTAAAACATTATATCCAAATAGGTATTTTCTTTTTAAAGTTTCTAATTTTTTTTTTTTTTTACTTTAAAATTCTATACAGTTGAAGATTTTAGCAGGGAGTAAGTGGACCCATTTCAATAGTTCACAGCGTCACAGACGACTTTCCAGCCCACAGCACATTTTTATCCAATAAATGCCTCAATTTTTAATCCTGACCCTATCCTAAAATAACACCAAGGTCACATTTAAAAAAGAAAGGAGATACAGTATCTTAAAAAAGTGGGCAAAAGACCAATTGGTTGATGTTTTTTTAATCCAGGAACTTAGAAAAAGTCACTTAAAGCCTGTATATTTGATGCCTGAATAAAACTCTGTTATGGTGTTTGGTTCTGATGTGAAACTCCTAGTTAAAGTTGCATTTTCCCAAATTAACCAGTTGATAACACAACTAGCATGTATTTGGGGACACCAGTTTGCTAAAGTTGTCATAAAGCCGTATCTATTATCGCTGCCAAACATGAAAAATGTAATGAAATCTGAGGGTAAAACTATTTCCTAAAACATTTGGTTTATTGAAAAAATAAAAAATGATGCAAAATCTTAATTTATGATCATGTTCCCTTTGTTAGTGTATTTAAATTAAATAAGTACTATCTGTACTGCTGAGCCAGAACCAAAACAACGTGAAAATCCTGCTTTCTATAACAGCAACACAATATGCTGCTGATTTTTTATTTTTATTTTATTTTATAAAACTATTTTTTGAGCCACACTATACCATACACTCACTAACACCTCTGGTGACCATCAAACAGACCATCAGACCCTAAAAAACCAGTCTGCACTTTATGCTTTACTCAACATTCTATGTACATATTTCTATGTACACATTTTTTTCTATCTTTATCAAATTGTTTTCTTTCAAGAGCTTTTATTTTGTATGTTTTTTTTTCCTGAGGGTTTTTTATATATTTTTACAAATATTTCTACATTTTGCCTGCATATCATGTCGTTCTTCTAAGCTGGCTGCACAATTTTAGCAACTCAGAATGATGTAGGGCTGCACGACATGGCAAAGATAAAGATTTTACGCCTGGTAAAGTATAAATCACTGATTTGTGGGATTGTATAAAGGCACCCAGTTGGTGTTCCTTACAAATCTAACAATCTTTTGGAGCCAATAGAATTGTGAGTTGGTCAGTGGGTAATATTGATTTCATCTACAAGTGTGATCCCATTTAAACCTGCTCAGAGCTCATGTTTGGTTCCAGGTGTCCACAGATACGCTCTAATACTAAATACAAAGCTGAACATTATTGTATAATCCTGATTTTGCTTTCTATATACATGTATTGACTGGGTGACTATGGGGTACTTTCTCTTTTTGTGGATACTGCATTGTGTTGTTTTTCTTTCCTTCTCATATCATGTAGGTGTGGAAGTATAGGAGCCACTGTATATTTTCCTTGTTTTTTGTTTTGTTTTTTAATTTTCTCTTTTCTCTCTCCATCTTAATTCTTATCCCCGTTCCATTTCTCACCTTTTTTTCCATCTCCGCCTCAGTTGCATACATTTTATGTCTTAGGGGGAGTGACGGCCTAGTGGTTAGGGCATTGCGATTGGCCCCCAGAGGTTCTGATTTCAAGTCCCACTCCGACAGACCCACACTGCTCCCCGGGCGCCGCACAGTGGGAGCCCACTACTCTCCGAGGGGATGGGTTAAATGCAGAGGTAAATTTCTCCAGTGTGAGATCAGTAAAGTTCAATTATTATTAATCCCTAAGCCATTTCTAATAAACCTTTATAAATAACTACCAAGCGCAACATTATGACCACAATCATAGCGGTTTACTTGTGAATGAATAGCTGTTGGGTGTCAGGGTTTGGTTGAGGTTTGAGGACCCAATTGCAGAGGCAGGGAGGCAGAGGAGAGTTTTTGTAGATTTAATGAAAGGTTCACAAACAACTGAGGCAGGAATCCAAAAATCCCAAAAAAATCAAACATGAAAAAAGTCAAACAAACCAGAACAATGGAGACTTTAGGAGACACATTAGGACGGAGTTAGACAAAGTTAGACGAGGAACCAGCCCTGAGGAACTGCACAAGGAGAGTATTTAACTGAACAAAGAGAGGACTAATGAGCAGTAGGGAGCAGGTAG
>NW_015150593.1:738495-740753 GCF_000732505.1 Cyprinodon variegatus
AAATAGCTCACGTTTTTATACACGCAAACCTTTGATAGATCCGGCCCCTTGTCTCGAGGCAAGACGTAAAAATACGACGAAAAAAACGTCCAAAACGTACGAAATTACGGTGCATAACTTTTCGTACGATTTCGTACGAACTGATAATGAGAATACACTGACACAAGAGGGCAACAAATAAAAACCTAAGAACTGAAATATAACCAGAAAACACAACAAAATAAGGAATTAAACCAATAAAACTAGAAAACATGGAGCAAAGTAAACCCGAATACTCAAAAGAAAACATAACAGACCCAAGACTGTGACATTGGGCAATTATCTACCTCTGGAACATCAATTCGAATGGTATATTCGTAAAACAGGACAGGGGGACAAAAAAGGAAAACCTGCTCAGGGCCCTGCTTAATCTCAGAGCAGCCCTGCAGCCAGCCTTTGACACTCTATTATTGGGATGCTGTGCCAAGTCTGTTTTGCTGATCTGTGCAGCTCTGCACAGACAGTTTTGTGCAACATAATCACAGTACAAGACAAAATGACACCTTTAGGCTCTCCTTTCTTTAGATCTAATGTATTTCCATATTTCCTAATAGGCTAATCATGTTAGGCCTGCCTGCTGTAGCGTGGCCTGCAGATGAATCACACAACACCAGAGCCATCCTCCGATCTAACAAAGATGAACAGATTCTGCAGCTGTTATTGAAATGCATTTTATTCTAAATGAAACGCAGATGGAGAGCTGCAGAGCTCGGCATAGACAGCCCCCAGCCTCTGTGACCATATATGGCAAATGACAGCGCGGTGGTGGATGCAAGGTGGCGAGCATCTCTGCGCCTTGTTTCTGTCATCTGCCAGCGCGCAGCAGCTGTGCGCGCTGCAGCCACGCGAACGCTCCAGCATGCATGGACACATTCTACAGTCATATATACATTATTCAATAAATAAAATGCATTGTCTCACCTATGAATTCTTCATCGTCGTCGTCCTCTTCCTCCCCGTTCTCCGAATCGATCTGCATGGCCTCGTCAATGAAATTGACCGCTTTCCCAGATCTAGGGGCCGAATTTTGGTCATGGCCAAAGGAGGCCTCTTTGGTCTCGCTGTCCTTCAGACGGGTGAAGTACTGGAGCGCAAACTCAAGCAGATCCCTCGGCTGATTCCTCAACACTTCCACGGTAAAGCTCTGTAACAGCTCCGTCAGTCCCTCAGGAATTTCTATACTCATTCCTGTTTTCCGTCTGTGGATGTGGAGAAAACGGGTTTGCTGCGAATTCAAGAAGAAAAAAAAAGAAAAAAGAAAACAAAGAGGTCAGAATAAGCGGGTGTAGTCTGGCCACCACCACCGCCCCAGTCAGACAGCGAGCCGTCCACAGCGGATCCTCTCTTTTCTTGAATGAAAATGGCTGTGGATTTATGGTCCAAGCATCTTCTGCTGCTTCTGGCTATAGGGAACCCACGCATGTGACCCAGGAATCCATGGCAACCACCTATCCAGGGATTGCGCACATGAGCAGCAACGGCCCAAAAACTGCAGTCGGTCGCAAAATACAAATTATGGGAAAGAGGAAGCCGATGGGAAGGATTTTCACCAGAAGAGGTCAGTTTCTGACAGCAGAGCCAGACATCACATCATGCTTATTTTCTTACCCAATAGATTTTCTGTCTATTCAAATAGGTAATTAAGCTGCTTTAGTTTACTGATTTAAAATGTGCTAGAAGGAATGAGTACAACTGCTGGATTGGATTACTATAATGTTTTATATATATTTAATACCTTTTCTTGTGGTATACTTAAAATAAATTCTACTTTTTACACTGCAAAAAAAATTCTAATCTAAATAAGTCATTTTTTCTTCAAATAATTGCATTTATTCTTGGACTGAGGAGGCAAGCGAGACACTTTGCCAATTGAAAACGATTATTTCCATTTAAAATAAGAAAAAACAGCTACATTGTCTAATTTTAAGTACATAATATCTCATTATCTTATTCTAATAGTAGATATACTAATTCTGTTGGTAAATCATCTTATTACCTGCTCAAATTAAGGGTAAATACACTTAATTTAAAAAATTTTGACTTATTTTTAGATTTTTTTTTTGCAGTGTATCTATTCAATTCAATTTATTTCTATAGCGCCAATTCACAACACATGTCATCTCATGGCACTTTATAATTCATACAGTCAAATTGATTCAAAGTTTTCTATCTAAGGAAAACCAGTTGATTGCATCGACTCATTGACTCCAATGCAATCC
>NW_015150593.1:741621-742922 GCF_000732505.1 Cyprinodon variegatus
GGCCTATATTAGAGAATTTACGGTATTTAATACTTAAAATAAATTCTACTTTGTACACTGCAAAAACATTCCAATTTAATAGTCAGTTTTCTTCAAATAATTGCCTTTATTCTTACACTGAGGAGACACTTTGCCAATTGAAAACGATTATTTCCATTTAAAATAAGAAAAAAACAGCTACATTGTCTAATTTTAAGTACATAATATCTCATTATCTTATTTTAAGAGTAGATATACTAATTCTGTTAGCAAATCATCTATTTACCTGCTCAAATTAAGGGCAAATACACTTTAGTTAAAAAAAATTGACTTATTTTTAGATGGTTTTTGCAGTGTATCTATTCAATTCAATTCAGTTTATTTCTATAGCGCCAATTCACAACACATGTCATCGCATGGCAATTTATAATTCATACAGTCAAATTGATTCGAAGTTTTCTATCTAAGGAAAACCAGTTGATTGCATCGACTCATTGACTCCAATGCAATCCCTCACACTAAGAATGCTTGTAGAGACAGTGGAGAGGAAAAATTACCTTTTAACAGGAAGAAACCTCCACACTGGAAAAAAAACCAAATTTAGATCAGTCATTCTTTCTTAAAATAAGTGCATTTGTTCTTGGATTAAAGAGATAAAAGAGACATTTTGCCAATGGAACAAGACAATTTAGATTTAAAATAAGAAAACACAGCTGCATTGTCTTATTTCAAGGGCATATTATCTAATTATCTTATTTTAAGACTAAAATCACTCATTCGATTGGCAAACTATCGCATTTACCTACTCAAATTAAGGGTAAATACACTTAATATAAGAAATTTTTACTTCTTTCTAAATCATTTTTGCAGTGCAGCAGAACCAGGCCATCTGCTGAGGCCGACTGGGGTTCAAGGAGACAGATGCAGAGATACAGAAGCAGCTGCAAAAGGTGGTCTGTCCAGGAAACACACGGCAGATGAGCTCCGAGTCTGCTCCCATGTAAGAGGATTAAGAGAGCACATCCAGCCATTCACAGTCAAAGAAGCAGGACTACACTGGGAAAACAGGACGATCTCAAACCTCTATAAACAAAGGTGTTGATGGCAGCAGCACAGCTGATATTTCTCTCCAGGATGGCGTCACAGCCAAACAGGAACAGACCAGATGAAGCTACTATGAGAAAAAGCAGAGAGAGCAGAACGTTAGAGATTGAACTAACAGATTCTACAGAATAGGGAGAGAGAATTATAGTTCTCCTCGCCACCCTAAAACTTCGGCAAATAACTAGTCCCGCGCCTGGGAAAACTGTGCTGAAAGAAAA
>NW_015150593.1:744599-748422 GCF_000732505.1 Cyprinodon variegatus
CGGTATCGGTTATCGGCTACATGAGTTTTAAAATATCGGCATATCGGATATCGGCCAAAATCCCAATATCAGCATCCCTAGAAAATACATAAGTGAATCAAATAAGCAGTCAAATATCAGCTTATCTTCGTTCTCCAAAGATGTTTGTTTCAAGAAAGATTTCACTAATCTTTCCTCTTTTTGTGTCAATGTAGCCCTGAAACCAACATTTTATTTAACTTTTTAATGTTTTGCATTTCTAGGATTTCTACATGGTTAAAAATATTTTGATTTGAAAAAAATAAACAATATATCACAAAATGTGTTTTAATTACATTTTCATGGGTCCCCCCCTGGTTATTCTGGGGCCTTTAGCAGTCATAAATGGATATTTTAAATACAAAAAAAAATCTTCAATAAAGTTTATATTCTAGGTGTCTTAAACATGTTACATCACACAGGAATTCAAGTGAATTTTAGAGATGTTGCATCTTTAGACTTTGCATCTTCACCTTAAGTCTTGATTACATAATTTCTGAGGTTATTGTGCAGGATTATGTATGTAGGTGTGTATTAACATTGCACAGGGCTTAATGAATTAAAAACCCTTTCTGCCTGCAAAACTGTCTGATTTTATTATAACATTATCTTAATTATAAGGCGAAGCTATGAAAGTAAAGCTAATATCACTACATTTACAGCATGTTTTATTAGTGCACTGAGGCTAACTTTACCCTAATGCCCTCCAGGTTTCAAAATGGGACCGTCCCCTTCTTTGTCCTACATCTGTCACCTTTAATCTACAAGACGGAGCATCCTCTAACTCCAGCGCAGACCTGCTGCCTGTTGGCTACCAGCTTTCTGACTTTTCTTAGAAACCTGCTTTGTGTGCTTCTTTTCTAGTCAGATATTTATCACAGTTCATGCGTCCAACCTACAGGGCATAAGAAATTCTCTCTAAAATAGGAATCTTAAACAGATTAAAGAGAATAAGTGCAGAAAACACTGCTGAAATTATCAGGACCTGCATGCAAGTACAGCATTAGGGCAGAAGGGAGAGTAAATAAACATGCATTTATAAATTTGAAGTTGTCATGTTAAAAAAAAATTGAGTATTTCAATATATAAGCTTTGATTCTATATTAAAATATCACTCAAGCAGCATAAAACTGTAGTAACAGTATTTCCCTGTTACTACAGGAATTAGCCTACTGGTTTCTGACATAATTCAACCTATGCAATAGCGCCACCTGCAGGACAGTTAAGAGTTTTCCTTTGTTTAACCCTTTAAAGCCCGATCCAAGAATAAAACAAAACAGAAAATTACTTTTTTTTGGTTCGAAGTCCTTATTTGGGCTTTTAACGAAATATGTAAAAAGAAAAAACAGAAATACATTTTTGATACTAATAATTTATTACTATGCGATAAGTCAAGATTATTTTTTTGTGTAGTCTTCTGCCCTTTGTTATCAGGTATATCTGATTGTGAACAATAGGATTTTGAGCAAAGTTTTTACCATTAAATTATGCAAAAAGTGTCAGACGCAAAATTTCAGAAACTGTATGTATCAAATATGATACATTTGGCATTATAGGGTTAAAGGGGCTTTAAAAAAAAGGAAAAAGTCCTGAAATCACTGCAAAGTCAATTGTCTTTAAAACATGTGAAATGTTATAAGTCATTATGTAGGAAACTCATCACTACGTTTACTAAATTACCGTATATTGGTTGCTTCAATAGATATGTTTATCACAAATTTGATCAACTTCCCTTACTGGTATTAGAATAATGTGGGCCTTTTTAAATATAAAGGACTTTAACATGCATGTATGTCCATTCCATTTAAACACTCTTCTAAACATCCTCCCCCATGCCATGATTCTTCAAATATTACTACTTTTGTTTCATTTAAAAACATGGATATTTTCAGGAATCTATCCATATCAGCCGTGGCAAATCTCTATAATAATGCACTATAACCACAATAACTCCTGTAAAAACCACTGTGCAGCTATATTATAGTTTTATTTATTGACTGTGCAATATTCTGTGCAATATATGTGAATAGTCATACCACTACCTATATAAGCCATCCGGATAGTACATATTTTTATTTCTCATTTTTATTTTCATTGTGTGCAATACGTGTACACTTGCACCTTAATCCTTATTTATCTTGATATACTGTATATATATATCGTTTATTCTTAATGCACCTTTTCCTCCTTGTTTGCACCTTCTTTGACATCTATGCCAATATGTGACCAGTGAATTTCTCCGCTGTGAGATCAATAAAGCTCATCTAATCTAAATGTTTTCTCCCAAGTTCAACAGAACCTTTGCTCAAGAATACAGTTTGCTTTAAACCAAAAAAAGACATTGATTGGAAGTATGTTTATGCAAATGCCAGAAACCATTTATGCAAAGTAATGGTTAGGCAGTACTGCGCCACCTGCAAAATGGTTTCACTTCTGCTTTAATAAAATGTTTTCCATACACAGACAACGCTGGATTTTTTTTTTGTGGCAACATTTATTTGATCAATAAGACGGAATTGTATCTTTCCATAAACAGCTCAGTTAAATATTAACAAATTTACAGTCATGAGGAATGTAAAAAAAAGAAAACAAAAACACCAAAAAACAAACAATGGTCTTGATAAAAAACCCATTCCCCAGGACCCCCTCCCCCTCCCCCAGGATAACCACCACAGTGGCACTGGAACAAGAAACAGTCCGATTCCCAGTTCCATTGTCACACTCCCTCCTGTTCAGTGCTTCACAGTTCATCCTTCGACTGTCCCTGCCAGGACAAAAAAAATAAATAAAAATGTAAGTTAAATACTGCTCAGTTTACTTTAAGGCGTATTCTGGATATAAACACATGCAAAGACGTCTCACCGTTTCATCTTCATCATCATCTACAATTTCTTCCTCTTCTTTATCTTCAGATCCTTCATCTGCTGGTTCCTCTGGCTCTTCCTCAGGTTCCTCTTCAACCTATCAATAACAATAGTTTTAATAAGTACAGTAAGGCTTTTAGAATAATGCTAATAAAAAATAAACTAGCATGAACTTGCCTGTTCGTCCAGGGGAACATTCATGCTGAGTCGGAGCATGCGCTCTATTCTGTCTCCATAGGCTTTAGTGTCAGCCAGCTGGTATCCTGAGCGCAGTGTAGCCGTTTCAAACAGAACCACTGCAAGATCTGATGCCGTCTGGTCCTCAGCATCAGCCTGCAAAAACGGTGAAAGAGAAACTGAATCAAATATGCAGTTTTATTTCCATCTACATATCTAAATGACGTGCAAAAAGGTTCAGCAATAAATTATTAAAATGATGTAGAATCTTACATTGACTCTGCTGAGCATCTGCTTAACGAGGGGATGTTTGGGATTGATTTCCAGGGTTTTCTTCTGGCTGGCATAATAACTGAAGGACATGAGAAGAAAAGTGAGCCAAAAGAACAACAACAAAAAACAAAACAAAAAAAAAAGTGCAGCAGCTGCATATGAATCAATTCAACTACAGAAAGGATCGCCTTATTAAAAGCTTAAATAGAATCATACATTGGTTTATGCAAACATTTGTACGGAAGAGCATTAGGGCCACTGAAAAAAGAAAAAGTTACCTGATTTTTAAATTTTATTTCAGTTTAGTATGGGGAAAAAAGTCAGAATTCCGACTCTAATCTCAGAATTTTGGATCTTAATGTAGATGGGCACCATGAAGGTAGAGATGTGGGAGCACTCAGCTTCACTGACAAAGATGTGAGTTGTTTGAGGTGGCCAGTGACACATTGGTGGAAAATTACGGAATTAGGCGACTTTTTACATGCCTGAGG